>NW_027099470.1:0-303791 GCF_031753505.1 Anomalospiza imberbis | reverse complement strand
TTCAGTTCATAACCACTAGATTGACTGTCAATGCCACTATAGGCTGAAATGGAACGAGTCAGGTTTTACTGAGAGGGTCTGCACTTCATTCACTTCTGGTTTCATTCAGTCTAGAGGCTGGCACAGCACCAGTGGCTGTGGGAGGAGAATGCAGCTCACGTCTAGTGAAGATCTGATTGGTTCCATGTTTCATCTCCAGCCGCTCCATTTGCGTTGGAAACCTTTTGAGGATACGCTTGTAATTTTGCTCAAAATTACAACCGGAGATGCGCCGGTGCCAGGAAGAGGCACGCAGGGCCGGGCTGCTGCCTCCTGCAGCTACAAGGGCCTCCTGGCCGCCTGCCCGTGCCGAGGCTCAGGCTGCTCCGGGCTCTGCCGGGGCTCTGCTGCGGCTCCACCCCGGGCAAGGCCGGGCCTGCTCTCACCTCACAGTCTGCACCTGACAGCTCTGCACCGGAGGAGACCTTTCAGAGCACCCTCTCTGATCTTTCTGCTTTCTCAGCTGAGCACGGCTCTCCTCCAGCCCAAGACATTGCACTTAGGGATACAAGTCCAAGTGGCAGGCGCCCCAATGCTCTCGAGTCACAGCTGAAGGGCTGCATCAGCACAGGGTGTTTGGACTGCCCCACTCCCCCTCTGGTTTTTCCTGCAAATGTCATTGCCCTTTCTGCCTCAAACAGAAGTACCACAGCAGGGCAAAAACAGACCAGTGGGCCGGATTCCAAAGGCAGTGTGGTCTGAAGAGGATGAATGAAGAAGAGCCTTCCCCACTTTCACACCGTGCCAAAGACTCCCTAAGTGTCACTTTGCACCCTTAAGGAACAACAGGCAATTCAGAAGGAAATCTTGAGGTTATTCACGGAGTGAGAAAGAAGGGAATCTTCAAGGTGAGTTGTGGTTTCAAACTTTATTCATTTCCAGTCCTACTGTTCCCTGTCCTATTAGACAATCCTACCTTAACACTAACCCTAACCCTAACCTACAATCCTAGTCGAAGTACATGGTAATGGTCCTGATGTGATTATCACATTCTTGTCTCCTTCCTCTTCTTCACTGAACAATCAGTGGCACCAGGCTGGATGCAGGCTCAGCAAATGTTACAAATGGATGCTGCCCAAAGGAAAAAAAAAATCAACAAAAACAAATGAACCATGAGTTTCCAAGCTCAGTATTTCACAGGATTCCTCTGGCTCCTAGAAAGATGCGGAAAGAGGAGCAATGGGACCATCTGTACCCCATCTTTATGTGCAGGACCTTGCCATCACAGGCAAACCTGGCCCAGAATCCCACTCATCCCTTTATTCTGGTTTCTCCATCTTGCTGGGATTTTTGCCCCGCCAGTGCTCTAGAAGTGGTGCTTTCTGTCCCTGGGGTTTCTTCCTTTCAGGAAACTCCAGTGACTCCCATAGGTCCCTGCCTTTGAAAGACAGGCACCGTGCTAATTTCCACAGGGAGACAGAGCAGTGTCTACCTTTCCATGCCCTGCCCCTCCTGTGCTGGATGGCACCTTCCTTCCCAGCAGGGCCAGCCCAGTGGCGCTGGCTCCTGCAGTTCCCTCTCTGCCACACACCCTGGCAGTAAGCCTGGGCCAGTTCCCCTCTGCCCGAGCATGCCAGGCAGCAGATGGGGCTGGGACAAGTCCCTCTCAGCTGTCCCTGTTTGCGTGCCAGAAACCTCTAAGGGTGGGGTGGGGGGGACAAACCAGAGGCTCACAGTGAGCCCCTCACAGCCCCTCCTGCCCACAGCCAAATCTCTCCAGACTGCTCTGCCAGGACTGGCATCCTTGGGTTCCTCCACCACCATTTCATGGCTCTGTACCCTGCATTGCTCTACTTCAATTCTTTTGCCATTAGATAAAACTGAACACCCCACCAAATTACAAAACAGGGCGACAGAAACAGAGGACAGAGCGCCTCTCCTCTGAGGACAGGCTGAGAGACCTGGAGTTATTCAGCCTGGAGGAGAAGAGGCCCCAGGGAGACTTCATTGCTGAGTTCCAGTACTTCAAAGGGGATTCTCAGGAAGTAGGAAAGACCTTTTTTCACAGGCTCAGTTGCAATAGGACATGGGATAATATTTAGAATATATAATGGGGATTGAGTCAGATTAGGTCTAAGGAAGAACTTGTTCACTTGGAGCATGGTGCCACACTGGCAACTGGCACAGGTTGTCCCAAGAGCTGAGTTGCATTTAAAAAAGTGATTTTAATTGTTGCTGATCTCTTGCTCTTTGAGTCATGTTGCTTGCTCTGAGTATGGCTCTGGTAGTAAGTACTGAAAACCAATAATGAGCTTGTGGTTTTCTTGCAGTGCATGCAGGTTTTAATGATTATTATCTCCTACATTTATTAAATACATAAAATATGTTAAGAAGACAGCACCTTGTGGAACAATTTCTGATCACGTATAGATGTTCTGATCTGACAGATGAAGTCTGTCTTCTTTTTAAATGGGAATACACTTAGTATTTATTCAATTATAAAATATTTATGGTCTGCAGCTAAAACCCTGAAACTTCATTCTTTAATAGTAGTAATGTCTTTAAAGACAAGATTTAATCTAAGTTACCGATCCCCTTGTTGATGGCATTTGTGTCTCTTTGGCCAGTCAAAAAAAAAAAAAAAAAAGCGTGAAAACATATGTCATCGGGCAATTTTTGGTCATGAAAAACGTGAACTGTGCCTAGACACAAATCCATAGGTAAAGTGGTCACTTTTTATTTAGAAAGAGCTATTAATTAAATGCCAGTACAGTGTTATTTCTGTACAAAATACTTCATGTAGACAAAGGTAAAGTATTTTAGTATTTCTATTTCTGTATTATAGGATACCAGTTTAGTGCTTCATTTAAACATGTTTCTTTTATCAGTGTATTTCACATTTATTGCCCATAAACTCTTGCACTTTTGTCTGGAGAAAATAATTATTGCAGTCTTGCATGCTTAAAATAATGTGAAAACGACCATATCAAATAATGTAAACACTGATTTTCAAGAACTGAAATAAAAGTTTTCCAGTTTGATGTTATAATATATAATTTCACTTAAAATTACTCAACTGGTTAATAAATACGTTTTCTTATATACCTATTTATATGTATACGTATACATACATATTTATGTGTGAGTGTATATATATAAATTTATATATTCTTTGTATACATTTTTCACTTTACGTATAGAAACTTGGTTTTGACTCTTATTGTTATTGTTTGCGGTGCTTGAGGGCTGATTCTGCTAATTGCCAAGTAGATTTTAACTGCAATGGTAGTGGAAATTATGATAGAAGAGGGCAGTTTGGAGGACTAAACCTTCAATTTGTCTTGTGATCAGTTGCATGTCTGTAGTTTGAATGTATGTATCTCTGAAGACAAAGCATGTAAAAGAGAGGTTTTTTCCCACATCTGTGCATTTGATTCATGACAGAGATTGTGAAAAATGCAGATTTTATGGCTCTATGCAGATATTTACTATATGTATTATGCTAGGTTGGAAAGTTATGCTGTAGTAACATTTTAATAATATAGTAAATGTAGTTTTGTAATTGAAATTAAGCTTTAGTAGTTAAAATAGAAAATATGTGTGTGTGGTATTCTTTTTGCTCAAGAGAAGGAGAAGATAATCAAGAAATTCTTCACACAGAGATAACAATTACAAAAACCACTAAATCTTCCAGAGGAGAGGAATTTATGGCTTTCTTTATCAACAAAAAACCGAACTTCTCCAAACTCGACTTAGACTTCAAGGTGCCTGGGATTAACAGGAATTCCTCAACAAGTACCAGACGAATTTCTTGTTTTAAATAAAAATATGCATATTCATGAAGTGATTTCTGTATGCAACAGGTTACCCCTCTTAAGGAGGGAATTCTCTTTTATCGGGGTCCTTCTCCTGGCTCACTTTTGTCCAGAGAGAGGTACCCAGCCCGGGCTGTAACTTTTTGCTGTTATTGTCTCTTTAATTGTCCTAACTCTAATTGTTTAATCTTTATTACTATACTTGTATTATTTTTTTTTCCATTTTATTTTTAGTAAACTTTTATAAATTTTTAAAACAAGTGATTGGCGTTTATAACAAATGGTAGCAGAGGATGGTTCTTAATACCCCGCTGTGGGTGCTGTAGGAGAATTAGAGTGAGAAGACGCGTCCTGCCCTGATTAGGCAGCCTCGCTCTGTTCCCCTGGTGTGACCACAGACCGCAGGTTACGATCCGATGGACAAAAAGAGACAATAAAGCAAAGAAAAGGGAAAGAATTCCTAAACCGCGGTAATTAGCCCCTAAGACCAAAGTGTACACGAAGAACAAAGACCCAAGGACAAGGGATAGGTAAGTATTTGTTGGGATGGGGTGGATAAGGGGGGATGAATGTGTGTGAATGGGGTGGATAAGGGGGGATGAATGTGTGTGAATGAGAGGCGGGCTGGTTACCCCAGACCTGCTAAGTGAGAGCGGTAGTCTCCCATGCTGCGTTTCCGTCTTTTTCGCGAGAAAAGCGGCCAGTACAGAGACGAAGCAAATGATAAAAGAGTGAGAGAATCCCCCCGGGGAGATTGAATTGAATGGGCTGGGTTGAGGGATTAATATTCAAGAGCACCCAGGGTTGCTGCTGGGTTGAGATATTAATCCTCAAGAGCACCCAGGGTTGAATAAGTGAAACAAAAGGTACCTTTACTTGTTGTGTACGTGACGGTGTGTCCCGCACCAACAAGTCCCCTGAGGGTGGGGGCTTAGGCAAAACCCTGCAAAAACTTGAGTGAAAAAGTCTGCTGGGTTGAGATATTAACCTTCGAGAGCACCCAGGATTGAGTAGCTCAGGGCCCTTCCCAGAGGCCCAGCGGTACTGAAACCCAGAGAGGCTGCCCCCAAAGCAAGGATGGCTCAGTATCGTAGGACCTTTTAGCACCGCAGCTGCGTAAAGTAGTCGTCTAACCCATTCCCCCTGGGGGAGGGGGTGTGGGGAGTCCAGATCGGGCAAGGTACGGAGGTCCGAACCCCTGACTCTGAGGCTATCTCTAGGGAAGAGGGATAGCCAAACCTCGGGGAGGTGGAAGGGGTCAGGGTGGGGGCTTACACGATTCACGATTCTCTGGCAACAGAAATCCCTTTGTGTAAGTCTAAGAGGTTTGCTAACGTTTCCTTCCTCTGTGCAATAAAATAAAGGGAAATGTAGAAGTATGAATCGACAGGCCTGAGGGTGTAGATGTGTGTGCGAAAGTAAGTGGAAAATAAAGGTGAGTAAATAGAAATTAGTGGAAGATATGCAATGCAGATTGTTTGTTTTGAGCTAAATAAAAGTAAGTGTGCACGAATGAAAGTATATGTAACAGTATTGTGAAGTCCAGAAGTATGAATGAACAGGCTTGAGGGTGTGAATGTGAGTGAGAGTGAGCGAGAGATAAAGGTGAGTAAATGGAAATGAGTGGAAGATATGTAATGTAGATTGTTTATTTTGAGCTTTATTTTTTTAGAGGGAGGTATATTATGTCGAATGGTTTGTGAGAGAAAGGATTTTTTGCATGGGTAGTTGAAAGAAGGTAGTATTTAGGTTGTTAGAAAATGTGAGGAAAAAAAAAGAGCATGGAATGAATAGATAAGATGATTTTGGGAAAAAAAAAAAAAAAAAAAAAAAAAAAAAAAAAAAAAAGGGACAGAAAACCAGTAAAAAGGAAGAAAAAGGGGAAAAGGGAGTGGAACAAGAGAGAACCACACCACTCGCAGCCGAGCCGCTTGTCCCGGGCCCTGGCTCGCCGCTTGTTTCAGCTCCGTCTGTCCCAGTCCCGGCATTTGTCCCAGGTCTCAGCGAGCCGCTCCCCTCAGCTCCGCCTGCCCCGGTGCCGGTGCCTGTCCCGGTGCCTGCGCCCACCCCGGGTTCCGGCTCGCCGCGTGTTCCTGCCCCGGTTCCCGTGCCCGCGGCGGCGGCTCTGCGGGTTCCCGTCCCGCTGCCTGCGGCGGCCCTCCCGGTCCCTGTTTCGCCGCCTGCCGCTTCGGTACCGGCCCCCGCCTCGCTGCTCGCGGCTGCCCGACCGACCCCCTCCCCATCCTGCCCGGTTTGTCCGCGGCTGGTCCGCTGGCCGCGCCCGGCGGGCTCCCGTTAGTCCCGGCTGTCCCGTCTCTGGCCGCTTCTCCCGCAGCGGTTTTCTCGGCCCCATCCCCCGCGGTTCTGCCCGTTCCGGCTACACTGGGCGCTGCCGCCGCTGCCCTGCCTCTGCCGGGAGCGGCCTGCTCAGCCGCCGTGAGCCACGTGGAGGCTGACCGCACTCCCATCCGCTATCCCCCGGACATGCTGCCCCCTTCAGCAGCTCC
Source organism: Anomalospiza imberbis (assembly GCF_031753505.1). Taxonomy (NCBI): domain Eukaryota; kingdom Metazoa; phylum Chordata; class Aves; order Passeriformes; family Viduidae; genus Anomalospiza; species Anomalospiza imberbis. The sequence continues at coordinate 297,490 of NW_027099470.1, read as the reverse complement.
GGCAGCAAACCCCGCCTGTGCTCCGCCTCTGGAGGACCTGGCCGCTATGGTATGTCCTCCTCACACCGCCCTTCCTGCCCGGAGCTCCGTTCCCTTGGAAACCGCAGCTCCGGCTCCAAGGAACTCCCTGTCCCGAGAAGATGCTCCTTATAAAAATACTAGAGGTGCAGTTAAGAGGCAGCTTTCTCCTGATTTTTCCTCACCACACGAAAATAAGGCTACAGAAAAATACGGGGAGAAAGAAATTGGTCTATTTCCACTGAGAGAGGTCCCGATGGGAGAGGGTTGGACTGGATTTGTGAATGCTCCCCTGACTTCTTCCGAAGTCAGAAATTTTAAAAAGGAAATCAAAGGGATTTTAGAAGATCCCATTGGCACAGCTGAACAACTTGACCAATTTTTAGGTCCAAACATTTACACTTGGGAAGAGATGCAGTCTATAATAAAGATACTATTTTCTCAGGAAGAAAGGGAGATGATCAGAGTTGCAGGCATAAAAGCCTGGAATAAGGAACATCCACAGGGGCCCTCTGGAGAAGAAATAATGCCAACTGAACCTCCGGGGTGGGGTCAGAATAGTGAGCAGGGGAGAAAACTTATGAATGACTATCGCAATACAATAATCAAGGGAATAAAACGGGCGGCACCTCGAGAGCAAAATGCTAAAAAGGCTTTTGAGGCACAGCAGGGGAAAGAAGAGACTCCAACTGAATGGTTGGACAGACTTGGGAGAAATATAAGGCAACATTCCAGAATGGATCCTGAGATTGATGTGAGAAAAGCTTTGTTAAAGATTAACTTTGTGCTTGGCCAGATAATGGAAAAAATTGAAGATCAGAATGACAAATCATTAGATGATTTATTAAAGGAGGCTCAGAAAGTCTATGGCCAAAGCCAAACTAAAAGCAAGGATTGTGGCAGTCACCATGTGAGAAAACAATTACAAGAAAAAAATCAAAAACACACAAACACTACTCCTAGATATGACAGTAGTAGAGACAGGGGAACAGAAAAAAATAAAACCCCAATACAAACCAAATCTCAGGAGCATTCCAGGAATGTCTGCTTTTACTGTAAGAACAAAGGACATTATAAGAGAGATTGTCCTAAGAGAGCAACAGATCTGAAAATCTTCTGAGAGGTGAGCAAAGAGGAAGAATAGGGGTGTCAAAGGCTCTATTTTCTAGGGGACAGATACCATCTAGAGCCTGTGATAACTTTAAAAGTAGGTCCCCAAGAAGAAGAATTGGAATTTGTGGTAGATACCGGAGCAGAAAGAACCTGTTTGTTAAATATTCCAAAAGGTTATAGTGTACCAACAGATAATCTAATACATGATTGTCTAGAAATTATCCAGTACCAAACAAAAGTTCGAGAAGACCTTGAAGAACAAGTCCTTTCAGAAGGGGAGATAATTTTTGTGGATGGTTCCTCCAGGTGTCTACAAGGAAAAAGAATGTCAGGGTATGCAGTAGTTGATGGGAAAAACATGCAAACTATTGAAAAAGGGAAATTACCTTCAAACTGGTCAGCTCAAACCTGTGAATTATATGCTCTAAAAAGGGCACTGGAATATTTAGTACACAAAAAGGGAACTATATACTGATTCAAGGTATGCCTTTGGAGTAGTACATACCTTTGGAAAAATTTGGGAAGAAAGAGGATTGCTTAATTCAAGAGGAAAAGGATTAGTACATGAGGGGCTCATTTTAGAGGTTTTAGAAGCATTAAGATTACCAGAAGAGATAGCTGTAGTACACATTAAGGGTCACCAAAAGGGAGTGACTCCAGAAGTAAGAGGAAATAACTTGGCGGACCAGGAAGCTAAGGATGCAGCAGAAAACAGAGCTGAAAGAGTTATGCTAATATTAACTCCAAATGAGGAGAAACTGGAAATTCCAAAATTTAGTGAAGCAGAAGAAAAAGAATTAAAGGAGATAGGAGCTGAACAAGATGAATCAGGGAAATGGAAACTTCCCGATGGAAGACAATTACTTAATAAAAGCTTACTAGAAGAATATTAGAAGACATGCATCAGAAAACTCACTGGGGTACTCAGGCTTTGTGTGATCATTTTCTAAGGAACTATGGGTATATTGGGATTTTTGGAATAGCAAAGAAAGTAACTGAAAAATGCCAAAGGATAAATAAAAAGGTAATGCGGAAAACCACATTGGAAGGTCGGAAATTAGCTCTTAGACCATTTCAAAGTATCCAAGTAGATTTTACTGAACTTCCTCAAGTTCAAAGATGGAAGTATTTATTAGAAATAACAGACCATCTAACTCATTGGGTGGAAGCGGTTCCCACTGCCAAGGCCACAGCCAACGTGGTAAGTAAAACCCTTTTGGAACAGATTATTCCAAGATATGGAATGGTTAATAGGATAGACTCGGACAGAGGAACACATTTTACGTCAAAAGTGTTACAACAATTAATTCAGACCTTGGGGATAAAATGAGAATTACACACCCCATGGCATCCACAGAGTTCTGGCCGAGTAGAGAGGATGAACCAAACTTTAAAAAGAACTTTAACTAAATTAATAGTTGAAACCCGAATGTCATGGGTACAATGCCTACCTTTAGCCTTACTGAGGATTCGAACACAACCCAGGTCAGACCTGGGAGTGTCACCTTATGAAATGATGTTTGGATTACCTTTTTTGACTACTCTACATGAAAATGCTACCCATGAGGTAGGGGAAGAAAATGTTAAAAAATATGTGAACACTATTGCAAAAACTCTTGAAAATTTAAGGTTAAAAGGAATAATCCCCCAAACCACACCTTTAGACTTTAAAATCCATAATATTCATCCAGGGGAATGGGTGTTGGTAAAAACATGGAAAGAACAATCTTTAACTCCACAATGGGAAGGTCCTTTTCAGGTATTGCTGACAACCGAGGCTGCGATGCGGACCAGGGAACGAGGGTGGATCCACGCCAGCAGAATCAAAGGACCTGTGGAAGAACCTAAGGAGTGGACGATAACCTCTGAACCGGGTGATACAAAATTGACTCTTAAACGGGGAATGGGTGGTAATGAACTGGGAAGACCCAAATGATCCAAGAAATATACACAGGATCACACCTGACTGGGGAGTAAGACCGAGTTTACATCAGTGGTTTCAAACACCGCGTGGACAAACTTTGAGGCGCCTCCGATATCCTCCTGGGGAAGGAATACTGCCACCACAGACAGGAGGATCAGGACTGTTTCGGACAGAAAACTCCTGTATTTTGGCCTTAGCCTGTGATTTATACAAAGAGGAGGGCGAATTACAACCTCAATCTGTGCCACGTAATATACCCTGTTTGATTCACCCAAATACTGGGCATGTTAGTTGGGTAAAATATAAATGTTGGAATTGTGGGAAAAATTGGTATTGTAGTTCACACAAGCGACGCCGCCATTGCAAGAAGTGTCGAGTGTCAACTAGATCCCCTATCCAAGCAGAGCTCGAAACAACTGAAATAATAACTTTGTTTTGTGGATGGGAATTATTAGTGCCTGTTGAATGGGAAATAGCTGAGGAACAGTGGGAGACCACCGTTAAGGAGTGTCAAAAACTATTTGCCTGGAAATTAGCTAAGAGAAAGTGTCAACAGAAGAGAGGGCAAGACCAGATTGGCCTCTATAATCGCCACCAAGAAGATCACATACACCTGCTGTGGGTTGCAACCCCATAGGCATGGGAGGTGGGAGTATAAGCCATACTGGACCTCTCCTTTTTCTGTCACTCATTTTCTGTCTTTTCCCTTTTGGGATATTGACAAAGCCATGCTACAGGTGTTACCAGAAGCTGTATATGGAAAGACACCGAGGCTCCTTTGTTATCTCGCACACTCATGTCAACAGTCACTGTTATAACCCATCCAAATTAGGAAACTGCATGCACAGTGGACAAAAGTACTGGATTACTGAGAATCTAGGAATAAGTGGTAACAGGATAGGAAGTGAATGCCCAAAAGCGGAAAAATGGATTTGTTTCACATACACTATTGGGAATAAAGCACAGGATTTGGTAAAAGAGCAATTGATAAAAAAAAGGCTAAGCCGGCACCACCACCTAAACCTGTACCAATCTCACTTGACAATTTGTATACCAATGCTGAATACTAGCTAGTGGGATAACGTGTTGGGAATAGAATGGTGGAAAAAGCTAGGTTTCTTCCTGTTATGCGCTACAGCTGGTCTAATATTTCTTCCTTGTTTGATCCCCTGTTTTATTCGACTCTTCACCAGTGTAGTTCAAGGCATGCAATTAGTGACCATGGATCAAAAATTGGATACAACAAAAATGGTGCAAAAGATTATGGTATTAAAGAAACAAAATAATATAGAAGACCCCTTTCAAGAAGCTAGATTGATTTATGAAGAAAATGAACAAAAAATGAAGGCTAGAAAGCAGTAAATATTGCTCGAGCCAAAGTAGTTATAAAAAGAAAGAGGAAGGATTGTGAAAAATGCAGATTATATGGCTCTACGCAGATATTTACTATATGTATTATGCTAGGTTGGAAAGTTATGCTGTAGTAACATTTTAATAATATAGTAAATGTAGTTTTGTAATTGAAATTAAGCTTTAGTAGTTAAAATAGAAAATATGTGTGTGTGGTATTCTTTTTGCTCAGGAGAAGGAGAAGATAATCAAGAAATTCTTCACACAGAGATAACAATTACAAAAACGCCTAAATCTTCCAGAGGAAAGGAATTTATGGCTTTCCTTATCAACAAAAAAAAAAAACGAACTTCTCCGAACTCGACTTAGACTTCAAGGTGCCTGGGATTAACAGGAATTCCTCAACAAGTACCAGACGAACTTCTTGTTTTAAATAAAAAATATGCATATTCATGAAGTGATTTGTGTATGCAACAGGTTACCCCTCTTAAGGAGGGAATTCTCTTTTATCGGGGTCCTTCTCCTGGCTCACTTTTGTCCAGAGAGAGGTACCCAGCCCGGGCTGTAACTTTTTGCTGTTATTGTCTCTTTAATTGTCCTAACTCTAATTGTTTAATCTTTATTACTATACTTGTATTAATTTTTTCCATTTTATTTTTAGTAAACTTTTATAAATTTTTAAAACAAGTGATTGGCGTTTATTACAACCCTCTTCCCCAAAACTTGGTATTTTAAGGAGAGCAGACTCTGCTCTCGCCCAGGGAAGCCAGCTCCCTGAGCATCTTGAAGTGCCCGAGTCCCACTGTCCACAAAGTCCTGGCCTGACCGTGTGGAATTCTCCCCACCCTGTCTCCCCAGCCCAGAAACCCCGAGCACGTGTTGGTTTTTCGGAGAGCAGTGAGCACCCAAATGGCTCCCAGTCCCCAGAGAGCCAAGAAAACGGAGGATGCCACGTGGCACCGCGCCCTACCTGGTCTCCTTCTTCCCATGATTTCCCTCAGCATCCCAAAAATCCTTTCTTTCCCCTCATGCCCCCTGATCCTCGTGATACCTTCCCTCCCCCTACCTTACCTGGCACTCCCTCAGCTCCGCCCCTCCCCTCAGGGGGCGTCTGCCGACATGACATCACCAGGCAGCCCCGCCCCCTGCCACCCCTGTCCCCGCCCCTTGTTCTCACGGTGGCCCAGCCCCCTGTTCCCACGGTGGCCCCGCCTCCTGCCCGGGTTCCCACGGTGGGGGCTCGCCCACTGCTCGCCCCTGTAGCCACACCAGTGATCCCAATGCTTCCCGCTCAAGGGAAAAGCAGCAGGGAACTGCAGAGCCAATGCAGGGTCCCGATTTCTCACTCGCCCCTGTCACATATCAGCATGCAGGGCAAGGGGCAGGAGCCACAACTGCTAATTGGAAAGCTTTTGCACAGCAAATAATAAGAGAGATTTGCAAAACACACCAACAGTATGGCCCACAGAGCCCATGCTTCCAGGGCCTTTTAAAGGCTGAACTGGGGAGGACTGTACTCGTCCCACATGATTTAAAACAGCTTTTTTCGTGCCTCATGACCTCTACAGAATTCAAACTGTGGGAAGGAGCATGGAAACAACTGCTGAAAGAGGCCCTCCCAGACTTGCATGCTGATCCAAACACAGCAAAGGATGCCAGTGGCGTGCCAATTACCACTGAGCATCTCCCCGGTGAGGGCCAATGCCCTCTGACTGGGTCTCTGGCCCCAGTCCAAGCTGCAGTAATCCCTGTGGTAGTCCTTGAGAGAGTCAGAGATGCAGCTGAAAAAGCCTTCTTTGCCCTTCAACCTGACACCCCTCTCGAGTCATATAGTAAGATCACACAGCTACCATCAGAGCCTTTTTTGAAATTTGTGGAAAGGTTAACTAGAGCTCTTGAAATCCAAGTTAGGAAAGAAAATGCAAGGGAAGAAGTTTTAGAGGAAATGGCATTTGCAAATGTGAATGAACAGGGCCAGCTGCAATTCTGAGCTTACCTTTAGAACCCCCCCTACACTAAAAGATATGCTTCTAGTCTGGAACAGGAAAGTGCCTCTGAGGAGTGTGGCTCAGGACACCAGACCAAAGCCGCTGCCAAGACCACCACAGAGAGTCGCCGTTGCCAGCCCAGCGCCCATTCCATCAGCACAGCGGCACACTGGGCAGCAGCGAGGACCAGCAATGGTTGACCCCACAAAGCCATGCCTGCTTTGTAAGAACCTTGGGCACTGGGTTAACCAGTGTCCCCTGAGAAAGCAATTGGATCGATTTAAAAATAGCAGGGGTGGAGAACTACAAGCGCTCCCAGGGGGTCAACAACAACAACAAAACTAAATGGGGTGCTGTGCAAGCACGGGGCTCTGGCACCTCTGGGACCTCAGAGCCTGCTGTGACCTCAGCCTGCTGTGACCCCAGGACCTGCTGTGACCTCATGGCCTTAGCTGCACCCCAGAGTGTGCCCCCATCGATACAAATGGACTGCCCTGCCTGTAAATGTTTGGCTTGATCCAAGATCATTCCTCAGCAAATCCTTTCTTTTGCCTGCTGACATTGACTGGGGCCCAGGCAACAAAAGAACAGGAGCTGCAGGCCACCCACACAGCTTTTCCTATTAATGAGCACTAAGCCTTTCTTTTTGCAAACAGAGGGATGTTGGGGGGATTTTTGCACCATCAGGCCGAGGCACAAGGCTCTGCATCCTCCCAAGGAACAGAGCCAGCCCCCTTCAGTGCGAGAGGGCGCGGCCTCAGCTGCAGCCCCGGTGCCTCCTGTGCCCCAGGGCACGGCCCTGGCTGTAAATGTCTTGGGCTGCAGCTCAGGGCCAGGGCGGAGCTCAGCAGCCTCATCAGAGCCCGGGGCCGCGGCCCTTCCCTGCCGGGGCCCTTGCCTGGCCCGGCCCGGCCTGAGCAGCCCGGCCTGGCCCCAGGGGATGGGCTCTGCCCGCCCGCTATGCCCGCAGCCTTCTGGGCTCAAGGGTTTGCAAGAGGCTTTCTCCCAGCCCTGCAAAACCTTGGCCAAGTGTCCCTTTGCTGTGCTGAGAAGAGTAAAAAAAAACCTTCACATTTACCCTGACGCACAGCTCATGAGGGATCCCTGCACACCCTAGGAGAGGCCAGAAATATCCCTGTGTGCCTCGTGAGGGATCCCTGCACACCTCAGCAGAGACCCCAAAATGGGGCAAGCACATTTCTCTCTCTCTCAGGATTTTTATAAAGCGGCACAGAGAGAAGTGAAAGAGAAAACAGTTTCTATTTCTGCTCCTTGTTTTTCTCTTGTGGAATGTGTTTGGAGAATTGTTTACCTAGAGCGAATGCCTGGTTGGATCACGGTGGATTGTTTGGGCCTGATGGCCAATCCGATCCACCTGTGTCTGGACTCTGGAGAACAGGGTCACGAGTTGTGAGGGAGTTAGATATGATGGTTAGAGAGAGTAGCATGTAGTTTTTAGTGTCCTCTTTTATATAGTATATTAATGTATCATAGCATAATTATAATAAAGAAATCATTCAGCCTGCTGAACTAAGTCAGACATCATCATTCTTCCCATTGGGTTCGCCGACATCTACAACACATGCCCTAGAGGAAGTTATCCCAGGGAGGCTGGGACTAGATGATCTTTAAGGTCCCTTCCAATCCAGGCCATTCTGTGACTCTGTATCCTGTCGTCCTTGGAACCACTGTGGAACTGTTCGCTGCCTTGCAGCAAGTCTTTGAGCCGCTGTCCAAAAATTAAGAAATCTTTGTTGCAAATATTTGGCTGCTAAGCTTTAAAGTGTTGAGCATAGAGATCTGGGTACAGCTCTTTGGATACAGGCACAGCTGTTCAGGGAGAAAAAGGCAAGTTGAATGTGTGCTCCCTGGTGATGGGGAAGCAGGGGTAGGTTTAGCCTGAAGCTTGAATGACAGCTCTGAAGACCCACAGAGCATACATTAATTCCTTCTGTTCCCTCTGTCTCACTTCCCAAGGTGGATGCCCAGCTGCAGGTTGTACGTAAGCTGGTGGAGAAGGAACACTCACTGCAGAGCAGCATTGGAACGGGAGAGAAGGAGCTGGGTCTGCGAACACAGGCCCTGGAGATGAGCAAACACAAGGTGAGCGATGCCTTCGTTTCCTCTTGGGTTGTGAGGTGGAGCTGCTGCCTTGTGGGAGGCATGGAAGGCTCTGAGCTCTCACTGGGATTACAGAACCTGGTATTCCCTGCTTTTGGATGAGTATATCAGAAGGCTGAGGAGTCCTGGAGAGAATTATGATTAAAGTACTGGAGTCTGATGTTTTCCTTTGGTAAGGAGAAGCAGGTCATATGTTTTTCTGTGTAACCTGTGGTGAAGAGAGAGACAGCAGCCAGATGGACTGGGGTCAAAGCTTTTGTAGCAAAGATGGGATAAGCAAAAGGAAATACAGCTGGGGAATGTGAACACTTTCAACAAATGCCTAAGACAAGTAAAGTAGGTGTGTAACCAGTAAAATAAGTCTAAGTTTATAGCTGATGCTGCCTTTGTTGTTAAGTTTTAGTAGAAATGCAGAAATTACATTAAAACAGGCAGAAAGGAAAGCAGGAATATCCCTGTGAAGAGGAGCTGGGGAGAATTCAGCAGTGACCTGTGTTTAATAGGACAACTTATGGTATTAAGGGCACTTGGTTATAAAGTCAGAAGAGAACTGGTGAAGAGAGATTGTTAGAAATAGGTATCGTGCAGTTCTGTCTAGTACAGCGATAGAACTGCCTCTGAACACTTTAATAGAGAAGACATGGAAGCTGGAAGGCTGAAAATAGGTTAAGAAGAGAATTGGATGATCATTAGTGTTTTTGTAAGAGATGTGCCTTGCAGTGTGCCAAGGTTTGGCTCTGCCCAAAGGAATCTTGAAGCTAAATGATTAGAACTTGTTGATAATAAGGTAATAGCAAGGGACTAGAGACCACTTGAGCTGTTCTTCTGTGCTTGGTCCTTATATACTGGTTTTCTTTCTCAGGCCATGGATGCAGCCCAGCTTGCAGATGATCTGAAGGCCCAGCTAGAGCTGGCTCAGAAGAAGTTACATGATTTTCAGGAGGAGATTTTGGAAAACAGAGCAACTAGAGGGAAGGAGATGTTCAACTTCAAAAGGGCTGAGGTATATACCCTATGCACAATCCTTCAAGATCTGTCTGCTTTAGTGTCCTTCTCCTTGTACACTGAGCTTGCAGAGGGTTTCAGCTGAACTGCTCTTGGTATCCAGTTTCACTTTGACTTTGGCTTCATTGGGTCTTGGCTCTTTCAGATTTTGTCCCCTGATAACTGACAATACTTGTGGCATCAGGTGATCATGTTGTCTCTTGGATTATAGGGGATGAGACTATGGCTGGCATGACTTAGCCAGGTGCACGTTCTCTTTGGTCCCTGAAGAAGCTGACAGACAATGTATTGCTCCTTCGCTTGGTCTCCTGTTTTTCTGCAGGAAGATATTTCTAGGTTGTGCAGGAAGCCGGAGACCACAAAGAAGCCTGACATGGTTCCCAACTGTGATGAGATCCTGATGGAGGAAATCGAGGATTACAAGGTGAGTGTCTGTGTCCGTCAGCTTCCCTTTTTTCTTTAGTCAGAAGGTGTGTAGGCACACTTTCAGTGTCTGACATCTCTCGTCTGTACTCTGGCACTGGAGAAACCACCTTGTCCTTCTGAGGAATGGAAGTACCGACATGTTGAGACATCTCTGAGCACAGCAGCTGGGCTGCAGGGCCCCTCACAGCTCTGTGTGTGTGTCTGTGTGTGTGTGTCTGTGTCTGTGTGTCTGTGTGTGTGTGTGTGTGTGTGTCTGTGTGTGTGTGTGTGTGTCTGTGTGTGTCTGTGTGTGTGTGTCTGTGTGTGTGTCTGTGTGTGTGTGTCTGTGTGTGTGTCTGTGTGTCTGTGTGTCTGTGTGTGTCTGTGTGGGTCTGTGTCTGTGTGTGTGTCTGTGTGTCTGTGTCTGTGAGTGTGTGTGTGTGTCTGTCTGTGTGTGTCTGTGTCTGTGTGTCTGTGTGTGTGTGTGTCTGTGTGTCTGTGTGTGTGTGTGTTTGTGTGTGTGTGTCTGTGTGTGTGTCTGTGTGTGTCTGTGTCTGTGTGTCTGTGTCTGTGTGTGTGTGTGTGTCTGTGTGTCTGTGTGTGTGTCTGTGTGTCTGTGTGTGTGTCTGTGTGTCTGTGTCTGTGTGTATCTGTGTGTCTGTGTCTGTGTCTGTGTGTGTGTCTGTGTCTGTGTGTGTGTCTGTGTGTCTGTGTCTGTGTGTATCTGTGTGTCTGTGTCTGTGTGTCTGTGTGTGTGTGTGTTTGTGTGTGTGTGTCTGTGTGTGTGTCTGTGTGTGTCTGTGTCTGTGTGTCTGTGTCTGTGTGTGTGTGTGTGTCTGTGTGTCTGTGTGTGTGTCTGTGTGTCTGTTTGTGTGTCTGTGTGTCTGTGTCTGTGTGTATCTGTGTGTCTGTGTCTGTGTCTGTGTGTGTGTCTGTGTCTGTGTCTGTGTCTGTGTGTCTGTGTCTGTGTGTCTGTGTCTGTCTGTGTGTGTGTCTGTGTGTGTGTGTTGCAGGCCTGCCTGTCGTGCCTGTGCTGCAACATGCGCAAGAAAGACGCGGTGGTCACCAGGTGCTTCCACGTCTTCTGCTTCGAGTGTGTGAAGACGCGCTACGACACGCAGCGGCGCGAGTGCCCCAAGTGCAACGCGGCCTTCGGGGCCAACGACTCCTACAGGATCTACATCGGCTGAGGCCCTCTCAGAGCCCCTGCTGGTGCTGAGCCAGCCTCCTTCCCTCCCTCTCAGCCTCTGCTGCCTGAGCTGCAGTGTCTTCTGGGAGGAGCCTTCAGGGTCTCCAAAGAAATACACTCTGGATCTTGCTTCCTTTCTTGGCCCTGTCCCTTTGGTCATGCCCTCAGTTTCTGTGTGCTCTTTGTGCCTGGGAGGAAGTTTCCCATCCCTTGCTTTCACACTGCCAAGGCGGGAACATGCAGCTGAAGTGCTGCCTTGGTGGGATGGAAGCTGAGCTGCAGCAGAGATTAGTGAGAGCTTTATTTGAGGGCTCTGCTTTGGATGCTAATTAAGTCCCATCAAGGAATGGCACTGCTCCTGGGAGGGAAGTGTTTCCCAATTAACAGGCCCAATAGAGACCAAGGAAATTAATCTGTAGACTCAGTGGAGCAATTCCTTAGGTACCTGTGCACCTTCCTGAGTCAGGGCAAGAACCCTCGAGGGCTGGTGCACTAGGAAACCCTACCCCAAACAAACACGTCTGAATATCCACCAGAGGAGAAAGGAGAGATCTTGGAGACCCTTAGAAAACAGCATTCCACTGACAAGCCCTGGTTGATGTGCTCACCTTCCCCTAGGCTGAAGCATTGCTGCCATTGTCCTTCTCAGAAAAGGGCTTTTAGTGGTTCCTTTGCTGCAGCTTTGCCACAAAGATTGACCTTGTTATGTACAAATTCTTCTTAAAACTGTCCTTTGGTTTATTTTTCTGGTTCTCCTGCCTCTGGTACTGTCTGCTCTCCCATCCTTTGTCCAGTTCTTGGAAACATTTCTCACAAGCTTTAAACTTCTACAGTAGAGACACTTGATCTCTTCCTTCCTCTCCTTTCAAGATATGCTCAGATAGAACAACTTTTGACCCTTTGGCTCTATCCCCAGTAGCTTATTCCTGACACAACAGGAGGGCCAGGACGCTGCATTATTTCTGCAGCCATTTTGTCATGGCTGCTGGGAATTTTGGCAGGGATGTGGTGTGGCTTAGAGTCTCGGTGCTCCCTGTGCTTGGAGCGTTTGAAGCCTGTTCCTAAAATCAAAATGGGAACTTGTTGATTTGTGACATTTCTTCCTGGGATGTAGTGTTTAAGTAAACTTAATTTGCCTGGAAGGTGCACCTCTCAGAGGTTTGTCTCATGGGTGTCCCTTCCCTGAAGCATGGAATCTCCTGCCTTCCTCCATCCCCTCCCTGCAGGAAATACCAGATACAAAGTAAAAGGAGTTCATCACAGGCTCTTACACTATTCATTATCTTGGGGAAAACATTCAGAATATATGAGTAAAGCCTTGTAAATGATGAGGAATCCTGAGAACTGAGAAGGAGCACTGCATCCTGCCTTTCCAAGGGGAACCTGGGCTGCTGAGAGTTCCTGCCATGGTGTAAGAGCTGTTAGAAGGAATGAGAGTAGAACCCGCTCCCCTTTCCCTGGAAATTGCTCCCGGGGTTACAGCTTCTGGCAGCAAGTTGGCTAAGGAATGATGTGGTAATGCTGCTGGTAGATTTTGGGGTACAGATGCTTCTTCATGGCACCAGGACCTGGCTCATGAATAAACTGCATCTTCAAACCCCTTGGCTAGAGCAGCAGGAGTTCCTTTTACAGCTGTGAACAGCAGCCTGAACTTTGCAGCCCCAGCAGAGCTGCAAAGCCCCTCTGTCCGTCCCCAGTCACTCTTGTATCACCTTTCTACTGAAATGAGCTTTGTGTGAACTCTGCCCAGGTTGGCATCCCTCTGCTCCTGGCAGGAAATGGATACTTCAAACAATTTGTATTAGCTCCATGGAGGAGTTTTGGAAACTCCTGTTCTCCCTTAGCAAGAAAAAAGTCTTGGTTTTGTTTTAAAACAAAAGCTTATTTCAAGCTCACTTTGGAAGTGACTGAGTTTCTCTCGGTGGACATAATTTTAACACTTAGAAACAATGCACATTTTGGGTTTGTTCTAAAGTAACAGCTTATTTCAAGCTCATTTCTGAAAGAACTGAGTTTCTCTGTGCTTTTAATTAAACCACCGACAAACAGAATGTATGGAAACAATTAAAATTTATCAGGACTAGTAAGTATTGGGGTAAAAAAAGTAAAGCGGTGACAGTATTCTTTATGAAAACATTCTCTAAATTCAGTGTCTTAGACAAGAAAGAAAAAACCTCCTCTCCAGTCTCCCGTGCACCTGCTGTCACAGCAGATCCTCCCCTCTGCCACAGTCTGCAGGCACTGATGTGCCTGTGCCACTCCCCTTCCCACAGAAACCCACAGCAATCTCTTGTCCCCAGGGGATCAGGCTGGAGCAGTGGCTGAAGGAGAAAATAGTATGTCTTTGTTGGACAGCAGTAAGTTGAGTCTTTTGGGAAAAGGCACAGTTGGTCATGCACTAATTCAGAGCAATCCGTATTTTGCATTTGACATGGGAGAAACTCCTCAGACAGCCACCAGAAATAATACTTGCTTAATAGTAGTTATTAGGTGGTTGACAGTTTTCGATTTCTATTTTTGCTTTTAGATGAAGTCTGATTTGTTGAAAGATTTGGTGTTTGGAGCTTTGAAGCAAAACATTTTTGTTTAAGATATGATTAACATTTTAATTTTTTTTTATAATATGTTTCTGGGCTCGTGTGTAGAGATAAGAACAGAAAAGCCTTGATAAAAATACTTACAAATTTGGCCTGAAATACTTCTTTCCTAGTGTTTTGATGATAGGAGCAATATTCATGTGTTCTAAACAAGTCACGCTGGAGGTTGTGAGGTACCAGAGGCTACACAAAGAAAAAGCTCTTTCTAGAAAACTGATTATCTGAAGGGGGGAGGCAGGGGAAGGGAAGGCAATGAAAGTGACCTCAGTGCCTTGCCCATCAAGTTTGTCAGGAATGTGGGGACATCCCAGATCTATTATACCTACCAAGGTGCAGGCCTGTGGATCCCACTTCTTTGTTTTACATCCTAATTTCTCTTCCCCGTGTTCCTGCACTGGAAGGAGCAGACACACAAAATCAGAGAACAAAGAGCAGCTCTTGAGGCTAATTCGTCTGGGTCTCACTGTGACCAGCTTTTGGTGCTGATGCAGAGCTTTTCATACACAAGGGCTTTTCAAAGGTTGGAGATGCAAATAGGTAGAATGACTTCCTCAATGCGCCTGCAGCCTTTGAACTGCACCTGACAAGAACAGCCCAGGCACAGCCCCGCCCAGTGCGGCTGGGCGCGCGCGGGCCCGAGCGCAGCGCCCCCCTCAAAGGGGCCCCCTCAGGGGCCGTTGTGGCGACAGCCGGCGAGCGGCGCCATGGCGGAGCTGCCGCTGCCCGCCGGGCTCAGAGCCAGCGCCTTCCCCGCCAAGCTGTGGCGCCTGGCGAACAGCCCCCGCGTCCGCTCCGTGCGCTGGGACAGCCGGGCCCGGGGGCTGCTCATCCACCGCTCCCTCTTCGAGCGGGAGCTGCTCAGCCCGGGCGACGCCCAGGGCCCGGCCCCGCAAACCTTCAGGGCCACGCAGTTCCGCAGCTTCGTGCGCCAGCTCTACCGCTACGGCTTCCACAGGGTGCCGGGCCGGGTTGGCTCAGCCGCGCCGGGCGATGCCGGGGCTTGGCTCCACTACAGCAACCCCTGCTTTCGCCGCGACCGCCCTGACCTCCTGCTCCGCATCAGGCGCCGGAGCGCGGCCAACAGGCAGCGGCCGGCGGCGGGGCGGGAGGGCCGCAGGCGCCCGCCCCGCGGCTCCCAGCAGCTCCCCGGGGCGCGGCCGCTGCCGCACGGGCGGGACGGGCGCAGCCGCTTCAAGCCGCTCTCCAGGGAGCGGCCACCGCTGCCGCCCGGGCGCCCGCCCAGCGGCTTCCTGCTGCTGCACAGGGAGCAGACGCTGCCGGACGAGCGGGAGCTGCGCAGCCCCCGGCCTGGCCGCTTCCAGCCGCCCCCCGGGCAGCGGCCGCTGCTCGCCCGGCGCCCGCCCTGCGGCTTCCACCTGCTGCACAGGGACCGGCCGGTGCCGGCCCGGCGGGAGGGACCGAGCCGCTTCCAGGAGCTCTATGGGGAGCGGCCGCCACCCGCCGAGCGGGAGCTGCTGCGGATCCCGCCCTGCGGCTTCTTCGGTTTCTACGGGGAGCCGCTGCTGCCGCTCGGGCGGGAGGGGCCTCGCAGCCGCTTCCAGCAGCTCCACAGGGAGCAGCAGCCCCCAGCCCACGACCTGCGAGGTAGGAAAAGAGTTGTAGCCTTGCTTTTCCCCAAAAGGTCATGAAAAGTGACTGTTTGAAGTATTTTTCCACAAAGCTCTGTCATTCTCAGCCCGAAATTCTCAAGCTTATTTAGAAGGGGCACCTAGAAAGGCAAAAGATTCTCTGCCTGGTTTTCTTGCTTGCTTCCTGTGATGTTTGATCCAAGGCAGCAACAGAGATCTGTGTCCCAGAGCCACGTTGTGGAGTGTGACCAATGTCTTTGGATTCTTGCAGCCACCTCGGGCACTTCAGCCCCCAGCGCTCCACCTGGCAGTGCAGGTTGTGCAGCATCGACGGCCTCCGGCTCAGCCTGGAATGCACCTGGTGAAGAGCAATTGCCACCAGTGGATCTTGGCTTTGCCGTCGAGCAAATGATCCGGGAGATCAGGAGATCCCTGCCTGAAAGGTCTCCCTCTGCTCAGGTAACCCATTGGAGGGGAATGGAAGAGGCTGGGCTGAAAGCTTTGGAATGCTGTTACATGGAGAAGGAGAGTAACCGTATCCTTGATGTGATTCCAGCAAAATACTGAATGATCATTAGTTTTCTTTTTTTCTATTGTTCTTTCAATGGCAATATGAATGTTGCCCCTGAGTCTTCAGGAGGGGAGCCTGTGAACCGGGCTGCAGCAGAGGAAACTTCATCTGGCACCGAGAGCTGTGAGAACAGTTCCCCAGAGCCCGAGGAGCCTGGTAAGGACAGAGCCCCTGTTGGTTTAGAGAGGTGTGAGACGGCTGCTCTGAGCCTGCCTCTGGCAGGAAGGGAGACGAGAAGAGTTGAGTTCTTGTCTGCAGGGTTGGTGCTTCCTGGTGCCTTTAGTTCAAAGGCACATGCACAACCTGCCCGAGCCTTGCCCTCCACGCTTCGCCAGAGGCTTGGGCACTGAGTCCTCTGCTGTGGCAAGAGAGCAGGGAATAAACCTGACCTTGTGGGAGTTGTGCCACCAAGCTGGGTGTCCCAGTCTGGTTCATACCTCAGCCCCCAGCAGCCTTCAGCCATTTCAGTGAGGACTGTGGTCTCTCTGTCACTGGGACTGTCTGTGTTTCAAGCTCTCGTGGGTGCCATTAGCACTGTGGGTGCTGAGACTTTATTAGGATACTTAAATACTTTACACAGTTCCGTTTTGAAAACTTGGAAGGATCCCTGTTCTTTATAGAGCAGGCTTCAAATTGCCAAGTGAGAGTCTGCCTTTCAGGCCATCTTTTAATGTCCCTGATAGAAGGACAATTGGTGCTCAAGGGACACTTGCACAAGGGCCAGTGTTGTCTCAGTGTTCCCTTTGCTTCCCAGATCCCGTGTGATCAACGTGTCCAGGAGGGCTGCCCTGTGTGCCAGGAAGAGACAGAGGGAGAGCCTGTGACCATTGGGCAGGTAGAATTCTTCTGTCTGTAGTTATGTTTATAGATGTGTATAGCTATATTTATTGATATATGTATTGTATTTATAGGTTTATGTAGTTATATTTATCTATCTACATAGACAGAGATTTGTCTAGTTAATTTATTTTTAGTTTTAGGTGTATATATTTATATTTTTCGATGTGCAGTTATAGTTGTAGATGTCCATAGTTGCATTTATACATGTGTATAGTTACATTTACATATATATAGTTATATTTGTAGATAGGCATATTTGTATTGATGTATGGGGGTTTAGTTACATAGATTGATATCTGTATAGGTATAGGCCTCTTTTTAACCTCTTCCCCTGCTCTGCTTCCTCCCTCACCTCTTGCTTTTCCCCCGTGCCCCCTCTGTCCCCTCTCTCTGTGCTGGGTCCGAGCTGGTGGCCGGGCCGGGCGGAGCAGCAGTTCCAGCCCCGGGTGTTCCTGGAGCGGTGGGAGCTGCCGGTGGCCCCAGGCACTGTCCCCTGAGGAGCTGCTGAAGGACGGTGGGGCTGAGGGGGCGGTGACGCTGAAGGGACGGTGACCCTGAGGTGCTGCTGGGGCTGAGGGCTGTGGGGCAGCCGAGGGCGATGGTGGCACTGAGGTGACAGGGAAGTGGCACAGGCCGAGGGGTGGCGGGTCTAGGGGGACGGGATGGGTCAGAAGGGACTGAGGGGCTGAGAGGACTGTGAGGGGCTGAAGAAACTGAAGGGGGCTGGGGCTTTGCCGAGAGCATGGCGGGGCTGAGGGGATGGAGGGGGCCGGCAGGGAGCACAGAGGGCTCCGGGACTGCAGCTCTGCCAGGCCTTGGAACCAGTTGCAGAGCCTCCGCTTTTGCCACAGCTGCAGTGGAGACCTTGAGGACAGCCGGAGACTGACGGGAGCCAGCAGGGAGAAGCTGAAGGCCAGCAGCACGAGCAGGGAACGGGGACCTGCTGCTGCCCCGCTGGAGAGAGCCCGGGTGAGGCCACAGGGCCGGGGAGGCAGGGTGGGGCTGAGGGTGGCGTGGGCTGTGGCCGTGGGCACTGCCCGGCGGGGCAGCAGCGGGCCCTGCCCGTGCTGGGGCTGCTCAGCACAGCTGCCCCGGCCGGCACAGGGGCTGTCCTTGGGCAAGGCAGCTGTGCCGGCAGGGCCCGGGAGCTGTGCCGGCTGTGCCAGGCTGCCGGGGCTGCGGGACAGTCCCGCCGCGGCTGCGCTCACCACAGCCTGGCCCGCTCGGCTGCTTTTTCTTTCTGACCCTCCTGGGGAGGCTCTGAGTTCTTCCCTTCCCTGATGGAAGTGCAGCTGCTGCCAAGGAAAACGTCCCCATACTGACTCAGTGCTCCCTTTGCTTCCCAGCTGTGCCATCTGCCGTCCCTGTCCAGGAGAGCTGCTCTGCACGGGAGGAAGAGCCCGAGGGAGAGGCTTTGAAGATGGGGCAGCTGGGATCCCTCTGCTTGCTGATCTGTTTAAAGTTATGTTGCAGTTATGTTTGTGTTGATGCAGTTGGATGGGTATTTACCTTAGAACAGTGATATTTGTATATTTATAGACAGGTTTGGTTCCTATATCTATTGATATATATATATATATATGTATGTATGTCTGTTGTATGTAGCATGTGATGTTTATATTTACATCTGTAGACTGTTATACTTTTATGTGCATTTATATATATGTGCATGTACATATGTATTTAATTTTATTTTAATATGGATGGAGGGCATTGTTGTATTAGTCTATTGATTGAATTCTTAGTGTAGGGCTATTTAGAGAGGGTATGCATATTTCTTTATTTCTATATGGGCTCTACACTTGTAGAAATATGTAATAAATTAAGTTGTTAAACACGTAATTAACCTTTGTGTATAGTTAGTTGCTGTAGAGGTTGGCAATAAATTAAGTTTTATTAACTGAAGTTGGTATTTGTATATTTTTACCTAGACTGGTTGTAATAATCTAATAAATTCCTGGTTTTAACCTAAATTGAGATTTGTATAGTTCTGTATTGTCAGTGTGGTTGTAGCAATTTGTAATAAATGACATTTTCCAATGGATGAAATGGATTCTCGTGTGTTTGTCGATCAGCAGTGTGGCTGTAGCAATCTGCAGGAAATGCCATTTGTCAACTGCAGTGGGTGTTTTGTGATTTGTGCCACCCAGAGCCACGAGCAGATGTAAATGCAGGAGGATTTTGGCCATGAAAATCTCCAGCCATGCCCAGCACATGCCCCACTTGCACTCAGGCTGGGCAAGGGAAGGGCAGATTTGGGATGGCAGCAGAGCCACGCGTTGGCTCAGAACTCGCTGCAAAGGCCTGCTGAGGAGACTCCGGGACTCCACTGGGAGTAGAACTCCGAGCAGGAGCCACCCTGGCAGCAGAAATCATTCACCATGAAAAAAAGAGCAAATGTGGCAAAGCAGATGTGGGGATGCTCTGTGAGTCTGATAAAATGCTCTCAATCACCGCTGCCTAGGCACGTCTCCTGCAAAAAATATTTTGTTAAAAACTGAACACCTCCCATGAAAGATAGATTGCGCTTTCCCCTTCACTTACCTTGCTGTGCGAGTGGAGACACTCTTGTCATTCTCACTGAGAATTTGTGCCCCTCAGCACCTGACATTAACTCAAAGATTATGTACTACCACTTGGCACCATAAAGGAAAAGAGCCCTGCCCTCGTGACAGTGTTTGCAAAGTCTTCCCTCCTCCTGTCCCCACATGTCCCAAACGGAACCATCCCCTTGCTGTCCAAACTGTGCCTGGGGTGACTGAGGGCTCCAGGAGCTCAGGAGGGTGCAAGAGCACTGCAGGTGGAAGCATTTGCAAAGCTTCCTGAGCATCAGTAAACTCTGGCTTTGCCAGGCTTCCCCTGGAATGTTGTCCTACTCAAGAATGATCTTGGAGGACACTGTGCCTCCAGCTCACTCAAGTAAAGTTTGTTTTCTTCAAGGCTTGAATAGAGGAAAATGAAAATTGTGATTGTTAGAGTGAAATTTGGGGTTTGGTGCAGCTGGGTTTGCTCCATTCTTTATTGTGGAAAGTAGGGTAAAAGCTTTAAATTCCCAGCAGAAGCTGACTACCAGCCCACACAGACCTGAATGAGGCCCAGGTGTGCTTGCTGCACGCTGGTCCAAGGGAAAAGCTGGAACCAAGTCTCCTTTTATTGCAGATGGAGCCTGTCTGTACTGTTGTCTCCAGGGCTGTCTGTGGTAAGACACGGCAATCCAGCCGGGAGCTGTGGCTATGAGAGTTCCAACAGCAACCTGCTTCTCCAGAGTGAGGGACGAGGCCAGCCCGAAAGCCTGAAAGGTGTTCTGGGTACTGGAGGAGGCCAGGCTGTCCTTGTGCAGGGATGGCCTTCAAGGGGGACCTCACACCTTGTGCTGCTGACAGAGGGCAGCTGGTGGCCTTCCACAAAATGCTTCTTTTGTCCAGCTCTTTGAAATGTTCCAGCCAGCAACAATTCCTGCTGCTCACACCAGCCCCTTTCCACACCAGGAGGATTTTTTTTTTGTGTAAGCAGCCTGACAGCTCAGTGGCAGGAGAATAAAATACTCAGCTGAGTGTTATCAACTCTCTGCCAGAAGCTGCATCCTCAGCCCCTTATCTCTTCAGTTGTGTCAGACATGGAGGAAGCGGCAGGAAATCACTGATCCTGGAAGGGAAAGCAGATGGAGGAGTGTTGCCTTGATTTCTCAGGATTTTCTAAAGCCTTCTGAGTTTACATTCTTGTAGAGAATTTTCTCAGGCAACTTGCTGTAAACAACCTCTTGTTTTTTATTCCTTCATAGAGGCAGAGAAATTTGATAGACTGGTAGTTTGTCCAGTGTCGTTGGAGAGGTGGCACGTTCACCCTCCAATCCACTGGCACCTTTTGAAAACTAGAAATGATTGGAGTCAGAAGAAATAAATTAGTCTCTTCATTTTTACCAAAGCTGAGTGCAACGTTTTTCCTTGTGTCCTCGGGTGACAGAGGCGAGGCAGTGGCTGCTCCCTGGGGCCTTGGGAGCAGTGAGAGCCATCCAAAATAGGATCTCTACTGGGCTGTGGAGATAAGAGTGACCAGCCAGCAATGCTCTGTGTGAGACTGGAGCCATCTGTGAATGTGAGCATGGAAAGCTGACCTTGCAAAACAGAGAAAAAGGGGTCCTTGGGTATTTGGCACAGCTTGGAGGGGCTCTGAGTCACCTGCTCCAGTGGAAGGCGTCCCTGTCCGTGGCAGAGGGGGCTGGATCTAGAGGGTCTTTAAGGTCCCTTCCAACTCAAGCCCCTCTGTGAGTCTGAATTACAAACCCACGATGACAAAGAGAACACAGCAAACCTGGGTCCCGCTACATTATTGGAGGCTGCCGTAGTCACTTGTGTCACCTGGAGACTGGTTTGTATCTGGAGGAATTTTCATGGTCCCACAGTCTTTAGGTGTGACATTCCTGGTTTAGGGCCCCAAAAGATGCCAGAAGAGATTATTTGCAAGCAGAGAATTGGTTGAGCTGCCTGTGAACCAGATGGGAAAAGTGTACTCATGTTATTGCAGCGTTTACCCTGTGCAGGTGATATTTAGTTTCCATTTGGAATCTGCAATGTTCTTGCACAATGCTTGCATATGCATAAATACTGGCTGTAAATCCTAATTCCATCTTCACGCAAGGATGTGTAATCCATCAGGAATATTTAACACGGAGCCATATTAGCTTTGGGCTTGATGGTACAGGTTGCTTAAAGTGTGTGATCAGTAATGGTAGCTCTAACAAATATCCCTCTTGTTAATTTGTGTTGGGGAAGATGAAATAGGAAAACCTTATAACTATGATTGCCTGGCAAAAGATTTGGAAAATCCAGACATTGAGATGAGAACTAGATTTGAAATAGCAGACCTTGACTACTGAATAACTAGAAAGCAATAGTATAGCCAGGTTGAAAGCAATCCCCCTTTCTGATTAAACAATGCCCTTTACCTGCAGATGGGTCCAAAGGTCAAATGGAATGCTCTGTCTCACCCCCAATGTATGGTTCATCCCACACCTGTGACCCTCCCCTGAAGTATCAGAGATCTGGGACCCCATTGGCCCAAGTCCTGTTCCAGCCCACCTTGAAGCCCCCTGATAAGGTGTGCCCGAGGGACCGGCCGCTCTCTTGGACCTTCCCCTGGGACCCTCACCTGGAACCCTCGCTCCCTCTCTCTCCCTCTCCCTCTCTCCCTGGGCCTGCCACGAGTTGCGCCTGGCAACTCCAAGCAGGGCCTTTCCCCCCTTTTAATAAACCACATCTTCTAAGACCTGACTTCAGAGATCTCTCATCCCTCCAAACCGTCCTGGAGACCCACGCTCTCTACAAATTTGAGTCAGTCCTTTATCAACCCTGTTGCATAGAAATCACTGTGTTTTAATCCCTGTGTTAGCTTTCACCATCCCCTTTCTCTTCTGAAAAACGGCTCAGAATGCTTCTGTTTGCTTCTGTATTGCTCCATTATGTTGACATGTAAGTACTGCTGTATTTGCCTACAGAAGCCGTGCAGCATGGAGGGAGATGCTGTCTTGGACCCACATCCAAGTGACCACAATTGCTTGAAAAGGAGACTTACCATCACTGTCACGAGCATGTGCAGGAGGTGCTCTGGCTACTTGGTGTCCAATTCAACCCCAAAAAGATTCTATCCCGAGAAAGTATTTTTCAATCAAAAAATGTTTTCATTTTAAGAAACAAGGAGCTGCTCAACACTGAAATGGTTGTAGTTGCAAAGAAAGGCTGTTACAAATATTGGTTTATAACATAAAGGAAGGAAAAATCTTTCGTTAAAAAAAAAACTAACAAAGAAAGATATATGAAATAGTAAAATAAAGAACAACAAAAAACAGCCATAAACCAAACATGCACTCATCCACCACCATCACTCCCCAAAACAAAAAGAATTCAACCAACAAAGCTACCAAACCCAAACTAAAACCAAATATATCCAAGGAAATAGGGACTAATAGAAAAAAAAAAACAAAACAAAACATTACTGTAGTAATTTTAAGCCCTGTGCTAGCTTTCACCATCCCCTTTCTCTTCTGAAAAAACTCTCAGAAAACATTTCTCTTAGCACTAGTTTTCATGTTCCCTTATTAATGCTTTTTCTCTTCAAGCCAGGTCTCCTAAGCTCTCAGAGATAAGCATTATACCCTTGGTAGCTCAGCTACCTCAGGTGGCATAAAGAAGCAGGATGGCTCCTGTGACAGTGTTGGAAACAAAAAGTTTTAATAAAAGGCAAAATAAAAAAGCTCTTTACCAAGAAAACCCGAGCCAGGGCAAGAGGTTCTTGCTCCTGCTAAAACACTTCACAAAAGCCATGAACTCTTTTGTTCTCTTCTTTTTCTAGGGAATTGCTTAGGTGGGACTTTTTGGCTCCTGTCCAATTAGCTATCCTTAAGTTTGAGGTGAAGTCCCCAAGGTCCTATGAGGTGTCTTTTAACCAAACTGAGGAGAGAACCTTCTGGGCTTTTTTCCTTTTTGAGGAGACAAAGGGTAACTTGTTTACTCTGTCAACAGGGGGCACATTCCTACGCCTGATGTTTATATTTAAGTGTTGTTTGCCTACAGAAGCCGTGCAGCATGAAGGGAGATGCTGGCTGGGGACCCACATCCCAGTGACTGCAATTGCTTGAAAAGCAGACTTACCCTCAGGAGCAGGAAGAGGAGCTGGAGCAGGAGGTGTACCACCAGTTTTGGGTTCAAAGTGAGCTTGCAAAGATTCTGTTTGGAGAAAGTAACTTTTAAAAAGTAAGGAAATGCAGAATACTGGAATGGTTATGGTTGCAAGGAAAGGCTATTACAAAATGTCAATGGTTTCTAATAGAAAGAATGGGAAAAGACTTTGTTAAAAAAAAAAAAAAAGGAAAAGAAAGAAAAGAAAGAAAAGAACAAACCCCTTCCATTTCCCCCTGCCACGTGGCAGGTGATAGCCAGTTACCCCAAGGTCCTGGCCGTACTCCTCCTGGCTGCTGCAAAAATTACCCCTGTCCTGGCCGGATCCAGGACACAGGATCTGCCCTGCGGGTCCTGGCTCTTTCTCTGGGTGAGAGACCCCCATGGCATCTGCCCCGGCAAAAGGGACTTTGGGACAACCGATCGCTTATTGACATTCCCCCCTCTGCCCTGCACATACTGAGCTGGCAGGAAGGTGACCCACATGTCACTCTAGGCACACTCTAGGCAGCAAGGACAAAGAAAGTTTTTGAGGGGCCTGGGTCTTAAGGTCTTTTGTTCCAGGAGTATCACCTGTTACTTTCAGATTCTGCTCAGGGATAACCAGTGACCTCCTTTTTGCTCTACACCAGACAGGATCACCCAGTGCTGGGGCGGGGGGGCTGCAGGGGGCGCAGGGGGCTGCTGGGGCGGGGGGGGCTTGCCCTGGTTAGGGGTGTTAAGCTGCTCCTTTGCCTCAGAGAGGGCCAAGTGCAGCACTTTTGTGCAGAAACACTTCATTAGCCCTGGTTTGCAAAGCTACTGCAGGAACTGGTGTGGCCAGAGCACCCCTTTCTGCACTTGGAAATGAGCTGAGTCAGTCATGGGAAAAGGCAGGGCATTCCCCACGTGTGCCCATTGTGAATTCCCTGTGCCCCGACTGTGTCGCGTCCTGCTCCTCAGTGACATCACGCCCAGCCAGGAATATGGAACTCCCCGTTTCCAAGGACACATGGCCATTGTCACCAGCACACAGCAGGACCGGTCAGACCCTTCGGCGGCTGCGTCGAGAGCAGAGGTGTCGGAGAGATAGCGAGTGTTGTTCCAGCTTGGTTGGTTCTAGCACACGCTGTTCAAGAGGCCGATCCACACACTGAGTGGAGGTAATTATTTACAGTTCTGTGCAGAAAGGGTGGGGCTCAGGGACAAATTCACAAAGCCAGCACCACAAGAACCAGAGTGTCTTTGTATTTCTACATTTTGGCAAAGAAAGGAATTAGTGTTCATTGACTGCAAGTTCCCTAGTTCTCTTCATAATTAGTATTCTGTCTGCTGTTGGGTAATGATCCTCTCACTTCTCATGCTCAATAGTCTGCATGCTCAGACTCTCCCTTCTTCTTAGTGAGAGGCTTCTTGAGTGGATAGCCGTGGTCTGCCCCAGCTGGAATGGCCTTTTACCTCGCAGGAGGTGATTCAGCACAGTTTCTGCATTGGCTTTATCAGTTTGTTCCTTTCCTTGGGGATTCTGCCAAATGTCCTTGTGCCCATAAATTCTCCATTCTTTGTGTCCACCATCAGTGGTACATCCTTCTTCCCAAGCCTTGCTAACCTCCCCTGTGTCTGAGGAAACTGAAGCCTGTCAAGCCCTGCACCTCCACAAGGCAATTCAGCCAAGAAGCAACCTGCCTTTCAAAGGCCTGGCCATCACTTAGAGCTTGTTGGCTACTTCTTGTTTCATGGGAATAATCTCCCTCCTTGTTGATGAGCCTTGAAAGCCACAAAGGAGAAACATCAAAGAACACATTTTCCTAACAAATATTTTGCATTTTGCAGATTTTTCAGCAGGATCAGTGGCTGTGTGGGAGCCAGAGCACCCGAGGCAGAGCGGGATGGCGGAGCTGTGGGCCTGGGCACGATCCAGAGCGTTCGGCAGGGCCCCAACCTGCACTGCGTCCCGCAGGGCCCCCAACAGCACTGCAATGCCCGTCAGGGTGACCCGGGGGTCCCAGGACCAACAGGTGAGGGGCAGCTGTCGGGCTCTGCGGGTTGCCAGCGGTGGGGGCTTGGCCGTGGTGTTGGTGTCAGGTGCTGCTGACCCCGCGGGACCTGTCGGGCAGGGCTGGGGCCCCACTGGTGCTCCAAGGGCCCCTTTGAGGCAGCTGCCCCGGTGGAAACGACTCACAGGGATGACACGGAGGAGGTGCCAGTGGAAGTGGGAAGTTCTCTGATGGAAGTGGTTCCCAGGGATGCCACTGAGGAAGTGCCAGTGAAAGTCAGATGTTCTCCATGCTGGGACACTCAGGAAATTCGTGCTCTGGGCATGGCTCTTGGTCAAAATGCATAGATTTCTCATTGTTCTCTGTTTGCCCTGCACTCACCGAACATGTCAGGAGAAAGGAAACGCTCTAACAGTATTTTTTAGTATTAGGAGTAGCCATTTCTTTATTCTCAGCTGTGATGCATAGTGGAGAGCTCCAGCTACATGCACACCATTTTCAAAGCTTTTCCAAACAAAGAAATTTTAGCATTTTTAGCAGCCAAAGCCATGAATCTTCATTGGTTCTAAATTACATCATTTCTTCAATTAAGTAATATTCTATCTTCGGTATTGATGTCTCCCTTCACATGGTAATTAGTGCACATCTTTCAGTCCATTTATCATAGCTTTTCAGATTTTTTCTAAGGCAATTTTGCCTTCAGAATGAAGCAGTTGGATGGCAGTAGTTGTTTTCATTAAAAAATGTACTTAGGCTGATGAACATTTTTACCTCCAGCGGAATGCAATACATTCTGTACTAAATGATGAGATCAGCCAAGCAACCCAAATTTTGTAATATCTGATTAACCTAGGATAAACTGCTTCCATTTCGCACCTGCAAAGAATTGCATCTAGAGCTGAGGACAAGAGAAAGGGCTCTCATGCCTGTTGAGAGTCAAAATGGAGGTATGGTTGCCTTTCACATTTTGCTCAATATCTGTAAGACTTTCAACTTGGTAATTCAGTTTTGCAGCATATTCTCGGGACAGGGGATCTCTTGTGTTCAGAGATCTTGGCTGGAGGTATTATGCCCTCAGGTCAACCTTGCAGTCTCTTGTCACTGCATGTAGCCACTGGTTTGTTTTCCCCTGAGAAAGCCTGCCAGTCCTTCCTTGTTCCCATACTGCTTGATGGGATGCAATTTGGAACATTGAGGTCAAGGTTTGGACCACTCCATGCACCTAAATTCACTGCCTTGGTAGCTAAGCTTTTGGTTTTGGAGTATCTAGGCACTGTCGTTATCCTTTAAATTTAATTGGGAATTGAAAGAAAATGACCTTGAGGAAGTTGCGTAGAGAATTTCACAAGGTCAGCATGGGAAACTTTGCTTGATTTAATTTTTTGTCTTGGTCGTTGATAAGCGAGTGTTGCCACAACACTGTGTTGCGTTCTTTTCAAGGAAATGGAAAGGAAGATACTGATGTCATCTTCCCCACGGATTCCATCATTTCCCACAAAGCACAACGTGCTTGGGTGATGTCATTTGTTATTAATCTGCTCTCAGTGCTGTTTCCCCAAGGAGCCTGGCTCCAGGCAGACTCGAGGTGCACATTCCCCGTACAGGCACTCAGTGGTGCTGCCTGCAGCAGTGAGCTGAGCCAGGTACAGCCAGCTGCCCTGAGAAAAGCAGGCTCTCACCTGGCTGTGGCTGCAGTCACCTGCCTGCAGGGACTTCCCTGCCACTGCAAGGGCAGCTCTTGCTCTGCCTTAGCCTAGTGCAGAGCATTTTAAACTAGCATCGTGGTGGCTTTCCGGAGAGACAAAGCTAAACTTCAGATTTCTCCCTGGGGACGTTCTGTTTCACATGTGGATGATGATTTGTGTGATTCTTGGTGGTGGTCTACACAGATCCTAAGGGAATATTTAACATTCAGTAACTGGGGTGTGAGGACTGGCAGTAGTGAGACAATTGTGGAACTTGGTGCCGCTTTGGCTTTAGGCTGGCACAGAGAAACTCAGGTGAGACAGGTCTGGTTGCTGGTAGGGTACAGGGTGCCTTTGCAACCTGCTCCATGCAGTACCAGTTAGGGACTGGGCTTTGTCACAGACAGAGAATCAGAATCAGAGTTGGAAGGGATCCACAAGGATATGCAAGTGCAGCTGTGTCCCCAAGAATCCCACCAGGTGCCTGTGGAACTTGTCCAAATGTTTTCTGAGCTCTGGTGGACCTGGTACCCTGAGCAGCCTTGTGGGGAGCCTGTCCCAATGCCTGATCACCCTCTGGGTGAAGAACTCTTACCTAATTTTCATCTTAATGCTTGGTTATGATTTCAGGTAATTTTCTTTAGAAGTCATTCAGGGGTATGGTTTTAGGAGGTGTTTTGTTTGAATGCTGTGGGAAGTTTCTCTATCCACATTGGATTGAACTTCTCAAACATTAGTAGTGTCTTCACTCGACAACTGGCATGTTTACAGTGTTCTCAATAATTGAAGTGTGTGATGTTTGTGCAATTAGGTTTGCAGACAAATAGCAGAGAGGCATGGTCCAAGGAACAGGAAGTGGAGAAAGGCATTAAAAATTTGACCTACATTGAAAGACTGAAGGAGCGTGTAAAGAAAGGTCAGTCTCCGTGTGTGTGATGGCAGGGACAAAGCTCCCGGATTTCTCACCAATACGCATGAAGTCTCCATCAGCCACTAAGCAGGAGTTCCTGGTTTCAAAACAGCGCCTGCTGCGTCATATCCCCTCCCTTGACCTGCTGGCCACGCTTCACCTGATGCAGCCCAGGACACGGTTGCCTTTCTGGGCTGCCAGCACACGTTGCCAGCTCATGCCCAGCCTCTCATCCACCAGCACCCCCAAGTCCTCCCCACCTTCATCCCAGCTGCCCCATCCAATCGCAGCATCCCTGCCCAGCAGGGACAGGCCATGTCCCAACCCCAAAATGCAGCACTTTGCACTTGGCCTTGTTGAATCTGATGAGGTTCCCAGGGCCCTACTTGCCAAGGTTCTCCATGTCGCTCTGGATGGCATCCCAGGCCTCTGGTGTTGTCAAACTTGCCAAAGGTGCATTTAATCCCACCGTCCATATCATTCTTGACATAGCTCAGTGCTTGAGCTTACAAAGAGGAGAAATCAAATGAAAACCACCATGCGTATAAAGAGTTTTTCATAAATACCTCCCCTCCAGTATCACTCCTTTACATGGCATTTTTAATGACTGTTCCTTCCTAATGCTTTACTGTCTGGATTCGTAGTGATCTATAAATTCTGAACAAATAGAGTTTCAACAGTCTGGGTACATCCTTTTGCGTCAACTACCTTGCTTCCTCCCACTCCCCATTTGACAATTCGTTTTCTGTTTTTTTCTTTACTGAAGTGAAAATACCAGAGCTCAGGAGAGCCCCACACAGCTCTCCAGATTTTGTGCCCGAGAGAAAGAGAACGATGCCCACGAACCCTGCAAAATTCTTCCGGAGACCTTTCAGTACTGTTTCTCAACGACCCATCAGAGACAGGGTGATTCATTTCCTGGCTCTGAAGAATTACAAGAAGTCAGAGCTACTTGCCTGCTTAGAGAGAGAGGGAGTTGTGGAAAAGGACAAGTAATCCCTTGGAAAGATCCTTCAGGAGGTGAGATCCTGGAGCTGCTGCCTGCAATGCTAACTCTTAGCGGTCTTACTTCAGGTTTCAATTAGAATCTAATGAGAGGCTTAGGAAATGCTCCTTGTTTACATTTTCCCATCAGTTTTACCCAGTTTCCACCCAACTGCAAGTCCATGTGACAAAAAGAAAAAAATCCTCAAAACTTGTTGTTGTTTTTCTAGAATAGCTGGCAGTGATAAATTCTTTGTAATGTTGTTGCTTCTCATGCCTTATTTGAACCCTCCCTCTTTTCCTTACACTGTTAAACTGCTTGATGAAGCTTCTACTGGGGTCTGTGGGGGTTGCCTTCCAGGGAAGGGTGTTCCAGGCAAATCCTACATGAGAAAGGTTTTGGCCCAACTTTGAGCACACAGTTTCTTTGCTCTTGTGTGGATTGAGTCTTCAACTTCCTTGGCACCTATTATTTCTCATAATTTTCCAGTTGTCCTTTTAGTGCCACTCGTATTTCTTTATTGCAGCCATTCATCCGATTCACATTGACTGAAGGATGCAGTGGCTGTTTCCTTCCTTGTTCAATAGTCCCCATCAGTGTAGGCTGTTGCTGAATTATGCAAGCATTAACGTATCAAGTAGCAATATTTCCTTTTTAGCTAGGAAAAAAGCGATGGTAAGATTTCAAAGCTCAGCTTTAGAGGGCAAGAGATGAAAGAAAATTCTCCTTTCTGTTTCTTCTTGTTAATGTTTAAGGAGATTTTGAAGGAGTAGTTTCTTGTTTGCTGTGTGAACTGCCTCAAGATACTGGTTTGCAATCTGAAAGGGCTTTGTGAACAGCACTACATCCTGAAAACAGTTATTTACATTTTTCTTAACTTCATGGGGAGGTGGTGTTATTTTTTGCTATACATGAAAAACCAGTAGGGAGAACTTGCTGAGCTCTTATACTCACAGCCTTCCTTCTCTTCCAACACAGCCTTAGTTCTGCTTTTAAGAAGTGAATTCCTGATTCTGGGTATCTTTGTTACTTTTAAGCTGTTGAAGTGTAGCTCTAGGTAGGTTATCTCCTGTAAGAGTTCCATAGGAAGCTGTAGTTTCCTCTGAGCAGACACTTGAGAAAGAAAAGCAGTTCTGTTTGCAGAGACAAATGCCAGCATCCTGTGGTGCTTCATGGGATGATGAAAACATGCCCCGTTACAGGTCCAGGCTGTGCTCTGCCATGGCAATGTAGCTGGGTGAAACAAGAGGGCAGCAGGTGTCCTCCTGAGGGTGGAAAAATATGGACTTGCTCATGGAGATGATGTTCTCCAGGTCCTACTCAAAAGAAAAGGAAAAACCTGGCCTCTCCATGTATTTCAAATGGTGAAGACTGAGAGTTCTGGCATAGTGTACCTTGATTCTCAAAGCTGTGTTAAAGACCAAAAAACCTGGATCTCTGGTGCAGGGAGAGGTTTTCATAGCGTCCATTTCCTCCATGCTTGCAGCACTTTGGCATTTACTTACATCCAAATTTCTACAGCCCAAATGGACCACACCTGTTTAATCTTGTTGCCTCTTACATGACAGCTGCTTTGTTCTTCACATCAAACAAAAGTCCTGGAAAACTGGTGCATGATTTTCTTTTCAGCTTTGCTTTAGCTTTGCACTACCAGTTTTACATCTGTAGTCTGCCTTTAGGTGTAATGAATATTGACGTTTTAAATGTCTGCCCATAGGCAGCCAGCCTGGATGCAAATGAGAATTCTTTCAGTCTGAAGGAACATTTTTTCAAAGACATTCAGGTTGATTGGCCTGGCTACAGTGAAAGAGATAGAAAAACATTGGAGGTGACCCTTTTTCAGTAAGTTCAGTCAGGACAACAGCCATTTAAAAAAAACCCTCTGGGAATGAAGGTCTGTTTTTGCTGTGAGGAAAGAGCGATGACTGCTGATATTTTTGCCTTGTAACCGGAAATGTTGGACCATCCTTACAGAAAAACAGCTCCATCTCCAAATGCCACCAGCACCAGCCAGTCACCGTCTCTGGGACCTTCTGAAAGAAATACTCCACCAAGAACAGCTCAGGTATTTTGTGAATTTTTAAACATTCTTTACCCTAGATGATGTTTTATCCCACTTGCTCTTGGTGTCCAAGCTGTGATATGAAGCAGTAGTGTTGTCTTTATATCATATAAACCCGAAGTGTGTACTTCTAATGGGATTCCTGTATACTTTTCAAGATGCTTACAATGTCAAAGCCTGCAACAAGCTTGCACACATGACTTGTTTCTTATGGTGCGTAGGAAACTCTGCTAAGGACAAGATGTGGACATGTTTTTGGTACCTAGCTGTGTCTGTGCAGGGTTCTTGATGATATGGCAGCTCTAGTACCTAAATCATGCACAGTAATGCCAGTGCTACTGTTTGAAGAGAAATCTTAGGGAAGTCTAGCATAAGGACAAATTCCAGTACTGAGGCATTTGTAGGAAATTTGTTTTTCTGTCCTAAGCAGCATTTAGGCTCCCATTTTGATTCAGGCTATCCCATGTGTGAGGAGGGGACTCTGAATCATCAGGGAATACCTTGGACTTGTCAGGCTTAAAATCAAGAGATGGCCAGTACAAGAGGGCAAGGAAAAAGGTTTGAAAGAATCTTGGAAAACACTGCATGAAAGGTATATTTTCTATGCCTTAAAAGAATTCTCTTTAAACAGGAGGGAGGACACAGCTCTGGTTTTCCCTAGCTCTTTTCCCAGCCCGAGCAGGAAATGCTGCAGTGCCCAGCATCCCCTTATGTCCTACCTCCATGCCCACAGCTTTTCTGTCAGCAGGCTGGCACAGAGCCGTGTCTGGCAGTCCTGCTCTGAGCTGCTGATGTGCACGGGTGGGAGCAGCGTGTGCTTGGTAGGGAAGAGGCTGTGACCCAGGGTTTCCTCTGGAGAACAGCAGGAGTGAGACCTGCAGCCAGGCTGGGGCTTCTCTCTGTTGTTGTTATCATCTCTGCACTGGACACGCTGTGATCAGCAGCGCACCGGCGGCTTCTTGGGGCTGCTTTAGTGAATCGTGTGGGTGTGTGACAGCAAGAGTTGAGTGTGTTCCTGGTGTGTCTAAGCAGAAATAGGGAGCAAGATAAAGCCAACCTGAGCTCCTCATTTTTGGGAAGCCTTTGATAGAGGTGCTGAAGGGAATGTCTTTCTCCCAAAACCATTTAGCTACAGAGTTGGAGGAGGACTCGCTGAATACTCAGGTGAGAAAGTAGGAATGAAATAGCGAACATATTTAGCTGCAGCACCTCCTTGTATGACAGGCCGTTTTAGGTAAGAAAGGTGTGTGTTCAACCATTGCCAGGTCAGAAATGCTGCTTTTTCAGAGCAAAACTAATTGGGATCATCTTTGCAGAAACAGCCTCTAGCTTCTGCCTTTATCAGTCCCGTGATGACCAAGAAGCAGAGGATTGACCAAGAGCCCAGTCATATCCAGCCAGCAGCTGGTGGCCGCTCTCCTTCTTCCTTGGACCTGCCTTCCACATCCTGCTCACCTTTGAACCTGTCTCCAAGTGTCAGCTCCATTTCCACCTCCACCCATGAGCTACAAGAGAAAGATAAAATTCAGACTCCCTCGGGAATCCCAGTGCCTGTCAGGGTGCAGAGGAAGACTCCCAACTCCAAAGGTGAGAAAACAGAGTTAGACAGAGTGAAAAAACTCCATCCTTTGGAATTCGCTTGCCATGAGCAAAGCCAAAGAGATGAGCAGAGAGTGCAGGACCCAAGCAGAAGAGGAGTCACACGGTCCAAGTGCAAAGGGTATTAAAGTGATGGACCACTTTTAGATATGCTTCCATTTCATTTTTTACTGGATATCTGTATGGTTTTTTAGACATATCTAACCTCCCCTCCACCGGCACCTCCAAGTCCTCCCCACCTTCATCCCCAAGCCTGTCTTGGTGCCAGGGAATGCCCCAACCCCAAAGATGCAGCACTTTGCACTAGGCCTTGTTGAATCTGATGAGGTTGCAAGGGCCCCACTTCCTGGTCCTTCCGGATGGCATCCCATGCCTCTGGGTTTGGCAAACCTGCTGAGGGTGCACTTAATCCCACTGTCCATGTCATTCTAGATATAGCTCAATGCTTGAGCTTACAAACTGGGGAAATCATATAAAAGCATAATGCATAAAAATAATTTTTCATAAAAACTTCCCATCCAGTATCACTCCTTTACCAGCTTTTAATGACGGTTTCTTTTTAATGCTTTACTGTTTGGATTCTTGGAGATCTGTAAATGCCGAACAAATAGAGGCTTAAAAGTCTTGGTACATCCTTTTGAATCAACTTCCTTGCCTTGTCCAAACCTCCAATTTGAACTATTTGTTTCTGGTTTTCCCTCACTTTAGGAGGAAAAGCAGAGGTCAGAGGAGCCCAGCAAAGCAATTCAGGTCCTGTGCCTGAGAAGAAGAGGATGATGCCTGTGAGACTTGCAGACATCGACTGGAGCGGTTGCGCTGCTGTTTACGGCCGACCCTACAGGGACAGGGTGATTCATTTACTTGCTCTGAGGGATTACAAGGAGCCAGAGTTACTTGCTCGGCTGCAGAGAGATGGAGTCAGGCAAAAGGACAAGGATTCCCTTGGCAAAATCCTTCAGGAGGTGAGATCGTGGAGCTTGTGCCAGCACCTCTTCCATTATGCTATTCTGCTGTTCATCATTTTACTGCTTCCACACCTGTTTAAATTAGAGACTTTTCCAATACTCCTTTGAGTTAAGTTCCACTGGGATTTCCTTCTCATAGGCTTTCATACAATGCACACCCATTGAAAGATGCAGTAGATCCTTCCTTCCTTTCTAAATATTCCCCATCCACATAGGCTTGTGCTGAATAATGCAAGCATTAATATATCAAATAGGAATATTTCCTCTTTAGCTAGGGAAAAGCATTTTGGAACCTAGTCAAAGGACTCAAATTCAACATGGATACACTTTCAGTTGATCCTACAGTGGCTTTAAGGAACTGATTCCCTGAACCTGTGAAGTTTGTTGCTGTGTTTGCCCAGGGCAGTGGCAGGGATTTTTTCACCCTGAAGACATTCACAATATAATGAGAGCCATGTTTTGCCATCCCAACTGAAGTAGCCCATTTAGATTTCTGTAGTTTGCATAGAGGTGTAATGAACATTTGTTCTCTGAAATGTCTGCCTGTAGATTGCAGACCTGAATGGAAAGGATAATTCCTTCAGTCTGAAGGAGCATCTGTTTCAAGCCCTTCAGACTGACTGGCCTGGCTACAGTAAAATCGATTGAGCGAATTTGAAGTTAATACTTTCTAGGTAAGTTCAGTCTTTTGGGGAAGGAAAAGAGCCTTTTCAGAAGAAAGCCCTGGGAAATGAAGCCTAGGTTCTTAGAATATGCTGAGATAGCAGGGACCTGCCAGGACCCTGGCCCTGCACAGGACGCCACAAGAATCACACCAGGTGCCCAAGAGTGCTGTCCAAACACTTCCTGAAGCCTTGCTGCAGTGGCCACTGGCCTGGGGAGCCTGTTGCAGTGCTCAAGCACCCTCTGGGGCACAAATGTTTTCCTGATATCCTGCCTAAAGCTCCCTCAACTCAGCCTCATGCTGTTTCCTTGAGTCCTGGCACTGAAGGTCTGCAAGGAAAGGACTATGGCAGTTGATATTTCAGCCTTGTAACTTGAAGTATCGGACCGTCCTTACAGAAAAACAGATCCATCTCAGAACCCCACCAGCAGCAGCCAAGCAACATCTCCTGGGCCTTCTGAGAGAGATGCTCCAGCAAGACCTGCTCAGGTATTTTGTGCATTTTTAACATTCTGTACTCTGTATTAAGTTTCAGCAGACTTGCTGGTGGTATAAAAGCTGTGGTGTGAATGTGCAGGACCAGGTCTAAGGTCTTGCCTCAGACTTTCTGAGTGCTGTGACAGGAAGGCTGTGATGAGAGGATCCTGCAGGGGTGGAGCAGCACTGTCCTGAGCCAAATTTCTGCTCTGCGTGAAGACTTGAGCTCAGTCTCCACCCTCAACCCATTCCCTGGAGAAGGCCTCAAAGGGCTGGCTCTGCAGGAAAAATCTCCTGTCCATAAGAGGCTGCACCAGGGCGGGGCAGATGGGGCCCTCTCGCTCTCTTGTCCCTGTCTCTCTGTCACTCTCATTGCTGACTCCAGCTCTGCACTATCCACGTGGCTGCACCAACACAGGATCTGCAGAATGGTGATATTCCCTCAGTCCTTCCTCTGCCTCTATTTCTCTCCTCCCTCACTCTGCCAGGGCACACACGGCTGTCCTGTTCTACTCCATCCTCAGTTGGGAAGTTTGCTGGGGGTGTGGGGAGCTTGTGGCTATGTGTTGTGGCTTGTGAGTCAGCAGCTTTGAGAAGGTCCTTGGGAGGAGCTGAAAGATCATTGAAGGGCACTGAGCAACAGTGAGGGCTTGTTGGTGACCTCTTGTGAAACTCTCTTGTACAAATTTAAGGGCTTGTTAGCCAACAGCTTTTGAGTCTGCACAGCAGGTAGCCTGCTGCATTTAAGACAACTGCACCTAAAAGCACAAGAGTTTCTTGACATGTGGCTGCTGTCTTTGTTCATCCTGATGAGAATTCACAATCAACCATCACAACCTGTACTCTTGCTGAATTTAAGACAACTGTACCTAGAAGCACAAGAGTTTCTTGACGTGTGACTGCTGTCTTTGTTAGTCTTGATGAGCATTCACAACCAACCATCACACCCTGTACTCCTGGGTTCTAATAGTGAAGCGCTAATCTCATTTTTAACACATGAGACTCTAAAACAGCCAGGTGCCTCTTCAGTAAATCATGTGGGTGTTTGACAGCAAAAGCTGAGTCTTTTCCTGGTGTGTGCAAGCAGAAATTGGGACCTAGATAAAACTTACTGGACCTCCCCTTTGGGGGAGGCCTTGCTGGAGCTGCTGAAGGGAGTGTCTACCTCCCAAAGCCTTTCAGCAGTAGACTTGGAGAAGGACTTGCTATGTGCTAAGATGAGAAACTAGGAATGCAATAGAGCCGATATTTACCTGGAGATCTTCCATGTTTGACAGCTATTTTTATTTAAAAAACATGTGTTTTCAACCTTTGCCAGTTCACAAATCCTGCTTTTTTAGAACGGGAGCAAAACCTGATCCGAGTCAGAGATTAATTAATTGTTTTTTTATTGTTGTAAAAACGGCCTTGGGCTTCTGGCTTGACCAGTCCTGTGATGAGCAAGAAGCAGAGGACTGAGCAGTAGCTCAGTTACCTCCAGCCAGCACCTGGTGGCCACTCTTCTTCCTGGGTGCTGGCTTTGACATCCCATTCTACTTCCTGCCTGTCTCCAAATGTCGGCTCCATTTCCCCTGCACCCTTTAGGTTCAAGAAAGACACAAATTTCTGAGTTCTACAATGACAGCACTCGTGTGCTGAAGACTACCATGTCAAAAAAGATGTGAAGAGAATTTGGGAGGCTGAAGCACTAGTGTCCCTTGGATCTCAATGAAGGTATCAATGTGCAGCTTCTCCTAACTCCAGTGTGGATAATGATGGAGTAAAGATTTGATGATTAAGAGAAGCCTCTGCATGAATTAAGGTGCAAGAAAGACCATATGCCAGAGTCAATAGCACAGACATTATTTAATAGTAAATGTGAACTGGGGAGATAGAAAGCTAAAGGAGGAGATGGGCCAGGTGGGGAGAAGTGCTGAGATGAACACCGAGGAGGGTTGGGCCTGGACGGGCCCTCCCTTCCTGCAGTGCAGTTGCACAGGCTCAGCTGCAGCAGTGGTGCTGCATCCCCTCATCGTATTTGCAGGGCAGGAGGGGAGGGAGAATTGTGTGTCCATGTGTGTGTGTGTGTGTATGGTAAAAAACTCTGGAAATTGCTGCAACCTTGTATTGGAGCAGTGGCCCCTTAGTTCCATGCGGTTCTGTTGTGTCACAAGGGAAATCTTCCTTTCTTCATATCACAATGGCTCCTTGGCTCCATGTGGCCTTACCTGTTGGTTTAATCATCTTCCATCATGTCACAATAACTACTTGGTCTGAAAAAGCTGCACTGTGTCGCAATGGATCCATGGCTCCATGTGTCTTTTCTCATGGGTTCAATCATCTTCCATCATGTCACAAAGGGTTCCTCGGTTTATCGACGTGGCCCCTTCCTTCCATGCAGTTCTGTATTCCACATTGGAATCCTTGGTTTCTTCATGTCACAATGGCTTCTTTGATCCGTGCGGCCTTACATGTGGGTGCAATAATCTTCCATCATGTCCCAATTATCTCCTTGGTTTCAAAAAGCTCCACAGTGTCACAGTGGCTCCTTGACTCTATGTGGCCTTTCCAGTGAGTTCTATCATCTTACATCATGTCACAATGAACTCCTTGGTCTGAAGAAGCACCACGGTGCACAGGTGGCCTATTGGTTCCATGCGGTTCTGTCGTATCACAATGGCATCCTTGCTTTCTTCGTGTCACAATGGCTCCTTGGGACCATATGCCCTTACCTGTGAGTTTGATCACCTTCCATCATGTCACAATGGACTCCTTGGTCTGAAAAAGCTCCACTGTGTCACAATGGCCCCTTGGTTCCATGTGGTTCTGTTAGGAATCCTTGCTTTCTTCATGTCACAATGGCTCCTGGGCACCATATGGCCTTACCTGTTGGTTTAAACTTCTTCCATCATGTCACAATGGTCTCCTTTGTATGAAAAAGTTGCAATGTGTCACAGTGGCCCCTTGTTTCAATGTGGTTCTGTTAGGCCACAATGGCATCCTTGCTTTCTTCATGTCACAACGCCTCCTTGGCTCCATGTGGCCTTACCTGTTGGTTCAATCATCTTCCACCATGTCACAATGGTCTCCTTGGTCTGAAAAAGCGCCACTGTGTCACAGTGGCCCCGTAGTTCCATGCGGTTCTGTCGTATCACAATGGCATCCTTGCTTCCTTCGTTTCAGAATGGCTCCATGGCACCATATTGCCTTACCTGTGAGTTTGATCATCTTCCATCATGTCACAATGGCCTCCTTCATCTGAAAAAGCTCCACTGTTTCACAGTGGCTCCTTGGTTCCATGTGGTAATGTTAGACACCACTGGAATCCTTGCTTTCTTCATGTCACAACGCCTCCTCGGCTCCATGTGGCCTTACGCATGGGTTCATTCATCTTCCATCATATCACAATGGCCTGCTTGGCTTCAAAAAGCTCCACTGTGTCACAGTGGCCTCTAAGTTCCATGCGTTTCTGTTTTGTCACAATGGAAACCTTGCTTTCTTCGTGTCACAATGGCTCCTTGGCTCCAAGTGGCCTTACCTGTTGGTTCAATCATCTTCCATCATGTCACAATAAGTCCCTGGTCTGAAAAAGCTCCACTGTGTCACAATGGATCCTTGGCTCGATGTGGTTCTGTTAGGCACCACTGGAATCCCTGCTTTCTTCGTGCCACAATGGCTCCTTGGCTCCATGCAGCCTTTCCTCTGAGTTGAGTCATCTCCCATCATGTCACAATAACTCCTTGGTCTGAAAAAGCTCCACTGTGTCCCAGTGGCTCCTTCGCTCAATGTGGCCTTACCTGTTGGCTCAATCATCTTCCATCATGACACAATGGTCTCATTAGTCTGGAAAAACAACAGAGTGCACAGGTAGACCATTGGTTCCATGTGGTTCAGTCGTATCACAATGGCATCCTTGCTTTCTTCGTGTCACAATGCCTCCTTGGCACCATATGGCCTTACCTATGACTTTGATCATTTTCCATCAGTCACAGTGGTCTCCTTGGCCTGAAAAACCTCCACTCTAGTCACAGTGGCCCATTGGCTCCATGTGGTTCTGTTAGGCCACAGTGGAATCCTTGCTTTCTTCTTGTCACAATGCCTCCTTGTCTCCATGTGGCCTTACCTCGGAGTTCAATCATCTTCCATCATGTCATAATAGTCTCCTTGGATTGAAAAAGCTCTACAGTGTCACCATGGCTCGTCCATTCCTTGTGGCCTTACCTGTTGG
Source organism: Anomalospiza imberbis (assembly GCF_031753505.1). NCBI lineage: Eukaryota > Metazoa > Chordata > Aves > Passeriformes > Viduidae > Anomalospiza > Anomalospiza imberbis. Next base: position 258,576 of record NW_027099470.1, on the reverse strand, counting down.
TTCAATCCCATTCCATCATGTCACAATGGTCCCCTTGGTTTCCAAAAGCTCCACTGTGTCGCAATGGCTCCTTAGCTCCATGCAGTCCTACCTCTGCGTTCAATCATTTTCCACCATGTCACAATAACTCCTTGGTATGAAAAAGCTCTACTCTGTCACAATGGATCCTTTGCTTCATGTGTCCTTTCTCCTGAGTTCAATCATCTTCCATCATGCCACAATGGTGTCCTGAGTTTGAAAAAGCTCCTCTGTGTCAAAGTGGCCCCTTGGTTCCATGGGGTTCATTTACGCCACAATGGAATCCCTGCTTTCTTCATGTCACGCTTGTTCCTTGGCTTATGTTGGCCTTATCCTTTGGTATGGACATCTTCAATCATCTTAAAATTATCTCCTTGTTTTAAAAAAACTCTACTGTATCGCAATGGATCCTGTGCTCCATGTGGCCTTACGCATGCGTTCATTCATCTTCCATCATGCCACAATCGTCTTCTTGGTCTGAAAAAGCTCCACTGTGTAACAGTGTCTCCTTAGTTCCATGTGGTTCTGTTAGGCCACAATGGAATCCTTTCTTTCTTCATGTCACAATGCCTCCTTGACTTCATGTGGCCTGACCTCCGAATTCAATCATCTTCCATCATGTCATAATAGTCTCCTTGGATTGAAAAAGCTCTACAGTGTCACCATGGCTCCTCCGTTCCATGTGGTCTTACCTGTAGGTTCAATCATCTTCCATCATGTCACAAAGGGTTCCTCAGTTTATCGCCGTGGCCCCTTGCTTCCATGCAGTTCTGTATTCCACAATGGCATCCTTGCTTTCTTCCTGTCACAATGGCTTCTTGGATCTGTGCAGCCTTACATGTGGGTGCAATAATCTTCCATTATGTCACCATGGACTCCTTGGTTTGAGAAAGCTCCACAGTGTCCCAGTGGCTCCTTGATTCCATGTGGCCTTACCTGTGGGTTCAATCATCTTCCATCATGTCACAATGGTCTCCTTGGTCTGAAAAAGCACCTGTCATCATTTGACACTGGCGCTATTCCTGCGCCCCCCATGAAATTACACCTTCCTAAATAATTGCTGTGAGATGTGATCAGGAACAGAGCAGAGCAGGCCCAAGCTTGATAACAAGGTAGAAAACTTTATTAAACTACTACTACTTTGAAAACTACAAACATTAAATCCAGGATGAAGACCTCCATGAACACCCCTCCTCCTCCCACCTAATTTCCAAACAAACCCATGATGAGACACCACCCAGGATCCTGACCAAGTTGCCACCATTCAGATATTCAAATACTCAATCTTTCAAGGGAGATGGGAGTCTCTCCTGTGCCACAGACCCCCCAGGAAACACAATTGCCACCCCTGTGTTTCCATGTCACACATGGCAACTGCCCGGAGAACAGCTGCCATGGTGACACTCTCCTTTCCATGTCACAGTGCTCTCACCACCGTGTATGGACAGACTGCTCATAGGCCTCCTTTAAGGACGCTTTGCCAAGGACCAAGAAAAATAACAGTTCAGTTTCTCATCTCGGGACTACAGTCCCCCCCACATTTTCCCCTGTGGAAGAGGGTGCAAGAACAGAGATCTTCTTCTCTTCGTCTTCTCTGAAGACTGAGGGCCTCTCCACACCCTCTTCAACTTTCCTTTCTTCTCTCCATTCTTCTGTTGGTAGTCACTGAAACAGGTCTCTTGGCCTACCAACGCACCCCACTAAGTACAGCCTCTCTCAGGAGAATTTGGTTCAGTCTATGGCTAACAAGAAAAGTCCAGCCACAAGCCATTCCAACATCTCCTTACAACTCAAAAATTTCCTCTTCCATCATCTTGGATCCCAGACTGTCTCTCTTCTACTTCAAATCAAGGAGGAGTAATATTTTACAAAGCTTTCATTTCTCAGGAAAGGGTTAAAAGCTCAGACTCCCTGGACGGCCGAAATCTCTGCCCAGCAGCCGATTCCCAAGGCCAAGGCTGGGCACCTTCCCCCCCCCGCTCCTTCTCCTCCACGCCGGCAAAGTTACAGGTGCCGTCCGGACTCTCTGTCTCTTCCCTCTAGGGGGGAATGACAAAGACATCTCCACTTCTCTCCACCCTTCCGTCCACAGGAACTGGCTCGGTTCCAGTCCTTCTACCCCTCAGCTAACCTCGACCAGGCCTCATGGCTTCCCCTCCGCCACTCAGCCCCATGGCTGGGCTGGGGAGATCTGCACTGCACACTGACAGGAACCAAAGAGAGCGAGCTCTTGGGAGTTCCTTCTTTTAACACACTGTGTTCTCAGAGGCGTATCCCTATCTTCAGTGATCACTTCAGGTGCCAATAGCCAAACTTGACCACTGATTGGTTTGACCCAACTTTCTGAAAAAATTACTTCCATGTCAAACCACGACACATGATGGAAGATGATTGAACCAACAGGTAAGGCCGCATGGAGCCAAGGAGGCATTGTGACATGAAGAAAGCAAGGTTTCCGTTGTGACACAACAAGACCGCATGGAACTAAGGGGCCACTGTGACACAGTGGAGCTTTTTGAAACCAAGGAGACCATTGTGACATGATGGAAGATAATCAAACTCACAGGTAAAGCAATAGGGGGCCCAGGAGCCATTGTGACATGAAGAAATCAAGGATTCCATTGTGATATGACAGAACCACATGGAACTAAGGGGCCACTGTGACTCAGTTGAGCTTTTTCAAACCAAGGAGACCATTGTCACATGATGGAAGATGAAAGAACCCATGCGTAAGGCCACATGGAATGAAGGAGACATGGTGACACTGTAGAGCTTTTTCTGACCAAGGAGATTATTGTGACATGATGGAAGATGATTGAACGCAGACGTAAGGCCACATAGAACAAAGGAAGAATTGCGACACAGAGGAGCTTTTTCAAACCAAGGAGAATATTGTGACATGATGGAGGATGATTGAAGGCAGAGGTAAGGCCACATGGAGCCGAGGAGTCGTTTTGACACGAAGAAAGCATTAGACTCCATTGTCACACGACAGAACCACATGGCGCATGGAACCAAAGGGCCACTGTGACACAGTGGAGCTTTTTCAGACCAAGGAATTATTGTGACATGATGGAAGATGATAAAACCAACAGGTAATACCACATGGACCCATGGAGACATTGTGACATAAAGAAAGCAAGGATTCCACTGTGGCCTAACAGAACCACATGGAACCAATGGGCCACAGTGACACATTTGAGCTTTTTCAGGCCAAGAAGACCATTGTGAAATGATGCAAGATGATCAAACTCAGAGGAAAGGCCATATGGTGCCAAGGATCCATTGTGACACGAAGAAATCAAGGATTCCAGTGTGATACAACAGAACCGCATGGATCAATGGGACACCTCTGCACTGTGCAGCTTTTTGAAACCATAGAGACCATTTTGAATGATGGAAGATGATTGAACCCAAAGGTAAGTCCACATGGAGTCAAAAAGCCACTGTGACATTGTGGAGCTTTTTCAAACAAAGGAGTCCATTGTGACATGATGGAAGATGATTAAACCACCAGGTAAGGCCGCATGCAGTCAAGGAGCTATTATGAAACAAAGAAAGCAAGGATTCCATTGTAAAACAACAGAATCGCTGGAACTAAGGAGCCACTGCGACACAGTGGAGCTTTTTCAGAAAAAGGAATTATTGTGACATGATGGAAGATGATTATACTAACAGGTAAGACCGCATGGAGCCAAGGAGCCATTGTAAAAAGAAGAAAGCAAGGTTTCCGTTGTGACACGACGGAACCGCATGGAACCAAGGAGCTACTGTGACACAGTGCAGGTTTTCAGACCAATGAGTCCATTGTGACATAATGGAAGATGATTGAACTCACTAGTAAGGCCACATGGAGCCAAGGAGTCATTTTGACAAGAAGAAAGCAAGGATTTCATTGTGGCATGACAAAACCACATGGCACATGGAACCCAGGGGCCACTGTGACACAATGGAGCTTTTTCAGACCAAGGAGACCATTGTGATGTGATGGAAGATGATTGAACCTACAGGTTAGGCCACATGGAATGGAGGAGCCATAGAGACACTGTGGAGCTTTTTCAATCCAAGGAGACTATTATGACATGCCAGCAGATGATTGAAATCACAGGCAAGGCCACATGGAGACAAGGAGGCATTGTAACATGATTAAAGAAAGGATTACACTGTAGCCTAACGGAACCACATGGAACCAATGAGCCACTGTGACACAGTGGAGGTTTTTCAGACCAAGGAGACCATTGTGACATGATGGAAGATTATTGAACTCACAGGTAAGGCCTCATGGAATGAAGGAGCCATGGTGACACTGTAGTGCTTTTTCAAGCCAAGGAGATTATGGTGACGTGATGGAAGATGATTGAACTCACAGGTATGGCCACATGCAGTCCAGGAGTCCTTTTGACATGAAGAAAGCATGGACTCCATTGTGACAAAACAGGACCGCATGGTGCATGGAACCAAGGAGCCACTGCGACACAGTGGAGCTTTTCCAGACCAAGGAGTTATTGCGACATGATGGAAGATGATTAAACCAACAGGTAAGGCCACATGGAGCCAAGGAGGAGCCATGGTGACACAGTGGAGCTTTTACAATACAAGGAGACTATTATGACATGATGGAAGATGATTGAACCAACAGGTAAGGCCACATGGAGACAAGGAGGCATTGTGACACAAAGAAAACAAGGATTCCTTTGTGGCCTAAGTGAACCTCATGGAACCAAGGAGCCACTGTGACACACTGGAGCTTTTTCAGACCAAGGAGTCCATTGTGAAATGATGGAAGATTATTGAACTCACAGGTAAGGCCACATGGAGCCAAGGAGTCGTTTTGACACGAAGAATCCAAGGACTCCCATGTGACACGACGGAATCGCATGGCGCATGGAACCATGGGGCCACTGTGGCACAGTGGAGGTTTTCGAAAACAAGGAGACCATTGTGACATGGTGGAAGATGATTGAAGCAACAGGTAAGGCCACATGGAATCATGGCGCCATGGTGACACTCTGTGGCTTTCTCAAACCAAGGAGATTATTGTGACATGATGGATGATGCTCAAACTCACAGGAAAGGCCATATGGCTTCATGGATCCATTCTGACACGAAGAATATAAGGATTCCATTTTGGAATAGAGAACTACAGGGAAGCAAGGAGCCACGGCGATTAACCGAGGAACCCTTTGTGACACGATGGAAGATGATTGAACCCAGGACAAAGGACACATGGATGCAAGGATCCATTGTGACATAGTGGAGGTTTTCAGGCCAGGGACTTATTGTGACATAATGGAAGATGATTAAACCAACAGGTAAGGCCGTATGCAGCCAGGGAGCCATTCTGACACGAAGAAAGCAATGTTTCCATTTTGGCCTAACAAAACCACATGGAACCAAGGAGCCACTGTGACTCGAGTGGAGGTTTTTCAGACCAAGGAGACCATTGTGACATGATGGAAGATGACTGAACTCACAGGTAAGGCCACTTGGAGCCAAGGAGCCATTTTGACATGAAAAAAGCAAGGACTCCATTGCGACATCACAGAACGGCATGACACGCCAAACCAAGGGGCCACTGTGACACAGTGGACGTTTTTCAGTCCAAGGAGTCATTGTGACATGATGGAAGATGACTGAACACACAGGTATGGCCACGTGGAGCCAAGCAACGATTTTCACACAAAGAAAGCAACGACTCCTTTGTGACAAGACAGATCCGCATGGCGCATGGAACCAAGGGGCCACAGTTACACAGTAGAGCTTTTTGAGACCAAGGAGTCATTGTGACATGATGGAAGATGCTGAAACCAACAGGTAAGGCCACATGGAGCCAAGGGCCATAGTGACATGTAGAAAGCACGGTTAACATTGCGACATGACAGAACTGCATGGAACTAAGGGGCCACTGTGACACAATGGAGCTTTTGGAAAGCAAGGAGACCATTGTGACATGGTGGAAGATGATTGAACCAACAGGTAAGGCCACATGGAATCATGGCGCCATGGGGACACTCTGTAGCTTTCTCAAACCAAGGAGATTATTGTGACATGATGGAAGATGATTGAACTCAGAGGTAAGGCCAAATGGAGCCAAGGCGGCATTGTGACATGAAGAAAGCAAGGATTCCACTGTGGCCCAACTGAACCACATGGAACCAAGGAGCCACTGTGACACAGTGGAGGTTTTTCAGACCAAGGAGACCATTGTGACATGATGGAAGATGATTGAACAAACAGGTAAGGCCACATGCAGTCCAGGAGTCGTTTTGACACGAAGAAAGCAAGGATTCCATTGTGACACAACAGAACCACATGGCGCATGGAACCAAGAGGCCACTGTGAAACATTGGAGCTTTTTCAGACCAAGGAGACCATTGTGACATGACGGAAGATTATTACACCTCCAGGTAAGACCACATGGAACGGAGGAGCCATGGTGAAACTCTGTAGAGCTTTTTCAATCCAAGGAGACTATTATGACATGATGGCAGATGATTGAACTCAGAGGCAAGGCCACATGGAGACAAGGAGGCATTGTGACATGAAGAAAGCTAGGATTCCATTGTGGCCTAAGTGAACCACATGGAACCAACGGGCCGGCCACTGTGACACAGAGGAACTTTTTCAGACCAAGGAGTGCATTGTGACATGATGGAAGATGATTGAAGCAACAGGTAAGGCCCCATGGAATTAAGGAGCCCTGGTGACACTGTAGAGCCTTTTCAAGCCAAGGAGATTATGGTGGCGTGATGGAAGATGATTGAACTCTGAGGGAAGGCCACATGTAGCCAAGGAGGCACTGTGACATGACGAAAGCAAGGATTCCATTGCGGCCTAAATGAACCTCATGAAACCAATGAGCCACTGTGACACAGAGGAGTTTTTTCAAACTCAGGAGACGATTGTGACATGATGGAAGATGATTGAACTCACAGGTAAGGCCACATTAAAATGCGGAGCCAGGGTGACACTGTAGAGCTTTGCAATGCAAGGAGACTATTATGACATGATGGCAGATTATTGAACACACAGGTAAGGCCACTTGAAGCCAAGCAGCCGTTTTCACACAAAGAAAGCATGGACTCCATTGTGACACAACAGATCCGCATGGCGCATCGAACCAAGGGGCCACAGTTACACAGTGGAGCTTTTTGAGACCAAGGAGTCATTGTGACATGATGGAATATGCTGAAACCAACAGGCAAGGCCACATGGAGCCAAGGGCCATTGTGACATGAAGAAAGCACGGTTAACATTGCGACATGACAGAACTGCATGGAACCAAGGGGCCACTGTGACACAATGGAGCTTTTTCAGACCAAGGAGACCTTTGTGACATGATGGAAAAAGATTAAACCAACAGGTAAGGCTACAAGGAGCCAAGGAAGCATTGTGACATGACGAAGGCAAGGATTCCACTGTAGCCTGACTGAACCACATGGAACCAAGGAGGCATTGTGACACAGTGGAGTTTTTTCAAACTCAGGAGACGATTTTGACATGATGGAAGATGATTGAACCAACAGGTAAGGCCACTTTAAAATGAGGAGCCAGGGTGACTCTGTAGAGCTTTGCAATGCAAGGAGACTATTATGACATGATGGCAGATGATTGAACTCAGAGGTAAGGCCACATGGAGACAACGAGGCATTGTGACATGAAGAAAGCAAGGATTCCACTGTGGCCTAACTGAACCACATGGAACCAAGGGGCCGGCCACTATGACACAGTGGAACTTTTTCAGACCAGGGAGACCATTGTGACATGATGGAAGATGATTGAACACACAGGTAAGGCCCCATGGAATTAAGGAGCCCTGGTGACACTGTAGAGCTTTTTCAAGCTAATGAGATTATGGTGGCGTGATGGAAGATGATTGAACTCAGAGGCAAGGCCACATGGAGCCAAGGAGGCACTGTGACATGACGAAAGCAAGGATTCCAATGCGGCCTAAGTGAACCTCATGGAACCAATTAGCCACAGTGCCACAGTAGAGTTTTTTCAAACTCAAGAGACGATTGTGACATGATGGAAGATGATTGAACAAACAGGCAAGGCCACATGCAGTCAAGGAGTCGTTTTGATATGAAGAAAGCAAGGATTCCATTGTGACACAACAGAACCACATGGCGCATGGAACCAAGAGGCCACTGTGACACATTGGAGCATTTTCAGACCAAGGAGACCATTGTGACATGATGGAAGAAGATTAAACCAACAGGTAAGGCCACATGGAGCCAAGGAGGCATTGTGACAGGACGAAGGCAAGGATTCCACTGTGGCCTAACAGAAACACTTGGAACCAAGGAGGCACTGTGACACAGTGGAGTTTTTTCAAACTCAGGAGACGATTGTGACATGATGGAAGATGATTGAACTCACAGGTAAGGCCACATTAAAATGAGGAGCCAGGGTGACACTGTAGAGCTTTCTCAAACCAAGGAGACTATTATGACATGATGGCAGATGATTGAACTCAGAGGTAAGGCCACATGGAGCCAAGGAGGCATTGTGACATGAAGAAAGCAAGGCTTCCAGTGGTGCCTAATAGAACCACATCGAACCCAGGAATCACTGTGACACAGTGGAGCTTTTTAAGGCCAAGGAGACGATTGTGACATGATGGAAGATGAGCAAACTCACAGGTAAGGCCACATGGAGCCAAGGAGCCGTTTTGACACGAAAAAAGCAAGGACTCCATTGCGACATAACAGAACCGCATGGCGCAAGGAACCAAGAGGCCACTGTGACACAGTGGACGTTTTTCAGTCCAAGGAGTCATTGTGACATGATGGAAGATGATTAAACCAACAGGTAAGGCCCCATGGAATGAAGAAGCCCTGGTGACACTGTAGAGCTTTTTCAAGCCAAGGAGACTATGGTGGCGTGATGGAAGATAGTTGAACGCAGATGTAAAGGCCTCATGGAGCCAAGGAGGCATTGTGACATGACGAAAGCAAGGATTCCATTGCGGCCTAAGTGAACCTCATGAAACCAAGGAGCAACTGTAACACAGTGGGGTTTTTTCAAACTCAGGAGATGATTGTGACATGATGGAAGTGATTGAACACACAGGTAAGGCCACTTGAAGCCAAGCAGCCGTTTTCACACAAAGAAAGCAAGGATTCCATTGTGACACGACAGATCCGCATGGCGCATGGAAGCAAGGGGCCACAGTTGCACAGTAGAGCTTTTTGAGACCAAGGAGTCATTGTGACATGATGGAAGATGCTGAAACCAACAGGTAAGGCCACATGGAGCCAAGGGCCATTGTGACATGTAGAAAGCACGGTTAACATTGCGACATAACAGAACTGCATGGAACCAAGGGGCCACTGTAACACAATGGAGCTTTTGGAAACCAAGGAGACTATTGTGACATGGTAGAAGATGATTGTACCAACAGGTAAGGCCACATGGAATCATGGCGCCATGGTGACACTCTGTAGCTTTCTCAAACCAAGGAGATTATTGTGACATGATGGAAGATGATAGAAATCAGAAATAAGGCAAAATGGAGCCAAGGAGTCGTTTTGATATGAAGAAAGCAAGGACTCCATTGTGACACAACAGAACCACACGGCGCATGGAACCAAGAGGCGACTGTGACACATTGGAGCTTTTTCAGACCAAGGAGACCATTGTGACATGATGGAAGAAGATTAAACCAACAGGTAAGGCCACATGGAATCATGGCACCATGGTGACACTCTGTAGCTTTCTCAAACCAAGGAGATTATTGTGACATGATGCAAGATGATTGAACTCAGAGGTAAGGCCAAATGGAGCCAACGAGGCATTGTGACATGAAGAAAGCAAGGATTCCACTGTGGCCCAACTGAACCACATGGAACAGAGGAGCCACTGTGACACAGTGGAACTTTTTCAGACCAAGGAGACCATTGTGACATGATGGAAGATGATTGAACAAACAGGCAAGGCCACATGCAGTCAAGGAGTCGTTTTGACACGAAGAAAGCAAGTACTCCATTGTGATACAACAGAACCGCATGGCGCATGGAACCAAGAGGCTACTCTGACACACTGGAGCTTTTTCAGACCAAGGAGTCATTGTGACATGACGGAAGATTATTACACCTCCAGGTCGGACCACATGGAACGGGGGAGCCATGGTGACACTCTGTAGAGCTTTTTCAATCCAAGGAGACTATTATGACAAGATGCAAGATGATTGAACTCAGAGGCAAGGCCACATGGAGACAAGGAAGCATTGTGACATGAAGAAAGCAAGGATTCCATTGTGGCCTAACGGAACCACATGGAACCAAGGGGCCACTGTGACACAGTGGAACTTTTTCAGACCAAGGAGTCCATTGTGACATGATGGAAGATGATTGAACCAACAGGTAAGGCCCCATGGAATTAAGGAGCCCTGGTGACACTGTAGAGCTTTTTCAAGCCAAGGAGACTATGGTGGCGTGATGGAAGATAGTTGAACGCAGATGTAAAGGCCTCATGGAGCCAAGGAGGCATTGTGACATGACGAAAGCAAGGATTCCATTGCGGCCTAAGTGAACCTCATAAAACCAAGGAGCCACTGTGACACAGTGGAGTTTTTTTCAAACTCAGGAGACGATTGTGACATGATGGAAGATGATTGAACAAACAGGCAAGGCCACTTGAAGGCAAGCAGCCGTTTTCACACAAAGAAAGCAAGGATTCCATTGTGACATGACAGATCCGCATGGCGCATGGAACCAAGGGGCCACAGTTACACAGTGGAGCTTTTTGAGACCAAGAAGTCATTGTGACATGATGGAAGATGCTGAAACCAACAGGCAAGGCCACATGGAGCCAAGGGCCATTGTGACATGAAGAAAGCACGGTTAACATTGCGACATAACAGAACTGCATGGAACCAAGGGGCCACTGTGACACAATGGAGCTTTTGGAAAGCAAGGAGACCATTGTGACATGGTGGAAGGTGATTGAACCAACAGGTAAGGCCACATGGAATCATGGCGCCATGGGGACACTCTGTAGCTTTCTCAAACCAAGGAGATTATTGTGACATGATGGAAGATGATTGAACTCAGAGGTAAGGCCACATGGAGACAAGGAGGCATTGTGACATGAAGAAAGCAAGGATTCCACTGTGGCCCAACTGAACCACATGGAACCAAGGAGCCACTGTGACACAGTGGAGGTTTTTCAGACCAAGGAGACCATTGTGACATGATGGAAGATGATTGAACTCACAGGTATGGCCACATGCAGCCAAGGAGTCGTTTTGACACGAAGAAAGCAAGGATTCCATTGTGACACAACAGAACCACATGGCGCATGGAACCAAGAGGCCACTGTAACACATTGGAGCTTTTTCAATCCAAGGAGACCATTGTGACATGATGGAAGAAGATTAAACCAACAGTTAAGGCCACATGGAGCCAAGGAGGCATTGTGACATGACGAAGGCAAGGATTCCACTGTGGCCTAACAGAAACACTTGGAACCAAGGAGGCACTGTGACACAGTGGAGTTTTTTCAAACTCAGGAGACGATTGTGACATGATGGAAGATGATTGAACTCACAGGTAAGGCCACATTAAAATGAGGAGCCAGGGTGACACTGTAGAGCTTTCTCAAACCAAGGAGACTATTATGACATGATGGCAGATGATTGAACTCAGAGGTAAGGCCACATGGAGCCAAGGAGGCATTGTGACATGAAGAAAGCAAGGCTTCCAGTGGTGCCTAATAGAACCACATCGAACCCAGGAATCACTGTGACACAGTGGAGCTTTTTAAGGCCAAGGAGACGATTGTGACATGATGGAAGATGAGCAAACTCACAGGTAAGGCCACATGGAGCCAAGGAGCCGTTTTGACACGAAAAAAGCAAGGACTCCATTGCGACATAACAGAACCGCATGGCGCAAGGAACCAAGAGGCCAATGTGACACAGTGGACGTTTTTCAGTCCAAGGAGTCATTGTGACATGATGGAAGATGATTAAACCAACAGGTAAGGCCCCATGGAATGAAGAAGCCCTGGTGACACTGTAGAGCTTTTTCAAGCCAAGGAGACTATGGTGGCGTGATGGAAGATAGTTGAACGCAGATGTAAAGGCCTCATGGAGCCAAGGAGGCATTGTGACATGACGAAAGCAAGGATTCCATTGCGGCCTAAGTGAACCTCATGAAACCAAGGAGCAACTGTAACACAGTGGGGTTTTTTCAAACTCAGGAGATGATTGTGACATGATGGAAGTGATTGAACACACAGGTAAGGCCACTTGAAGCCAAGCAGCCGTTTTCACACAAAGAAAGCAAGGATTCCATTGTGACACGACAGATCCGCATGGCGCATGGAAGCAAGGGGCCACAGTTGCACAGTAGAGCTTTTTGAGACCAAGGAGTCATTGTGACATGATGGAAGATGCTGAAACCAACAGGTAAGGCCACATGGAGCCAAGGGCCATTGTGACATGTAGAAAGCACGGTTAACATTGCGACATAACAGAACTGCATGGAACCAAGGGGCCACTGTAACACAATGGAGCTTTTGGAAACCAAGGAGACTATTGTGACATGGTAGAAGATGATTGTACCAACAGGTAAGGCCACATGGAATCATGGCGCCATGGTGACACTCTGTAGCTTTCTCAAACCAAGGAGATTATTGTGACATGATGGAAGATGATAGAAATCAGAAATAAGGCAAAATGGAGCCAAGGAGTCGTTTTGATATGAAGAAAGCAAGGACTCCATTGTGACACAACAGAACCACACGGCGCATGGAACCAAGAGGCGACTGTGACACATTGGAGCTTTTTCAGACCAAGGAGACCATTGTGACATGATGGAAGAAGATTAAACCAACAGGTAAGGCCACATGGAATCATGGCACCATGGTGACACTCTGTAGCTTTCTCAAACCAAGGAGATTATTGTGACATGATGCAAGATGATTGAACTCAGAGGTAAGGCCAAATGGAGCCAACGAGGCATTGTGACATGAAGAAAGCAAGGATTCCACTGTGGCCCAACTGAACCACATGGAACAGAGGAGCCACTGTGACACAGTGGAGGTTTTTCAGACCAAGGAGACCATTGTGACATGATGGAAGATGATTGAACAAACAGGCAAGGCCACATGCAGTCAAGGAGTCGTTTTGACACGAAGAAAGCAAGTACTCCATTGTGATACAACAGAACCGCATGGCGCATGGAACCAAGAGGCTACTCTGACACACTGGAGCTTTTTCAGACCAAGGAGTCATTGTGACATGACGGAAGATTATTACACCTCCAGGTCGGACCACATGGAACGGGGGAGCCATGGTGACACTCTGTAGAGCTTTTTCAATCCAAGGAGACTATTATGACAAGATGCAAGATGATTGAACTCAGAGGCAAGGCCACATGGAGACAAGGAAGCATTGTGACATGAAGAAAGCAAGGATTCCATTGTGGCCTAACGGAACCACATGGAACCAAGAGGCCACTGTGACACAGTGGAACTTTTTCAGACCAAGGAGTCCATTGTGACATGATGGAAGATGATTGAACCAACAGGTAAGGCCCCATGGAATTAAGGAGCCCTGGTGACACTGTAGAGCTTTTTCAAGCCAAGGAGACTATGGTGGCGTGATGGAAGATAGTTGAACGCAGATGTAAAGGCCTCATGGAGCCAAGGAGGCATTGTGACATGACGAAAGCAAGGATTCCATTGCGGCCTAAGTGAACCTCATAAAACCAAGGAGCCACTGTGACACAGTGGAGTTTTTTTCAAACTCAGGAGACGATTGTGACATGATGGAAGATGATTGAACAAACAGGCAAGGCCACTTGAAGGCAAGCAGCCGTTTTCACACAAAGAAAGCAAGGATTCCATTGTGACATGACAGATCCGCATGGCGCATGGAACCAAGGGGCCACAGTTACACAGTGGAGCTTTTTGAGACCAAGAAGTCATTGTGACATGATGGAAGATGCTGAAACCAACAGGCAAGGCCACATGGAGCCAAGGGCCATTGTGACATGAAGAAAGCACGGTTAACATTGCGACATAACAGAACTGCATGGAACCAAGGGGCCACTGTGACACAATGGAGCTTTTGGAAAGCAAGGAGACCATTGTGACATGGTGGAAGGTGATTGAACCAACAGGTAAGGCCACATGGAATCATGGCGCCATGGGGACACTCTGTAGCTTTCTCAAACCAAGGAGATTATTATGACAAGATGGAAGATGATTGAACTCAGAGGTAAGGCCACATGGAGACAAGGAGGCATTGTGACATGAAGAAAGCAAGGATTCCATTGTGGCCTAACGGAACCACATGGAACCAAGAGGCCACTGTGACACAGTGGAACTTTTTCAGACCAAGGAGTCCATTGTGACATGATGGAAGATGATTGAACCAACAGGTAAGGCCCCATGGAATTAAGGAGCCCTGGTGACACTGTAGAGCTTTTTCAAGCCAAGGAGACTATGGTGGCGTGATGGAAGATAGTTGAACGCAGATGTAAAGGCCTCATGGAGCCAAGGAGGCATTGTGACATGACGAAAGCAAGGATTCCATTGCGGCCTAAGTGAACCTCATAAAACCAAGGAGCCACTGTGACACAGTGGAGTTTTTTTCAAACTCAGGAGACGATTGTGACATGATGGAAGATGATTGAACAAACAGGCAAGGCCACTTGAAGGCAAGCAGCCGTTTTCACACAAAGAAAGCAAGGATTCCATTGTGACATGACAGATCCGCATGGCGCATGGAACCAAGGGGCCACAGTTACACAGTGGAGCTTTTTGAGACCAAGAAGTCATTGTGACATGATGGAAGATGCTGAAACCAACAGGCAAGGCCACATGGAGCCAAGGGCCATTGTGACATGAAGAAAGCACGGTTAACATTGCGACATAACAGAACTGCATGGAACCAAGGGGCCACTGTGACACAATGGAGCTTTTGGAAAGCAAGGAGACCATTGTGACATGGTGGAAGGTGATTGAACCAACAGGTAAGGCCACATGGAATCATGGCGCCATGGGGACACTCTGTAGCTTTCTCAAACCAAGGAGATTATTGTGACATGATGGAAGATGATTGAACTCAGAGGTAAGGCCACATGGAGACAAGGAGGCATTGTGACATGAAGAAAGCAAGGATTCCACTGTGGCCCAACTGAACCACATGGAACCAAGGAGCCACTGTGACACAGTGGAGGTTTTTCAGACCAAGGAGACCATTGTGACATGATGGAAGATGATTGAACTCACAGGTATGGCCACATGCAGCCAAGGAGTCGTTTTGACACGAAGAAAGCAAGGATTCCATTGTGACACAACAGAACCACATGGCGCATGGAACCAAGAGGCCACTGTAACACATTGGAGCTTTTTCAATCCAAGGAGACCATTGTGACATGATGGAAGAAGATTAAACCAACAGTTAAGGCCACATGGAGCCAAGGAGGCATTGGGATATGACGAAGGCAAGGATTCCACTGTGGCCTTAAAGAACCACATGGAACCAATGGGCCACTGTGACACAGTGGAGCTTTTTCAGACCAAGGAGACCATTGTGACATGACGGAAGATTATTACACCTCCAAGTAAGACCACATGGAACGGGGGAGCCATGGTGACACTCTGTAGAGCTTTTTCAATCCAAGGAGACTATTATGACATGATGGCAGATGATTGAACTCAAAGGCAAGGCCACATGGAGACAAGGAAGCATTGTGACATGAAGAAAGCAAGGATTCCATTGTGGCCTAGCTGAACCACATGGAACCAAGGGGCCGGCCACTGTGACACAGTGGAACTTTTTCAGACCAAGGAGTCCATTGTGACATGATGGAAGATGATTGAACCAACAGGTAAGGCCCCATGGAATTAAGGAACCCTGGTGACACTGTAGAGCTTTTTCAAGCCAAGGAGACTATGGTGGCGTGATGGAAGATAGTTGAACGCAGATGTAAAGGCCTCATGGAGCCAAGGAGGCATTGTGACATGACGAAAGCAAGGATTCCATTGCGGCCTAAGTGAACCTCATGAAACCAAGGAGCCACTGTGACACAGTGGAGTTTTTTTCAAACTCAGGAGACGATTGTGACATGATGGAAGATGATTGAACAAACAGGCAAGGCCACATGGAGCCAAGCAGCCATTTTCACACAAAGAAAGCAAGGACTCCATCCATTGTGACACGACAGATCCGCATGGCGCATGGAACCAAGGGGCCACAGTTACACAGTGGAGCTTTTTGAGACCAAGAAGTCATTGTGACATGATGGAAGATGCTGAAACCAACAGGTAAGGCCACATGGAGCCAAGGGCCATTGTGACATGACAAAAGCATGGCTAACATTGCGACATGACAGAACTGCATGGAACCAAGGGGCCACTGTGACACAATGGAGCTTTTGGAAAGCAAGGAGACCATTGTGACATGGTGGAAGGTGATTGAACCAACAGGTAAGGCCACATGGAATCATGGCGCCATGGTGACACTCTGTAACTTTCTCAAACCAAGGAGATTATTGTGACATGATGGAAGATGATTGAACTCAGAGGTAATGCAAAATGGAGCCAAGGAGTCATTTTGATATGGAGAAAGCAAGGATTCCATTGTGACACAACAGAACCACATGGCGCATGGAACCAAGAGGCCACTGTGACACAATGGAGCTTTTTCAGACCAAGGAGACCATTGTGACATGATGGAAGATGATTAAACCAACAGGTAAGGACACATGGAGCCAAGGAGGCCTTGGGACATGACGAAGGCAGGGATTCCCCTGTGGCCTGACTGAACCACATGGAACCAAGGAGCCACTGTGACACAGTGGAGTTTTTTCAAACTCAGGAGACGATTGTGACGTGTTGGAAGATGATTGAACTCACAGGTAAGGCCACATTTAAATGAGGAGCCAGGGTGACACTGTAGAGCTTTGCAATGCAAGGAGACTTTTATGACATGATGGCAGATGATTGAACTCAGAGGTAAGGCCACAGGGAGACAAGGAGGCATTGTGACATGAAGAAAGCAAGGATTCCAGTGGTGCCTAATAGAACCACATCGAACCAAGGAGTCACTGTGACACATTGGAGCTTTTTACGGCCAAGGAGACCATGGTGACATGATGGAAGATGAGCAAACTCACAGGTAAGGCCACATGGAGCCAAGGAGTCATTTTGACACGAAAAAAGCAAGGACTCCATTGCGACATAACAGAACCGCATCGCGCAAGGAACCAAGGGGCCACTGTGACACAGTGGACTTTTTTCAGTCCAAGGAGTCATTGTGACATGATGGAAGATGATTAAACCAACAGGTAAGGCCCCATGGAATGAAGAAGCCCTGGTGACACTGTAGAGCTTTTTCAAGCCAAGGCGACTATGGTGGCGTGATGGAAGATAGTTGAACGCAGATGTAAATGCCTCATGGAGCCAAGGAGGCATTGTGACATGAGGAAAGCAAGGATTCCATTGCGGCCTAAGTGAACCTCATGAAACCAAGGAGCCACTGTGACACAGTGGGGTTTTTTCAAACTCAGGAGATGATTGTGACATGATGGAAGTGATTGAACACACAGGTAAGGCCACATGGAGCCAAGCAGCCGTTTTCACACAAAGAAAGCAAGGATTCCATTGTGACACGACAGATCTGCATGGCGCATGGAACCAAGGGGCCACAGTTACACAGTGGAGCTTTTTCAGCCCAAGAAGTCATTGTGACATGATGGAAGATGCTGAAACCAACAGGTAAGGCCACATGGAGCCAAGGGCCATTGTGACATGACAAAAGCATGGCTAACATTGCGACATGACAGAACTGCATGGAACCAAGGGGCCACTGTGACACAATGGAGCTTTTGGAAAGCAAGGAGACCATTGTGACATGGTGGAAGATGATTGAACCAACAGGTAAGGCCACATGGAATCATGGCACCATGGTGACACTCTGTAGCTTTCTCAAACCAAGGAGATTATTGTGACATGATGCAAGATGATTGAACTCCGAGGTAAGGCCAAATGGAGCCAAGGAGGCATTTTGACATGAAGAAAGCAAGGATTCCACTGTGGCTTAACAGAACTACATGGAACCAAGGAGCCACTGTGACACAGTGGAGCTTTTTCAGACCAAGGAGTTATTGTGACATGATGGAAGATGCTGAAACCAACAGGTAAGGCCACATGGAGCAGAGGAGCCATGGTGACGCTGTAGAGCTTTCTCAAACCAAGGAGACCATTATGACATGATGGAATATGATTGAACCAACAGGTAAGGCCACATGGAGCCAAGGAGGCATTGTGACATGAAGAAAGCAAGGATTCCACTGTGGCCAGACTGAACCACATGGAACCAAGGAGCCACTGTGACACAGTGGAGTTTTTTCAAACTCAGGAGACGATTGTGACATGATGGAAGATGATTGAACTCACAGGTAAGGCCACATTAAAATGAAGAGCCAGGGTGACACTGTAGAGCTTTGCAATGCAAGGAGACTATGCTGACGTGATGGAAGATGGTTGAACACAGAGGTAAAGGCCACATGGAGCCAAGGAGGCATTGTGACATGAAGAAAGCAAGGATTCCATTGTGGAATACAGAACTGATTTGAAGCAAGGGGCCATGGCAATAAACCAAGGAACCCTTTGTGACATGATGGAAGATGATTGAACCCATGAGATAGGATACCTGAAGCCAAGGATCCATTGTGTCACAGTGGAGCTTTTTCAGGCCAAGGGATTATTGTGACATGATGGAAGATGATTGAACTCACAGATAAGGCCACATGGAGCCAAGGAGCCATGGTGACATGAAGAAAGCAAGGATAACATTGTGACACGACAGAAGCGCATGGAACCAAGGGGCTACTGTGACACAGTGGAGCTTTTTGAAACCAAGGAGACCATTGTGACATGATGAAAAATGATTGAACCAACAGGTAAGGACACATGGCGCCAAGGAGGCATTGTGACATGAAGAAAGCAAGGATTCCATTGTGGCCTAACAGAACCACATGGCGCGTGGAACCAAGGGGCCACTGTGAGACAGTGGAGCTCTTTCAGACCAAGGAGTTATTGTGACATGATGGAAGATGCTCAAACTCACAGGAAAGGCCATATGGTGTCAAGGAGCCATTGTGACACGAAGAAAGCAAGGATTCCAATATGATACGACAGAACCGCATGGAACCATTGGGCCACCTGGGCACTGTGGTGCTTTTTCAGTCTAAGGAGACCATTGTGACATGATGTAAGTTGATTGAACTCACTGGAGTCCAATGTGGCCGAAGGTAAGGAAACATGGAGTCAAGGAGCAACTGTGACATGAAAAAGCAAGGATTCCAATGTGGAATACAGAACTGCAAGGAAGCAAGGGGCCATAGTGATAAACTGGGGAAGCCTTTGAGACATGATGGAAGATGATTGAACCCATGAGAAAGGACACATGGAGCTAAAAATCCATTGTGACACAGGGGAGCTTTTTCAGACCAAGGAGACCATTGTGACATGATGGAAGATGATTGAACTCAGAGGTAAGACCTCATGGAGCCAAGGAGCCATTGTGACATGAAGAAAGGAAGGTTTCCAGCGCCGCCTAACAGAACCACATGGAACCAAGGGACCACTGTGACTAGAGTGCAGCTTTTTCAGACCAAGGAGACCATTGTGACATGATGGAAGATGATTGAACTCGCAGGTAAGGCAAAATGGCGCCAAGTAGCCATTGTGTCACAAAGAAATCAAGGATTGCATTGCGATACGAGAAACCGCATAGAACAGGGGGCCACTGTGGCACAATGGAGGTTTTTGAGACCAAGGAGACCGTTGTGACATGATGGAAGATGACGGAACCAACAGGTAAGTCTACATGGAGCCAAGGAGGCATTGTGACATGAAGAAAGCAGGGATTCCAGTGGTGCCTAAGAGAACCACATAGATCCAAGGAGCCACTGTGAAACAGTGGAGCTTTTCCTTCCAAGGAGGCCATTGTAACATGATGGAAGATGATCAAACACACAAGTAGTGCAATATGGTGCCAGGAAGCCATTGTCACATGAAGAAATCAAGGATTCCATTGTGATACAACAGAGCTGCAGAAACTGCTGACAGAAAAGCTGTGGGCATGGAGGTAGGACATAAGAGGATGCTGGGTACTGCAGCATTTCCTGCTCAGGCTGGGAAAAGAGCTAGGGAAAACCAGAGCTGTGTCCTCCCTCCTGTTTAAAGAGAATTCTTTTAAGGCATAGAAAATATACCTTTCATGCAGTGTTTTCCAAGATTCTTTCAAACCTTTTTCCTTGCCCTCTTGTACTGGCCATCTCTTGATTTTAAGCCTGACAAGTCCAAGGTATTCCCTGATGATTCAGAGTCCCCTCCTCACACATGGGATAGCCTGAATCAAAATGGGAGCCTAAATGCTGCTTAGGACAGAAAAACAAGTTTCCTACAAATGCCTCAGTACTGGAATTTGTCCTTATGCTAGACTTCCCTAAGATTTCTCTTCAAACAGTAGCACTGGCATTACTGTGCATGATTTAGGTACTAGAGCTGCCATATCATCAAGAACCCTGCACAGACACAGCTAGGTACCAAAAACATGTCCACACCTTGTCCTTAGCAGAGTTTCCTACTCACCATAAGAAACAAGTCATGTGTGCAAGCTTGTTGCAGGCTTTGACATTGTAAGCATCTTGAAAAGTAGACAGGAATCCCATTAGAAGTACACACTTCGGGTTTATATGATATAAAGACAACACTACTGCTTCATATCACAGCTTGGACACCAAGAGCAAGTGGGATAAAACATCATCTAGGGTAGAGAATGTTTAAAAATTCACAAAATACCTGAGCCGTTCTTGGTGGAGTATTTCTTTCAGAAGGTCCCAGAGACGGTGACTGGCTGGTGCTGGTGGCATTTGGAGATGGAGCTGTTTTTCTGTAAGGATGGTCCAACATTTCAGGTTACAAGGCAAAAATATCAACAGTCATTGCTCTTTCCTCACAGTGAAAACAGACCTTAATTTCCCAGAGGGTTTTTTTTTAAATGGCTGTTGTCCTGACTGAACTTACTGAAAAAGGGTCACCTCCAATGTCGTTCTATCTCTTTCACTGTAGCCAGGCCAATCAACCTGAATGTCTTTGAAGAAATGTTCCTTCAGACTGAAAGAATTCTCATTTGCATCCAGGCTGGCTACCTACGGGCAGACATTTAAAACATCAATATTCACTACACCTAAAGGCAGACTACAGATGTAAAACTGGTAGTGCAAAGCTAAAGCAAAGCTGAAAAGAAAATCATGCACCAGTTTTCCAGGACTTTTGTTTGATGTGAAGAACAAAGCAGCTGTCATGTAAGAGGCAACAAGATTAAACAGGTGTGGTCCATTTGGGCTGTAGAAATTTGGATGTAAGTAAATGCCAAAGTGCTGCAAGCATGGAGGAAATGGATGCTATGAAAACCTCCCCCTGCACCACAGATCCAGGTTTTTTGGTCTTTAACGCAGCTTTGAGAATCAAGGTACACTATGCCAGAACTCTCAGTCTTCACCATTTGAAATACATGAAGAGGCCAGGTTTTTCCTTTCTGTCTTCCTTTTCTTTTGAGTAGGACCTGGAGAACATCATCTCCATGAGCAAGTCCATATTTTTCCACCCTCAGGAGGACACCTGCTGCCCTCTTGTTTCACCCAGCTACATTGCCATGGCAGAGCACAGCCTGGACCTGTAACGGGGCATGTTTTCATCATCCCATGAAGCACCACAGGATGCTGGCATTTGTCTCTGCAAACAGAACTGCTTTTCTTTCTCAGGTGTCTGCTCAGAGGAAACTACAGCTTCCTATGGAACTCTTACAGGAGACAACCTACCTAGAGCTACACTTCAACAGCTTAAAAGTAACAAAGATACCCAGAATCAGGAATTCACTTCTTAAAAGCAGAACTAAGTTGGTGTGGGAAGAGAAGGAAGGCTGTGAGTATAAGAGCTCAGCAAGTTCTCCCTACTGGTTTTTCATGTATAGCAAAAAATAACACCACCTCCCCATGAAGTTAAGAAAAATGTAAATAACTGTTTTCAGGATGTAGTGCTGTTCACAAAACCCTTTCAGATTGCAAACCACTATCTTGAGGCAGTTCACACTGCAAACAAAAAACTACTCCTTCAAAATCTCCTTAAACATTAACAAGAAGAAACAGAAAGGAGAATTTTCTTTCATCTCTTGCCCTCTAAAGAGCTGAGCTTTGAAATCTTACCATCGCTTTTTTCCTAGCTAAAAAGGAAATATTGCTACTTGATACGTTAATGCTTGCATAATTCAGCAACAGCCTACACTGATGGGGACTATTGAACAAGGAAGGAAACAGCCACTGCATCCTTCAGTCAATGTGAATCGGATGAATGGCTGTAATAAAGAAATACCACTGGCACTAAAAGGACAACTGGAAAATTATGAGAAATAATAGGTGCCAAGGGAGTTGAAGACTCAATCCACACAAGAGCAAAGAAACTGTGTGCTCAAAGTTGGGCCACCACCTTTCTCATGTAGGATTTGCCTGGAACACCCTTCCCTGGAAGGCAACCCCCACAGACCCCAGTAGAAGCAAATACCATTGAGAGGCCACCAAGTCCGTTCAAATGAAATACTGCCCTGTGCAGCTACCAAAATTCTCTCCTCTGAAACTTGTCCCAGGGTATTTTAAGGACCTCAGCTAAGTGTTTCACCCACTTGAGAGTTTCACCCTGTGAAGTTACTTCATCAAGCAGTTCAACAGTGCAAGGAAAAGAAGGAGGGTTCAAATAAGGCATGAGAAGCAACAACATTACAAAGAATTTATCACTGCCAGCTATTCTAGAAAAACAACAACAAGTTTTGAGGATTTCTTTCTTTTTGTCACATGGACTTGCAGTTGGGTGGAAACTGGGTAAAATTGATGGGAAAATGTAAACAAGGTGCATTTCCTGAGCCTCTCATTAGATTCTAATTGAAACCTGAAGTAAGACCGCTAAGAGTTAGCATTGCAGGCAGCAGCTCCAGGATCTCACCTCCTGAAGGATCTTTCCAAGGGATTACTTGTCCTTTTCCACAACTCCCTCTCTCTCTAAGCAGGCAAGTAGCTCTGACTTCTTGTAATTCTTCAGAGCCAGGAAATGAATCACCCTGTCTCTGATGGGTCGTTGAGAAACAGTACTGAAAGGTCTCCGGAAGAATTTTGCAGGGTTCGTGGGCATCGTTCTCTTTCTCTCGGGCACAAAATCTGGAGAACTGTGTGGGGCTCTCCTGAGCTCTGGTATTTTCACTTCAGTAAAGAAAAAAACAGAAAACGAATTGTCAAATGGGGAGTGGGAGGAAGCAAGGTAGTTGACGCAAAAGGATGTACCCAGACTGTTGAAACTCTATTTGTTCAGAATTTATAGATCACTACGAATCCAGACAGTAAAGCATTAGGAAGGAACAGTCATTAAAAATGCCATGTAAAGGAGTGATACTGGAGGGGAGGTATTTATGAAAAACTCTTTATACGCATGGTGGTTTTCATTTGATTTCTCCTCTTTGTAAGCTCAAGCACTGAGCTATGTCAAGAATGATATGGACGGTGGGATTAAATGCACCTTTGGCAAGTTTGACAACACCAGAGGCCTGGGATGCCATCCAGAGCGACATGGAGAACCTTGGCAAGTAGGGCCCTGGGAACCTCATCAGATTCAACAAGGCCAAGTGCAAAGTGCTGCATTTTGGGGTTGGGACATGGCCTGTCCCTGCTGGGCAGGGATGCTGCGATTGGATGGGGCAGCTGGGATGAAGGTGGGGAGGACTTGGGGGTGCTGGTGGATGAGAGGCTGGGCATGAGCTGGCAACGTGTGCTGGCAGCCCAGAAAGGCAACCGTGTCCTGGGCTGCATCAGGTGAAGCGTGGCCAGCAGGTCAAGGGAGGGGATATGACGCAGCAGGCGCTGTTTTGAAACCAGGAACTCCTGCTTAGTGGCTGATGGAGACTTCATGCGTATTGGTGAGAAATCCGGGAGCTTTGTCCCTGCCATCACACACACGGAGACTGACCTTTCTTTACACGCTCCTTCAGTCTTTCAATGTAGGTCAAATTTTTAATGCCTTTCTCCACTTCCTGTTCCTTGGACCATGCCTCTCTGCTATTTGTCTGCAAACCTAATTGCACAAACATCACACACTTCAATTATTGAGAACACTGTAAACATGCCAGTTGTCGAGTGAAGACACTACTAATGTTTGAGAAGTTCAATCCAATGTGGATAGAGAAACTTCCCACAGCATTCAAACAAAACACCTCCTAAAACCATACCCCTGAATGACTTCTAAAGAAAATTACCTGAAATCATAACCAAGCATTAAGATGAAAATTAGGTAAGAGTTCTTCACCCAGAGGGTGATCAGGCATTGGGACAGGCTCCCCACAAGGCTGCTCAGGGTACCAGGTCCACCAGAGCTCAGAAAACATTTGGACAAGTTCCACAGGCACCTGGTGGGATTCTTGGGGACACAGCTGCACTTGCATATCCTTGTGGATCCCTTCCAACTCTGATTCTGATTCTCTGTCTGTGACAAAGCCCAGTCCCTAACTGGTACTGCATGGAGCAGGTTGCAAAGGCACCCTGTACCCTACCAGCAACCAGACCTGTCTCACCTGAGTTTCTCTGTGCCAGCCTAAAGCCAAAGCGGCACCAAGTTCCACAATTGTCTCACTACTGCCAGTCCTCACACCCCAGTTACTGAATGTTAAATATTCCCTTAGGATCTGTGTAGACCACCACCAAGAATCACACAAATCATCATCCACATGTGAAACAGAACGTCCCCAGGGAGAAATCTGAAGTTTAGCTTTGTCTCTCCGGAAAGCCACCACGATGCTAGTTTAAAATGCTCTGCACTAGGCTAAGGCAGAGCAAGAGCTGCCCTTGCAGTGGCAGGGAAGTCCCTGCAGGCAGGTGACTGCAGCCACAGCCAGGTGAGAGCCTGCTTTTCTCAGGGCAGCTGGCTGTACCTGGCTCAGCTCACTGCTGCAGGCAGCACCACTGAGTGCCTGTACGGGGAATGTGCACCTCGAGTCTGCCTGGAGCCAGGCTCCTTGGGGAAACAGCACTGAGAGCAGATTAATAACAAATGACATCACCCAAGCACGTTGTGCTTTGTGGGAAATGATGGAATCCGTGGGGAAGATGACATCAGTATCTTCCTTTCCATTTCCTTGAAAAGAACGCAACACAGTGTTGTGGCAACACTCGCTTATCAACGACCAAGACAAAAAATTAAATCAAGCAAAGTTTCCCATGCTGACCTTGTGAAATTCTCTACGCAACTTCCTCAAGGTCATTTTCTTTCAATTCCCAATTAAATTTAAAGGATAACGACAGTGCCTAGATACTCCAAAACCAAAAGCTTAGCTACCAAGGCAGTGAATTTAGGTGCATGGAGTGGTCCAAACCTTGACCTCAATGTTCCAAATTGCATCCCATCAAGCAGTATGGGAACAAGGAAGGACTGGCAGGCTTTCTCAGGGGAAAACAAACCAGTGGCTACATGCAGTGACAAGAGACTGCAAGGTTGACCTGAGGGCATAATACCTCCAGCCAAGATCTCTGAACACAAGAGATCCCCTGTCCCGAGAATATGCTGCAAAACTGAATTACCAAGTTGAAAGTCTTACAGATATTGAGCAAAATGTGAAAGGCAACCATACCTCCATTTTGACTCTCAACAGGCATGAGAGCCCTTTCTCTTGTCCTCAGCTCTAGATGCAATTCTTTGCAGGTGCGAAATGGAAGCAGTTTATCCTAGGTTAATCAGATATTACAAAATTTGGGTTGCTTGGCTGATCTCATCATTTAGTACAGAATGTATTGCATTCCGCTGGAGGTAAAAATGTTCATCAGCCTAAGTACATTTTTTAATGAAAACAACTACTGCCATCCAACTGCTTCATTCTGAAGGCAAAATTGCCTTAGAAAAAATCTGAAAAGCTATGATAAATGGACTGAAAGATGTGCACTAATTACCATGTGAAGGGAGACATCAATACCGAAGATAGAATATTACTTAATTGAAGAAATGATGTAATTTAGAACCAATGAAGATTCATGGCTTTGGCTGCTAAAAATGCTAAAATTTCTTTGTTTGGAAAAGCTTTGAAAATGGTGTGCATGTAGCTGGAGCTCTCCACTATGCATCACAGCTGAGAATAAAGAAATGGCTACTCCTAATACTAAAAAATACTGTTAGAGCGTTTCCTTTCTCCTGACATGTTCGGTGAGTGCAGGGCAAACAGAGAACAATGAGAAATCTATGCATTTTGACCAAGAGCCATGCCCAGAGCACGAATTTCCTGAGTGTCCCAGCATGGAGAACATCTGACTTTCACTGGCACTTCCTCAGTGGCATCCCTGGGAACCACTTCCATCAGAGAACTTCCCACTTCCACTGGCACCTCCTCCGTGTCATCCCTGTGAGTCGTTTCCACCGGGGCAGCTGCCTCAAAGGGGCCCTTGGAGCACCAGTGGGGCCCCAGCCCTGCCCAACAGGTCCCGCGGGGTCAGCAGCACCTGACACCAACACCACGGCCAAGCCCCCACCGCTGGCAACCCGCAGAGCCCGACAGCTGCCCCTCACCTGTTGGTCCTGGGACCCCCGGGTCACCCTGACGGGCATTGCAGTGCTGTTGGGGGCCCTGCGGGACGCAGTGCAGGTTGGGGCCCTGCCGAACGCTCTGGATCGTGCCCAGGCCCACAGCTCCGCCATCCCGCTCTGCCTCGGGTGCTCTGGCTCCCACACAGCCACTGATCCTGCTGAAAAATCTGCAAAATGCAAAATATTTGTTAGGAAAATGTGTTCTTTGATGTTTCTCCTTTGTGGCTTTCAAGGCTCATCAACAAGGAGGGAGATTATTCCCATGAAACAAGAAGTAGCCAACAAGCTCTAAGTGATGGCCAGGCCTTTGAAAGGCAGGTTGCTTCTTGGCTGAATTGCCTTGTGGAGGTGCAGGGCTTGACAGGCTTCAGTTTCCTCAGACACAGGGGAGGTTAGCAAGGCTTGGGAAGAAGGATGTACCACTGATGGTGGACACAAAGAATGGAGAATTTATGGGCACAAGGACATTTGGCAGAATCCCCAAGGAAAGGAACAAACTGATAAAGCCAATGCAGAAACTGTGCTGAATCACCTCCTGCGAGGTAAAAGGCCATTCCAGCTGGGGCAGACCACGGCTATCCACTCAAGAAGCCTCTCACTAAGAAGAAGGGAGAGTCTGAGCATGCAGACTATTGAGCATGAGAAGTGAGAGGATCATTACCCAACAGCAGACAGAATACTAATTATGAAGAGAACTAGGGAACTTGCAGTCAATGAACACTAATTCCTTTCTTTGCCAAAATGTAGAAATACAAAGACACTCTGGTTCTTGTGGTGCTGGCTTTGTGAATTTGTCCCTGAGCCCCACCCTTTCTGCACAGAACTGTAAATAATTACCTCCACTCAGTGTGTGGATCGGCCTCTTGAACAGCGTGTGCTAGAACCAACCAAGCTGGAACAACACTCGCTATCTCTCCGACACCTCTGCTCTCGACGCAGCCGCCGAAGGGTCTGACCGGTCCTGCTGTGTGCTGGTGACAATGGCCATGTGTCCTTGGAAACGGGGAGTTCCATATTCCTGGCTGGGCGTGATGTCACTGAGGAGCAGGACGCGACACAGTCGGGGCACAGGGAATTCACAATGGGCACACGTGGGGAATGCCCTGCCTTTTCCCATGACTGACTCAGCTCATTTCCAAGTGCAGAAAGGGGTGCTCTGGCCACACCAGTTCCTGCAGTAGCTTTGCAAACCAGGGCTAATGAAGTGTTTCTGCACAAAAGTGCTGCACTTGGCCCTCTCTGAGGCAAAGGAGCAGCTTAACACCCCTAACCAGGGCAAGCCCCCCCCGCCCCAGCAGCCCCCTGCGCCCCCTGCAGCCCCCCCGCCCCAGCACTGGGTGATCCTGTCTGGTGTAGAGCAAAAAGGAGGTCACTGGTTATCCCTGAGCAGAATCTGAAAGTAACAGGTGATACTCCTGGAACAAAAGACCTTAAGACCCAGGCCCCTCAAAAACTTTCTTTGTCCTTGCTGCCTAGAGTGTGCCTAGAGTGACATGTGGGTCACCTTCCTGCCAGCTCAGTATGTGCAGGGCAGAGGGGGGAATGTCAATAAGCGATCGGTTGTCCCAAAGTCCCTTTTGCCGGGGCAGATGCCATGGGGGTCTCTCACCCAGAGAAAGAGCCAGGACCCGCAGGGCAGATCCTGTGTCCTGGATCCGGCCAGGACAGGGGTAATTTTTGCAGCAGCCAGGAGGAGTACGGCCAGGACCTTGGGGTAACTGGCTATCACCTGCCACGTGGCAGGGGGAAATGGAAGGGGTTTGTTCTTTTCTTTCTTTTCTTTCTTTTCCTTTTTTTTTTTTTTTAACAAAGTCTTTTCCCATTCTTTCTATTAGAAACCATTGACATTTTGTAATAGCCTTTCCTTGCAACCATAACCATTCCAGTATTCTGCATTTCCTTACTTTTTAAAAGTTACTTTCTCCAAACAGAATCTTTGCAAGCTCACTTTGAACCCAAAACTGGTGGTACACCTCCTGCTCCAGCTCCTCTTCCTGCTCCTGAGGGTAAGTCTGCTTTTCAAGCAATTGCAGTCACTGGGATGTGGGTCCCCAGCCAGCGTCTCCCTTCATGCTGCACGGCTTCTGTAGGCAAACAACACTTAAATATAAACATCAGGCGTAGGAATGTGCCCCCTGTTGACAGAGTAAACAAGTTACCCTTTGTCTCCTCAAAAAGGAAAAAAGCCCAGAAGGTTCTCTCCTCAGTTTGGTTAAAAGACACCTCATAGGACCTTGGGGACTTCACCTCAAACTTAAGGATAGCTAATTGGACAGGAGCCAAAAAGTCCCACCTAAGCAATTCCCTAGAAAAAGAAGAGAACAAAAGAGTTCATGGCTTTTGTGAAGTGTTTTAGCAGGAGCAAGAACCTCTTGCCCTGGCTCGGGTTTTCTTGGTAAAGAGCTTTTTTATTTTGCCTTTTATTAAAACTTTTTGTTTCCAACACTGTCACAGGAGCCATCCTGCTTCTTTATGCCACCTGAGGTAGCTGAGCTACCAAGGGTATAATGCTTATCTCTGAGAGCTTAGGAGACCTGGCTTGAAGAGAAAAAGCATTAATAAGGGAACATGAAAACTAGTGCTAAGAGAAATGTTTTCTGAGAGTTTTTTCAGAAGAGAAAGGGGATGGTGAAAGCTAGCACAGGGCTTAAAATTACTACAGTAATGTTTTGTTTTGTTTTTTTTTTTCTATTAGTCCCTATTTCCTTGGATATATTTGGTTTTAGTTTGGGTTTGGTAGCTTTGTTGGTTGAATTCTTTTTGTTTTGGGGAGTGATGGTGGTGGATGAGTGCATGTTTGGTTTATGGCTGTTTTTTGTTGTTCTTTATTTTACTATTTCATATATCTTTCTTTGTTAGTTTTTTTTTTAACGAAAGATTTTTCCTTCCTTTATGTTATAAACCAATATTTGTAACAGCCTTTCTTTGCAACTACAACCATTTCAGTGTTGAGCAGCTCCTTGTTTCTTAAAATGAAAACATTTTTTGATTGAAAAATACTTTCTCGGGATAGAATCTTTTTGGGGTTGAATTGGACACCAAGTAGCCAGAGCACCTCCTGCACATGCTCGTGACAGTGATGGTAAGTCTCCTTTTCAAGCAATTGTGGTCACTTGGATGTGGGTCCAAGACAGCATCTCCCTCCATGCTGCACGGCTTCTGTAGGCAAATACAGCAGTACTTACATGTCAACATAATGGAGCAATACAGAAGCAAACAGAAGCATTCTGAGCCGTTTTTCAGAAGAGAAAGGGGATGGTGAAAGCTAACACAGGGATTAAAACACAGTGATTTCTATGCAACAGGGTTGATAAAGGACTGACCCAAATTTGTAGAGAGCGTGGGTCTCCAGGACGGTTTGGAGGGATGAGAGATCTCTGAAGTCAGGTCTTAGAAGATGTGGTTTATTAAAAGGGGGGAAAGGCCCTGCTTGGAGTTGCCAGGCGCAACTCGTGGCAGGCCCAGGGAGAGAGGGAGAGGGAGAGAGAGGGAGCGAGGGTTCCAGGTGAGGGTCCCAGGGGAAGGTCCAAGAGAGCGGCCGGTCCCTCGGGCACACCTTATCAGGGGGCTTCAAGGTGGGCTGGAACAGGACTTGGGCCAATGGGGTCCCAGATCTCTGATACTTCAGGGGAGGGTCACAGGTGTGGGATGAACCATACATTGGGGGTGAGACAGAGCATTCCATTTGACCTTTGGACCTATCTGCAGGTAAAGGGCATTGTTTAATCAGAAAGGGGGATTGCTTTCAACCTGGCTATACTATTGCTTTCTAGTTATTCAGTAGTCAAGGTCTGCTATTTCAAATCTAGTTCTCATCTCAATGTCTGGATTTTCCAAATCTTTTGCCAGGCAATCATAGTTATAAGGTTTTCCTATTTCATCTTCCCCAACACAAATTAACAAGAGGGATATTTGTTAGAGCTACCATTACTCATCACACACTTTAAGCAACCCGTACCATCAAGCCCAAAGCTAATATGGCTCCGTGTTAAATATTCCTGATGGATTACACATCCTTGCGTGAAGATGGAATTAGGATTTACAGCCAGTATTTATGCATATGCAAGCATTGTGCAAGAACATTGCAGATTCCAAATGGAAACTAAATATCACCTGCACAGGGTAAACGCTGCAATAACATGAGTACACTTTTCCCATCTGGTTCACAGGCAGCTCAACCAATTCTCTGCTTGCAAATAATCTCTTCTGGCATCTTTTGGGGCCCTAAACCAGGAATGTCACACCTAAAGACTGTGGGACCATGAAAATTCCTCCAGATACAAACCAGTCTCCAGGTGACACAAGTGACTACGGCAGCCTCCAATAATGTAGCGGGACCCAGGTTTGCTGTGTTCTCTTTGTCATCGTGGGTTTGTAATTCAGACTCACAGAGGGGCTTGAGTTGGAAGGGACCTTAAAGACCCTCTAGATCCAGCCCCCTCTGCCACGGACAGGGACGCCTTCCACTGGAGCAGGTGACTCAGAGCCCCTCCAAGCTGTGCCAAATACCCAAGGACCCCTTTTTCTCTGTTTTGCAAGGTCAGCTTTCCATGCTCACATTCACAGATGGCTCCAGTCTCACACAGAGCATTGCTGGCTGGTCACTCTTATCTCCACAGCCCAGTAGAGATCCTATTTTGGATGGCTCTCACTGCTCCCAAGGCCCCAGGGAGCAGCCACTGCCTCGCCTCTGTCACCCGAGGACACAAGGAAAAACATTGCACTCAGCTTTGGTCACAATGAAGAGACTAATTTATTTCTTCTGACTCCAATCATTTCTAGTTTTCAAAAGGTGCCAGTGGATTGGAGGGTGAACGTGCCACCTCTCCAATGACACTGGACAAACTACCAGTCTATCAAATTTCTCTGCCTCTATGAAGGAATGCAAAACAATAGGTTGTTTACAGAAAGTTGCGTGAGAAAATTCTCTACAAGAATGTAAACTCAGAAGGCTTTAGAAAATCCTGAGAAATCAAGGCAACACTCCTCCTTCTGCTTTCCCTTCCAGGATCAGTGATTTCCTGTCGCTTCTTCCATGTCTGACACAACTGAAGAGATAAGGGGCTGAGGATGCAGCTTCTGGCAGAGAGTTGATAACACTCAGCTGAGTATTTTATTCTCCTGCCACTGAGTTGTCAGGCTGCTTACACAAAAAAAATCCTCCTGCTTGGAAAGGGGCTGGTGTGAGCAGCAGGAATTGTTGCTGGCTGGAACATTTCAAAGAGCTGGACAAAAGAAGCATTTTGTGGAAGGCCACCAGCTGCCCTCTGTCAGCAGCACAAGGTGTGAGGTCCCCCTTGAAGGCCATCCCTGCACAAGGACAGCCTGGCCTCCTCCAGTACCCAGAACACCTTTCAGGCTTTCGGGCTGGCCTCGTCCCTCACTCTGGAGAAGCAGGTTGCTGTTGGAACTCTCATAGCCACAGCTCCCGGCTGGATTGCCGTGTCTTACCACAGACAGCCCTGGAGACAACAGTACAGACAGGCTCCATCTGCAATAAAAGGGGACTTGGGTCCAGCTTTTCCCTTGGACCAGCGTGCAGCAAGCACACCTGGGCCTCATTCAGGTCTGTGTGGGCTGGTAGTCAGCTTCTGCTGGGAATTTAAAGCTTTTACCCTACTTTCCACAATAAAGAATGGAGCAAACCCAGCTGCACCAAAATCCAAATTTCACTCTAACAATCACAATTTTCATTTTCCTCTATTCAAGCCTTGAAGAATACAAACTTTACTTGAGTGAGCTGGAGGCACAGTGTCCTCCAAGATCATTCTTGAGTAGGACAACATTCCAGGGGAAGCCTGGCAAAGCCAGAGTTTACTGATGCTCAGGAAGCTTTGCAAAAGCTTCCACCTGCAGTGCTCTTGCACCCTCCTGAGCTCCTGGAGCCCTCAGTCACCCCAGGCACAGTTTGGACAGCAAGGGGATGGTTCCGTTTGGGACATGTGGGGACAGGAAGAGGGAAGACTTTGCAAACACTGTCACGAGGGCAGGGCTCTTTTCCTTTATGGTGCCAAGTGGTAATACATAATCTTTGAGTTAATGTCAGGTGCTGAGGGGCACAAATTCTCAGTGATAAGGACAGAGTGTCTCCACTCGCACAGCAAGGTAAGTGAAGGGGAAAGCGCAATCTATCTTTCATGGGAGGTGTTCAGTTTTTAACAAAATATTTTTGAAGGAGACCTGCCTAGGCAGCGGTGATTGAGAGCATTTTGTCACTCACAGAGCATCCCCACATCTGCTTTGCCACATTTGCTCTTTTTTTCATGGTGAATGATTTCTGCTGCCAGGGTGGCTCCTGCTCGGAGTTCTACTCCCAGTGGAGTCCCGGAGTCTCCTCAGCAGGCCTTTGCAGCGAGTTCTGAGCCAACGCGTGGCTCTGCTGCCATCCCAAATCTGCCCTTCCCTTGCCCAGCCTGAGTGCAAGTGGGGCATGTGCTGGGCATGGCTGGAGATTTTCATGGCCAAAATCCTCCTGCATTTACATCTGCTCGTGGCTCTGGGTGGCACAAATCACAAAACACCCACTGCAGTTGACAAATGGCATTTCCTGCAGATTGCTACAGCCGCACTGCTGATCGACAAACACACGAGAATCCATTTCATCCATTGGAAAATGTCATTTATTACAAATTGCTACAACCACACTGACAATACAGAACTATACAAATCTCAATTTAGGTTAAAACCAGGAATTTATTAGATTATTACAACCAGTCTAGGTAAAAATATACAAATACCAACTTCAGTTAATAAAACTTAATTTATTGCCAACCTCTACAGCAACTCACTATACACAAAGGTTAATTACGTGTTTAACAACTTAATTTATTACATATTTCTACTAGTGTAGAGCCCATATAGAAATACAGAAATATGCATACCCTCTCTAAATAGCCCTACACTAAGAATTCAATCAATAGACTTATACAACAATGCCCTCCATACATCTTTAAATAAAATTAAATACATATGTACATGCACATATATATAAATGCACATACAAGTATAACAGTCTACAGATGTAAATATAAACATCACATGCTACATACAACAGACATACATACATATATATATCTCAATAGATATAGAAACCAAACCTGTCTATAAATATACAAATATCACTGTGCTAAGGTAAATACTCATCCAACTGCATCAACACAAACATAACTGCAACATAACTTTAAACAGAACAGCAAGCAGAGGGATCCCAGCTGCCCCATCTTCAAAGCCTCTCCCTCGGGCTCTTCCTCCCGTGCAGAGCAGCTCTCCTGGACAGGGACGGCAGATGGCACAGCTGGGAAGCAAAGGGAGCACTGAGTCAGTATGGGGACGTTTTCCTTGGCAGCAGCTGCACTTCCATCAGGGAAGGGAAGAACTCAGAGCCTCCCCAGGAGGGTCAGAAAGAAAAAGCAGCCGAGCGGGCCAGGCTGTGGTGAGCGCAGCCGCGGCGGGACTGTCCCGCAGCCCCGGCAGCCTGGCACAGCCGGCACAGCTCCCGGGCCCTGCCGGCACAGCTGCCTTGCCCAAGGACAGCCCCTGTGCCGGCCGGGGCAGCTGCGCTGAGCAGCCCCAGCACGGGCAGGGCCCGCTGCTGCCCCGCCGGGCAGTGCCCACGGCCACAGCCCACGCCACCCTCAGCCCCACCCTGCCTCCCCGGCCCTGTGGCCTCACCCGGGCTCTCTCCAGCATGGCAGCAGCAGGTCCCCGTTCCCTGCTCTTGCTGCTGGCCTTCAGCTTCTCCCTGCTGGCTCCCGTCAGTCTCCGGCTGTCCTCAAGGTCTCCACTGCAGCTGTGGCAAAAGCGGAGGCTCTGCAACTGGTTCCAAGGCCTGGCAGAGCTGCAGTCCCGGAGCCCTCTGTGCTCCCTGCCGGCCCCCTCCATCCCCTCAGCCCCGCCATGCTCTCGGCAAAGCCCCAGCCCCCTTCAGTTTCTTCAGCCCCTCACAGTCCTCTCAGCCCCTCAGTCCCTTCTGACCCATCCCGTCCCCCTAGACCCGCCACCCCTCGGCCTGTGCCACTTCCCTGTCACCTCAGTGCCACCATCGCCCTCGCCTGCCCCACAGCCCTCAGCCCCAGCAGCACCTCAGGGTCACCGTCCCTTCAGCGTCACCGCCCCCTCAGCCCCCTCAGTTTCACCGTCCTTCAGCAGCTCCTCAGGGGACAGTGCCTGGGGCCACCGGCAGCTCCCACCGCTCCAGGGACACCCGGGGCTGGAACTGCTGCTCCGCCCGGCCCGGCCGCCAGCTCGGACCCAGCACAGGGAGAGGGGACACAGGGGGCACGGGGGAAAAGCAAGAGGTGAGGCAAGAGAGCAGAGCAGAGGAAGAGGTTAAAAAGAGGCCTAGACCTATACAGATATCAATCTATGTAACTAAACCCCCATATATCAATACAAATATGCCTATCTACAAATATAACTATATATATGTAAATGTAACTATACAAATGTATAAATGCAACTATGGACATCTACAACTATAACTGTACATCGAAAAATATAAATATATACACCTAAAACTAAAAATAAATTAACTAGACAAATCTCTGTCGATGTAGATAGATAAATATAACTACATAAACCTATAAATACAATACATATATCAATAAATATAGCTATACACATCTATAAACATAACTACAGACAGAAGAATTCTACCTGCCCAATGGTCACAGGCTCTCCCTCTGTCTCTTCCTGGCACACAGGGCAGCCCTCCTGGACACGTTGATCACACGGGATCTGGGAAGCAAAGGGAACACTGAGACAACACTGGCCCTTGTGCAAGTGTCCCTTGAGCACCAATTGTCCTTCTATCAGGGACATTAAAAGATGGCCTGAAAGGCAGACTCTCACTTGGCAATTTGAAGCCTGCTCTATAAAGAACAGGGATCCTTCCAAGTTTTCAAAACGGAACTGTGTAAAGTATTTAAGTATCCTAATAAAGTCTCAGCACCCACAGTGCTAATGGCACCCACGAGAGCTTGAAACACAGACAGTCCCAGTGACAGAGAGACCACAGTCCTCACTGAAATGGCTGAAGGCTGCTGGGGGCTGAGGTATGAACCAGACTGGGACACCCAGCTTGGTGGCACAACTCCCACAAGGTCAGGTTTATTCCCTGCTCTCTTGCCACAGCAGAGGACTCAGTGCCCAAGCCTCTGGCGAAGCGTGGAGGGCAGGGCTCGGGCAGGTTGTGCATGTGCCTTTGAACTAAAGGCACCAGGAAGCACCAACCCTGCAGACAAGAACTCAACTCTTCTCGTCTCCCTTCCTGCCAGAGGCAGGCTCAGAGCAGCCGTCTCACACCTCTCTAAACCAATGGGGATTCTGTCCTTACCAGGCTCCTCGGGCTCTGGGGAACTGTTCTCGCAGCTCTCGGTGCCAGATGAAGTTTCCTCTGCTGCAGCCCGGTTCACAGGCTCCCCTCCTGAAGACTCAGAGGCAACATTCATATTGCCATTGAAAGAACAATAGAAAAAAAAGAAAACTAAAGATCATTCAGTATTTTGCTGGAATCACATCAAGGATACGGTTACTCTCCTTCTCCATGAAACAGCGTTCCAAAGCTTTCAGCCCAGCCTCTTCCATTCCCCTCCAATGGGTTACCTGAGCAGAGGGGAGACCTTTCAGGCAGGGATCTCCTGATCTCCCGGATCATTTGCTCGACGGCAAAGCCAAGATCCACTGGTGGCAATTGCTCTTCGCCAGGTGCATTCCAGGCTGAGCCAGAGGCCGTCGATGCTGCACAACCTGCACTGCCAGGTGGAGCGCTGGGGGCTGAAGTGCCCGAGGTGGCTGCAAGAATCCAAAGACATTGGTCACACTCCACAACGTGGCTCTGGGACACAGATCTCTGTTGCTGCCTTGGATCAACCATCACAGGAAGCAGGCAGGAAAACCAGGCAGAGAATCTTTTGCCTTTCTAGGTGCCCCTTCTAAATAAGCTTGAGAATTTTGGGCTGAGAATGACAGAGCCTTGTGGAAAAATACTTCAAACAGTCACTTTTCATGACCTTTTGGGGAAAAGCAAGGCTACAACTCTTTTCCTACCTCGCAGGTCGTGGGCTGGGGGCTGCTGCTCCCTGTGGAGCTGCTGGAAGCTGCAGGGCTGGATCCTGAGCACCTCCCGGTCGATCGGAGGCAGCTGCCCCCCGTAGAGCTGCTGGAAGCGGCTGCGAGGCCCCTCCCGCCCGAGCGGCAGCAGTGGCTCCCCGTAGAAACCGAAGAAGCCGCAGGGCGGGATCCGCAGCAGCTCCCGCTCGGCGGGCGGCGGCTGCTCTCCATAGAGCTCCTGGAAGCGGCTCGGCCCCTCCCGCCGGGCCGGCACCGGCCGGTCCCTGTGCAGCAGGTGGAAGCCGCAGGGCGGGCGCCGGGCGAGCAGCGGCCGCTGCCCGGGGGGCGGCTGGAAGCGGCCAGGCCGGGGGCTGCACAGCTCCCGCCCGTCCGGCAGCGTCCGCTCCCTGTGCAGCAGCAGGAAGCTGCTGGGCGGGCGCCCGGGCGGCAGCGGCGGCCGCTCCCTGGAGAGCGGCTTGAAGCGGCTGCGCCCGTCCCGCCCGTGCGGCAGCGGCCGCGCCCCGGGGAGCTGCTGGGAGCCGCGGGGCGGGCGCCTGCGGCCCTCCCGCCCCGCCGCCGGCCGCTGCCTGTTGGCTGCGCTCCGGCGCCTGATGCGGAGCAGGAGGTCAGGGCGGTCGCGGCGAAAGCAGGGGTTGCTGTAGTGGAGCCAAGCCCCGGCATCGCCCGGCGCAGCTGAGCCAACCCGGCCCGGCACCCTGTGGAAGCCGTAGCGGTAGAGCTGGCGCACGAAGCTGCGGAACTGCGTGGCCCTGAAGGTTTGCGGGGCCGGGCCCTGGGCGTCGCCCGGGCTGAGCAGCTCCCGCTCGAAGAGGGAGCGGTGGATGAGCAGCCCCCGGGCCCGGCTGTCCCAGCGCACGGAGCGGACGCGGGGGCTGTTCGCCAGGCGCCACAGCTTGGCGGGGAAGGCGCTGGCTCTGAGCCCGGCGGGCAGCGGCAGCTCCGCCATGGCGCCGCTCGCCGGCTGTCGCCACAACGGCCCCGGCGCAACGGCCGCGGCTGCGTCGGCGGCGCGCGGCCTGAGGGGGGCGCTGCGCTCGGGGCCCGCGCGCGCCCAGCCGCACTGGGCGGGGCTGTGCCTGGGCTGTTCTTGTCAGGTGCAGTTCAAAGGCTGCAGGCGCATTGAGGAAGACATTCTACCTATTTGCATCTCTAACCTTTGAAAAGCCCTTGTGTATGAAAAGCTCTGCATCAGCACCAAAAGCTGGTCACAGTGAGACCCAGACGAATTAGCCTCAAGAGCTGCTCTTTGTTCTCTGATTTTGTGTGTCTGCTCCTTCCAGTGCAGGAACACGGGGAAGAGAAATTAGGATGTAAAACAAAGAAGTGGGATCCACGGGCCTGCACCTTGGTAGGTGTAATAGATCTGGGATGTCCCCACATTCCTGACAAACTTGATGGGCAAGGCACTGAGGTCACTTTTGTTGCCTTCCCTTCCCCTGCCTCCCCCCTTCAGATAATCAGTTTTCTAGAAAGAGCTTTTTCTTTGTGTAGCATCTGGTACCTCACAACCTCAAACGTGACTTGTTTAGAACACGTGAATATTGCTCCTATCATCAAAACAATAGGAAAGAAGTATTTCAGGCCAAATTTGTAAGTATTTTTATCAAGGCGTTTATGTTCTTATCTCTACACACGAGCCCAGAAACATATTATAAAAAAAAATTAAAATGTTAATCATATCTTAAACAAAAATGTTTTGCTTCAAAGCTCCAAACACCAAATCCTTCAACAAATCAGACTTCATCTAAAAGCAAAAATAGAAATGGAAAACTGTCAACCACCTAATAACTACTATTAAGCAAGTATTATTTCTGGTGGCTGTCTGAGGAGTTTCTCCCATGTCAAATGCAAAATACGGATTGCTCTGAATTAGTGCATCACCAACTGTGCCTTTTCCCAAAAGACTCAACTTACTGCTGCCCAACAAAGACATACTATTTTCTCATTCAGCCCCTGCTCCAGCCTGATCCCCTGGGGACAAGAGATTGCTGTGGGTTTCTGTGGGAAGGGGAGTGGCACAGGCACATCAGTGCCTGCAGACTGTGGCAGAGGGGAGGATCTGCTGTGACAGCAGGTGCACGGGAGACTGGAGATGAGGTTTTTTCTTTCTTGTCTAAGACACTGAATTTAGAGAATGTTTTCATAAAGAATACTGTCACCCCTTTACTTTTTTTACCCCAATACTTACTAGTCCTGATAAATTTTAATTATTTCCATAAATTCTGTTTCTCGGTGGTTTAATTAAAAGCACAGAGAAACTCAGTTATTTCAGAAATGAGCTTGAAATAAGCTGTTACTTTAGAACAAACCCAAAATGTGCATTGTTTCTAAGTGTTAAAATTATGTCCACCGACAGAAACTCAGTCACTTCCAAAGTGAGCTTGAAATAAGCTTTTGTTTTAAAACAAAACCAAGACTCTTTTCTTTCTAAGGGAGAACAGGAGTTTCCCAAAGTCCTCCGTGGAACTAATACAAATTGTTTGAAGTATCCATTTCCTGCCAGGAGCAGAGGGATGCCAACCTGGGCAGAGTTCACACAAAGCTCATTTCAGTAGAAAGGTGATACAAGAGTGACTGGGGACGGACAGAGGGGCTTTGCAGCTCTGCTGGGGCTGCAAAGTTCAGGCTGCTGTTCACAGCTGTAAAAGGAATTCCTGCTGCTGTAGCCAAGGGGTTTGAAGATGCAGTTTATTCATGAGCCAGGTCCTGGTGCGATGAAGAAGCATCTGTACCCCAAAATCTACCAGCAGCATTACCACATCATTCCTTAGCCAACTTGCTGCCAGAAGCTGTAACCCCGGGAGCAATTTCCAGGGAAAGGGGAGCGGGTTCTACTCTCATTCCTTCTAACAGCTCTTACACCATAGCAGGAACTCTCAGCAGCCCAGGTTCCCCTTGGAAAGGCAGGATGCAGTGCTCCTTCTCAGTTCTCAGGATTCCTCATCATTTACAAGGCTTTACTCATATATTCTGAATGTTTTCCCCATGATAATGAATAGTGTAAGAGCCTGTGATGAACTCCTTTTACTTTGTATCTGGTATTTCCTGCAGGAAGGGGATGGAGGAAGGCAGGAGATTCCATGCTTCAGGGAAGGGACACCCATGAGACAAACCTCTGAGAGGTGCACCTTCCAGGCAAATTAAGTTTACTTAAACACTACATCCCAGGAAGAAATGTCACAAATCAACAAGTTCCCATTTTGATTTTAGGAACAGGCTTCAAATGCTCCAAGCACAGGGAGCACCGAGACTCTAAGCCACACCACATCCCTGCCAAAATTCCCAGCAGCCATGACAAAATGGCTGCAGAAATAATGCAGCATCCTTGCCCTCCTGTTGTGTCAGGAATAAGCTACTGGGGATAGAGCCAAAGGGACAAAAGTTGTTCTAGCTGAGCATATCTTGAAAGGAGAGGAAGGAAGAGATCAAGTTTCTCTACTGTAGTTTAAAGCTTGTGAGAAATGTTTCCAAGAGCTGGACAAAGGATGGGAGAGCAGACAGTACCAGAGGCAGGAGAACCAGAAAAATAAACCAAAGGACAGCTTTAAGAAGAATTTGTACATAACGAGGTCAATCTTTGTGATAAAGCTGCAGCAAAGGAACCACTAAAAGCCCTTTTCTGAGAAGGACAATGGCAGCAATGCTTCAGCCTAGGGGAAGGTGAGCACATCAACCAGGGCTTGTCAGTGGAATGCTGTTTTCTAAGGGTCTCCAAGATCTCTCCTTTCTCCTCTGGTGGATATTCAGACGTGTTTGTTTGGGGTAGGGTTTCCTAGTGCACCAGCCCTCGAGGGTTCTTGCCCTGACTCAGGAAGGTGCACAGGTACCTAAGGAATTGCTCCACTGAGTCTACAGATTAATTTCCTTGGTCTCTATTGGGCCTGTTAATTGGGAAACGCTTCCCTCCCAGGAGCAGTGCCATTCCTTGATGGGACTTAATTAGCATCCAAAGCAGAGCCCTCAAATAAAGCTCTCACTAATCTCTGCTGCAGCTCAGCTTCCATCCCACCAAGGCAGCACTTCAGCTGCATGTTCCCGCCTTGGCAGTGTGAAAGCAAGGGATGGGAAACTTCCTCTCAGGCACAAAGAGCACACAGAAACTGAGGGCATGACCAAAGGGACAGGGCCAAGAAAGGAAGCAAGATCCAGAGTGTATTTCTTTGGAGACCCTGAAGGCTCCTCCCAGAAGACACTGCAGCTCAGGCAGCAGAGGCTGAGAGGGAGGGAAGGAGGCTGGCTCAGCACCAGCAGGGGCTCTGAGAGGGCCTCAGCCGATGTAGATCCTGTAGGAGTCGTTGGCCCCGAAGGCCGCGTTGCACTTGGGGCACTCGCGCCGCTGCGTGTCGTAGCGCGTCTTCACACACTCGAAGCAGAAGACGTGGAAGCACCTGGTGACCACCGCGTCTTTCTTGCGCATGTTGCAGCACAGGCACGACAGGCAGGCCTGCAACACACACACACAGACACACACACAGACAGACACAGACACACAGACACAGACACACAGACACACACACAGACACAGACACACACACAGACACAGACACAGACACAGACACACAGATACACACAGACACAGACACACAGACACACACACAGACACACAGACACACACACAGACACAGACACACAGACACAGACACACACAGACACACACACAGACACACACACACAAACACACACACACACAGACACACAGACACATACACACACAGACACACAGACACAGACACACACAGACAGACACACACACACACTCACAGACACAGACACACAGACACACACACAGACACAGACCCACACAGACACACACAGACACACAGACACACAGACACACACACAGACACACACACACAGACACACACACAGACACACACACACAGACACACACAGACACACACACACACACACACACAGACACACAGACACAGACACACACACACAGACACACACACAGAGCTGTGAGGGGCCCTGCAGCCCAGCTGCTGTGCTCAGAGATGTCTCAACATGTCGGTACTTCCATTCCTCAGAAGGACAAGGTGGTTTCTCCAGTGCCAGAGTACAGACGAGAGATGTCAGACACTGAAAGTGTGCCTACACACCTTCTGACTAAAGAAAAAAGGGAAGCTGACGGACACAGACACTCCCCTTGTAATCCTTGATTTCCTCCATCAGGATCTCATCAAAGTTGGGAACCATGTCAGGCTTCTTTGTGGTCTCCAGCTTCCTGCGCAACCTAGAAATATCTTCCTGCGGAAAAACAGGAGACCAAGTGAAGGAGCAGTACATTCTCTGTCAGCTTCTTCAGGGACCAAAGAGAACGTGCACCTGGCTAAGTCATGCCAGCCATAGTTTCATCCCCTATAATCCAAGAGACAACATGATCATCTGATGCCACAAGTATTGTCAGTTATCAGGGGACAAAATCTGAAAGAGCCAAGACCCGATGAAGCCAAAATCAAAGTGAAACTGGATACCAAGAGCAGTTCAGCTGAAACCCTCTGCAAGCTCAGTGTACAAGGAGAAGGACACTAAAGCAGACAGATCTTGAAGGATTGTGCATAGGGTATATACCTCAGCCCTTCTGAGGTTGAACATCTCCTTCTCTCTAGTTGCTCTGTTTTCCACAATCTCCTCCTGAAAATCATGTAACTTCATCTGAGCCAGCTCTAGCTGGGCCTTCAGATCATCTGCAAGCTGGGCTGCATCCATGGCCTGAGAAAGAAAACCAGTATATAAGGACCAAGCACAGAAGAACAGCTCAAGTGGTCTCTAGTCCCTTGCTATTACCTTATTATCAACAAGTTCTAATCATTTAGCTTCAAGATTCCTTTGGGCAGAGCCAAACCTTGGCACACTGCAAGGCACATCTCTTACAAAAACACTAATGATCATCCAATTCTCTTCTTAACCTATTTTCAGCCTTCCAGCTTCCATGTCTTCTCTGTTAAAGTGTTCAGAGCAGTTCTATCGCTGTACTAGACAGAACTGCACGATACCTATTTCTAACAATCTCTCTTCACCAGTTCTCTTCTGACTTTATAACCAAGTGCCCTTAATACCAAAATTGTCCTATTAAACACAGGTCACTGCTGAATTCTCCCCAGCTCCTCTTCACAGGGATATTCCTGCTTTCCTTTCTGCCTGTTTTAATGTAATTTCTGCATTTCTACTAAAACTTAACAACAAAAGCAGAATCAGCTCTAAACTTAGATTTATTTTACTGGTAACACACCTACTTTACTCGTCTTAGGCATTTGTTGAAAGTGTTCACATTCCCCAGCTGTATTTCCTTTTGCTTATCCCATCTTTGCTACAAAAGCTTTGTCCCCAGTCCATCTGGCTGCTGTCTCTCTCTTCACTACAGGTTATACAGAAAAACATATGACCTGCTTCTCCTTATCAAAGGAAAACATCAGTCTCCAGTACTTTAATCATAATTCTCTCCAGGACTCCTCAGCCTTCTGATATACTCATCCAAAAGCAGAGAATACCAGGTTCTCTAATCCCAGTGAGAGCTCAGAGCCTTCCATGCCTCCCACAAGGCAGCATCTCCACCTCACAACCCAAGAGGAAACGAAGGCATCACTCACCTTGCATTTGCTCATCTCCAGGGCCTGTGTTCGCAGACCCAGCTCCTTCTCTCCCGTTCCAATGCTGCTCTGCAGTGAGTGTTCCTTCTCCTCCAGTTTACGCACAACCTGCAGCTGGGCATCCACCTTGGGAAGGGAGACAGAGGGAACAGAAGGAATTAATGTATGCTCTGTGGGTCTTCAGAGCTGCCATTCAAGCTGCAGGCTAAAACTACCCCTGCTTCCCCATCACCAGGGAGCACACATTCAGCTTGCCTTTTTCTCCCTGAACAGCTGTGCCTGTATCCAAAGAGCTGTACCCAGATCTCTATGCTCAACACTTTAAAGCTTAGCAGCCAAATATTTGCAACAAAGATTTCTTAATTTTTGGACAGCGGCTTAAAGACTTGCTGCAAGGCAGCGAACGGTTCCAAAGTGGTTCCAAGGACGACAGGATACAGAGTCACAGAATGGCCTGGATTGGAAGGGA
Source organism: Anomalospiza imberbis (assembly GCF_031753505.1). NCBI lineage: Eukaryota > Metazoa > Chordata > Aves > Passeriformes > Viduidae > Anomalospiza > Anomalospiza imberbis. The sequence continues at coordinate 214,788 of NW_027099470.1, read as the reverse complement.
CCTTAAAGATCATCTAGTCCCAGCCTCCCTGGGATAACTTCCTCTAGGGCATGTGTTGTAGATGTCGGCGAACCCAATGGGAAGAATGATGATGTCTGACTTAGTTCAGCAGGCTGAATGATTTCTTTATTATAATTATGCTATGATACATTAATATACTATCTAAAAGAGGATACTAAAAACTACATGCTACTCTCTCTAACCATCATATCTCACTCCCTCACAACTCGTGACCCTGTTCTCCAGAGTCCAGACACAGGTGGATCTGATTGGCTATCAGGCCCAAACAATCCACCATGATCCAACCAGGCATTCACTCTAGGTAAACAATTCTGCAAACACATTCCACAAGAGAAAAACAAGGAGCAGAAATATAAACTGTTTTCTCTTTCACTTCTCTCTGTGCACCTTCATAAAAATCCTGAGAGAGAGAGAAATGTGCTTGCCCCATTTTGGGGTCTCTGCTGAGGTGTGCAGTGATCCCTCATGAGGCACACAGGGATGTTTTGGGGTCTCTACTGAGGTGTGCAGTGATCCCTCATGAGGCACACAGGGATGTTTTGGGGTCTCTACTGAGGTGAGCAGGGATCCCTCACGAGGCACACAGGGATATTTCTGGCCTCTCCTAGGGTGTGCAGGGATCCCTCATGAGCTGTGCGTCAGGGTAAATGTGAGGGTTTTTTTTTACTCTTCTCAACACAGCAAAGGGACACTTGGCCAAGGTTTTGCAGGGCTGGGAGAAAGCCTCTTGCAAACCCTTGGGCCCAGAAGGCTGCGGGCACAGCGGGCGGGCAGAGCCCGTCCCCTGGGGCCAGGCCGGGCTGCTCAGGCCGGGCCGGACCAGGCGAGGGCCCCGGCAGGGAAGGGCCGCTTCCCCGGGCTCTGATGAGGCTGCTGAGCTCCGCCCTGGCCCTGAGCAGCAGCCCAAGACATTTACAGCCAGGGCCGTGCCCTGGGGCACAGGAGGCACCGGGGCTGCAGCTGAGGCCGCGCCCTCTCACACTGAAGGGGGCTGGCTCTGTTCCTTGGGAGGATGCAGAGCCTTGTGCCTCGGCCTGATGGTGCAAAAATCCCCCCAACATCCCTCTGTTTGCAAAAAGAAAGGCTTAGTGCTCATTAATAGGAAAAGCTGTGTGGGTGGCCTGCAGCTCCTGTTCTTTTGTTGCCTGGGCCCCAGTCAATGTCAGCAGGCAAAAGAAAGGATTTGCTGAGGAATGATCTTGGATCAAGCCAAACATTTACAGGCAGGGCAGTCCATTTGTATAGATGGGGGCACACTCTGGGGTGCAGCTAAGGCCATGAGGTCACAGCAGGCTCTGGGGTCACAGCAGGCTGAGGTCACAGCAGGCTCTGAGGTCCCAGAGGTGCCAGAGCCCCGTGCTTGCACAGCACCCCTTTTAGTTTTGTTGTTGTTGTTGACCCCCTGGGAGCGCTTGTAGTTCTCCACCCGGCTATTTTTAAATTCATCCAATTGCTTTCTCAGGGGACACGGGTTAACCCAGTGCCCAAGGTTCTTACAAAGCAGGCATGGCTTTGTGGGGTCAACCATTGCTGGTCCTCGCTGCTGCCCAGTGTGCCACTGTGCTGATGGAATGGGCGCTGGGCTGGCAACGGCGACTCTCTGTGGTGGTCTTGGCAGCAGCTTTGGTCTGGTGTCCTGAGCCACACTCCTCAGAGGCACTTTCCTGTTCCAGACTAGAAGCACATCTTTTAGTGTAGGGGGGGTTCTAAAGGTAAGCTCAGAATTGCAGCTGACCCTGTTCATTCACATTTGCAAATGCCATTTCCTCTAAAACTTCTTCCCTTGCATTTTCTTTCCTATCTTTGATTCCAAGACCTCTAGTTAACCTTTCCACTACTTTCAAAAAAGGCTCTGATGGTAGCTGTGTGATCTTACTATATGGCTCGAGAAGGCCGTCAGGTTGAAGGGCAAAGAAGGCTTTTCCAGCTGCATCTTTGACTCTCTCAAGGACTTCCACAGGGATTACTGCAGCTTGGACTGGGGCCAGAGACCCTTGGCCCTCACCGGGGAGATGCTCAGTGGTAATTGGCACGCCACTGGCATCCTTTGCTGTGTTTGGATCAGCATGCAAGTCTGGGAGGGCCTCTTTCAGCAGTTGTTTCCATGCCACTTCCCACAGTTTGGATTCTGTAGAGGTCATGAGGCACGAAAAAAGCTGTTTTAAATCATGTGGGACGAGTACAGTCCTCCCCAGTTCGGCCTTTAAAAGGCCACGGAAGCGTGGGCTCTGTGGGCCATACTGTTGGTGTGTTTTGCACATCTCTCTTATTATTTGCTGTGCAAAAGCTTTCCAATTAGCAGTTGTGGCTCCTGCCCCTTGCCCTGCATGCTGATATGTGACAGGGGCGAGTGAGAAATCGGGACCCTGCATTGGGTCTGCAGTTCCCTGCTGCTTTTCCCTTGAGCGGGAAGCATTGGGATCACTGGTGTGGCTACAGGGACGAGCAGTGGGCGAGCCCCCACCGTGGGAACCCGGGCAGGGGGCGGGGCCACCGTGGGAACAGGGGGCGGGGCCGCCTGGTGACCTCACGTCGTCAGACGCCCCCTGGGGGAGAGGGGCGGAGCTGAGGGAGTGCCAGGTAAGGTGGGGGGAGGGAAGGTGTCACGAGGATCGGGGGGGGGGGGTGAGGGGAAAGAAAGGATTTTTGGGATGCTGAGGGGAACCGTGGGAAGAAGGAGACCAGGTAGGGCGCGGTGCCACCTGGCATCCTCCATTTTCTTGGCTCTCTGGGGACTGGGAGCTTTTTTGGTGGTCACTGTTCTCCAAAAAACCAACACGTGCTCGGGTTTTCTGAGCTGGAGAGACAGGGGAGGGAGAATTCCACGCGGTCTGGCCAGGACTTTGTGGACAGTGGGACTCGGGCACTTCAAGATGCTCAGGGAGCTGGCTTCCCTGGGTGTGAGCAGAGTCTGCTCTCCTTAAAATACCGAGTTTTGGGGAAGAGGGTTCAGAACTGGGGTGGGGAGAAATTAGGAAGAGCAGAGGTACATTCCTTGTTATTTGGCTTTTCCTTCACTTCCCTTTGCTTGAGTAAAGTTGATTGAACTTGCAAACTCCAAAACACAAATTCGGCTGAAGACATGTCCCCAGACCTTCCCAAGGTTCTCAATTTGTGACCCACTGTGTCCCAAAAGTGGGTATTGTGGACTTGTTCAGGAGAAACTTGCGGGAAGTGTAGGAAAAGCCACCTTAAAAACTGTTTCAATTTTCCCTTAGAAAACTATACATCTCCACTAACTAGCATTCCTATAATCTGATAATACACGCCTTTCTGTGCTGTGCTTAGTTTAGCCCCCATTTTAGATGTAAAAGGCACAGCCCAACCTCACACCGACAAAAAACAAACCCAAATTCGGTACCGATTTCCAAACACCGCGGTTAAGAAGCGAAAACACCCAGCTTTTAGCCCTGCCCAGCGCAGCAGCCTGTGCGGCTTTTAAAACTGCCGCCGGCAGCAGCAGGGATCCCCCGCGCCATGCGGAGGAGCCGCGGCTCAGCGCCGCCCACGCCCAGCGAGAAAGCCCGAGCCATGGTTCTGCCCCCGCTGCCCGCGCCCTCCCGCCGCTCCCGGGAGCCACCGCCGCCGCCCGCTGTGCCGCGGGAGAATCCGAACGCCCCGCACTGCGCTGAGGGGGCGGGCAGAGCCCCCCGCTCCCCCTGAGCCAGCGGCGCTGCCGCTGCCACGCGGGTTTTAAAAACGGCAGAGCCGCGCCGTCCGGGGCTATCGCTCCCGACCCCGCGGGGCTGCGCAGCCTTGCCGTGCTCGAAAGAAGAGCGAAAAAGAACAAGTCCCTCGTCAGGGACGGTTTCTGAGCTCCCCACCCCGCTATGGAGCGGGGATACTCACCCAAATCGGTGTCCTGGTCCGGCGGGGTCTTCTCTTCACCTCAACAGGACTCCTCGGGGCAGGAGGAGCTGCCCTGTTCTTCCTCTGGGAAGGTCTGGCTCACCAAAAAGGAGGTGCGCTTCCCAGAGGTGCAGGACATCCACAAGTATTCTGTGGATAAAGCCCAAAGTCTCTCCTGGAGAGCTATGTCCTCAAAGCTCTGCCAGTGGACGCCAAGCTGCCTTAAAGTCTCTTCGTGGTCTTGTGAGGCTCGGAGAGCTCCGGAGTGTCCCATCGGTGCGGCAGGGTCGGGCCAGCCTCCACGTCAGGTTGCCAAAATATTGGTGTTACCGATATCGAGGACAGGATGTGCCTTGGCTTGTCTGGCCCTGCTGCTGAACCGAATAGCAGCCACCGCGCTGTTTCACCCCAGAGACACTTTTGCCCGGCTGGATGTTGCAGCTGGGAGCATGGAGACAAGTCCAGACATGCCAGAGCTCCGGTGGCGGCGGGATGGAGTGAGTGGAAGCACACTGGGGGCAACTGGGATTTACTGGGAGAGACCAAGAGTGACTGGGATCACAGAGGAATCATAAAGGAAGTTACTGGAATAATACTGAGAGTATCTGGGAGTGACTGGAATCATACTGGGTGACTTGGAGTGACTGGGACCATACTGGAGGCAAATGGTAGCATAATGAGAGTGACTGGATTCATACTGGGATCATACTGGGAAGGACTGGAACCATACTAGGAGTGCCTGGAACTATTATAGGGGTAAATGGAAACACCTGGGAACATGCTGGGACCATACTGGGATGATACTGGGATCACACTGAGTGTAACTGGAAATGACTGGGACCATACTGGGGGTGACTGGGAGCCACAGGGCCCATGCTGGGAGTGACCTGGGGGGAACTGGGGGAACTTGCCCAGCTGGGGCTCACAGTTGTTTTCCCCCAGGGCTGCCCCAGGTCCTGCTGCCACCCCTGGCCCCACAGAGCTTAGGGACAGGGACAGGGGACAGCCAAGGGACAGGGCACAGGGACAGGGGACAGGGACAGGGCACAGCTAAGGGACACGGGACAGCCAAGGGACAGGGCACAGGGACAGGGCACAGTTGAGGGACAGGGCACAGCCAGGGAACACGGCCTGGCCGAGGGACACTGAGCTCCAGCACTTTGGGCTGTTGTCCTTGGGCTCCCAGCGCAGGCCCAGGGGCAGAATCCCCTCCAGAAACTGTTGTTTGCTTTCAGCTCTGCTCTGGAACATTCCCCAGGAGCCCTGCAGTGGCTGCAGCCTGGCCGGGTGCCCGGGGCCACCAAAGCTGCTCCGGCAGTGCCCTCCTGCCCCGGGCAGGGCACACAACACCCAAGGAAAGGCTTGTGCTGGGCTCAGGGCAGGGACAGGGCACTCCCCTGGCACTGCCCTTCCACTCCCACACCCACCTTTGTGCTCCAGAGCCTCCCGACCATATCTGATGTATTTTGGGGGCCCTTCCACACAGGTGTGTCCCAGGTAATGCTTCATCTGCTCCACCATGATCCCTTTGGATTCCCAGCACCTCTGGGTGATCCAGGCGGCACCGTCGGACACTGCAAATCTCCTGGATCCCAGCTGGAAGCAGATGAAATCCCAGCCCTCGTAGCCATACCGGTGGGATCCATGGACACTCCGTTGGACAGGAGGAGGTCACAGCTGGAAACCACCTGCACCCTGTGCAGACCTGGGAACAAGGAGAGAACGGACCCATGGAGTCGTGTCCAAGCCACAGGGAGCCCCTTGAAGCTCCCTGGATCCCCATCCCAGCCCCAGAGATCCCCCCCATCGCCAGAGATCCCATCCCAGCCCCTCAGAGTCCTCCATTCCCATAGATCCCAGCCCAGCCCCTGGTTCCCCCCACTCCCCCTGCTCTGGTTTTACCAGCCCTGTCTCCAGGTCACTGTCGGCCACGGGCCGGTTCCTGTCTTTGAGCCGGATCTGGCTATCCCAATGTCCCACCTCTGTCTATCCCAATATCCCAGCTCTGGCTATCCCAATATCCCAGCTCTGGCTATCCCCATATCCCAGTTCTGGCTATCCCCATGTCCCTGCTCTGGCTATCCCAATATCCAGCTCTGCCTATCCCAATATCCCGGCTCTGGCTGTCCCAATATCCCAGCTCTGGCTGTCCCCATATCCCAGCTCTGGCTGTCCCCATATCCCAGCTCTGCCTATCCCAATGTGCCATCTCTGGCTGTCCCAATATCCTGGCTCTGGCTATCCCAATATCCCAGCTCTGGCTATCCCCATGTCCCTGCTCTGGCTGTCCCAATGTCCCGGCTCTGGCTGTCCCAATGTCCCGGCTCTGGCTGTCCCAATATCCCAGCTCTGGCTATCCCAATATCCAGCTCTGGCTATCCCAATGTCCCGGCTCTGGCTGTCCTAGTATCCCAGCTCTGGCTGTCCCAATATCCCAGCTCTGCCTATCCCATTGTCCCAGCTCTGGCTGTCCCAATATCCCGGCTCTGGCTATCTCAATATCCCGGCTCTGGCTATCTCAATATCCCGACTCTGGCTATCCCAATGTCTTGGCTGGCAGAGCTGGGAAGGAGGTTCAGAGGCTCAGAGCCAAGGAAAGGGGGTGCAGGGACTGGGAGAGCTGGGATGGTTGTCCAGGGAATCCTGTGCCCAGGAAAGGGGGTGCCAGGGCTCCTGAGTGTGAGGAAAGGAGGGGCTGGGGACTGGGAAAGGCAGGAATGGGGGCCCAGGGGTTCCAGGTCAGGGAAAAGGGTGGGGCTGGGGGCTGGGAGAGGCGGGGGGCCGGGAACAGGTTGGGTTTGTGCCGGATAAGGAGATGCAGGGGGTCTGAGTGCTGGGCAAAGGGGTAAAAGGGTGTGTCAGTTCTCAGGAATGGGGGTGCAGGGGGGTCTCAGGGTCACAGAAAGGGGGGGCAGGGACGTGGAGAGGTAGAAGGGAGTTCCAGGGGGTCCTTGAGCCCAGGAAAGGGGAGTCCAGGGTTTCCCAAAAAGGGGGTACCAGGTACTCCTTAACCCCAATGCAGCATTAAGAAGCAGTATTCTTTATTCAGCCGGGTGCACGGGGGATAGCTCCTCCCAAAGCCAATTTATCATCTGGTAGCATGAGTTCACAGAGTGGGCTATGGCATCATAGAGTGGTTTATGTGAGGTCATTGAGAAGCTATGGCATCATAGACTGTCTCTGTGACATCACAGAGCCAGCTGTGACATCATGGGACAGAGATCTGAAATCACAGAGCAGATTATGACATCACAGAGTTGGCTGTGACATCAGAGAACAGCTGTGTGACATTAGAGAATGGGCTATGACATCTCAGAGCAGTCTGTGGCATCACAGAGGGGCTGTGTGACATCCCAGGACAGCTGTGTGAGGTCACTGGGTTGGTCACTCCGCCCCAGCTCCCCCTCACAGGTTCTCCCAACAAGTCCAATGCTGTTCATGCCCTGCCAAGGTCCCTGTCCCCCGGTATCCCCCCGGTCCACCTGGAGCCACAGCCCCCACCAAAGGATGTTCCACAGGATCCACCCCTGAGCCTGACATGGGGAAAAGGGGCCAGGGCTGTGTGACCAGGACATCCAGGACGTGGATTATCCAGGTCCCTGTGGCCTGGGTTGGGTTCCTCAGGGCAGGAAAGATGTCTGGCAGGTGGAGCAGGGTTAGGGCCTGCAAGGTGGGGCTGGAGCTCTTGGGCTGTGAGCAGAGGCTGAGGGAGCTGGGCTTGTCCAGCCCCGAGCAGGGAAGGCTGAGGGGCTCCTCATCCCAGCCTGGCAGTGCCAGCGAGGAGGGGATGAAGAACACAGAGCCAGGCTCTTCACCGGGGGCCTGGTGGGAGACAGAAGCCAAAAGCAGCCTGACCTCCCTTCTCCATCCACCACTGACAGCTTTGCAAATCAGGAATTCTTTGAGCTGTTTTGCCTCCACTCCAGGATGAGCATCCTGATACAAGAACTTAATTGTGTTTATATCTATCACAGAACCACATTTGTCTAAAATTAGTTTTAGTATGCAAGTCACTTGTGGATGGTGGACTCATCAGACCCTGCTGGGATGTTGCACATAGCTCAGGGAAGAGCGTGATTGTTATTAAATTGTGTCCTGTTCAACCATGGTCTCTTGGCCATGAAGAGAAACTTTCTGTGCCTCTGACTTTCACCAGTTTCCAACCCCCAAAGGACACAAACCTGATGAATTGTGGTTCCCACTCCAGTGGCTGCACTTGGACATCCCTCCATCCCCAGAGCAGAGCTCCCTTGTCCCAGAAAGTCCCTGGCAATGCAGGGATGAAGGAAACAGGACAGGCTGTGGGGATCAGGGGCAGGGCAGAGCCAGAGAGAAGAATGACTTTTGCATTTGATGGAGCTGTGCCTTCCGTTGGCTTTGTTGGCTGAGAAGAAATGAACATCCCTCTGTGTCTTGGGCAGCTCCTTCTCCAAGGAAAGCAGGGGGGAGTTGGAGCCAAGGAGCTGAAACCTGCAGGTGCAGCCTGGGCTGGAGGGAGCTCAGATTTGCACAAGGCTGCTCTGAGTGCCAGGGCTTGGATGGGGGAAATGGTGGGGTGGGGGTAGGAACAGAGTCTGATTGATTGTCAGCCATGAAGGATCTTGATTTTCATATCTATCCAAACTGCATGAGGAGGTACTTGGATTCAGTGTCAATTGGAGATTGAATTTATCAAGGAATTAACAGAAAAAAAAAAACCCTACAGGACCTAAAGAACCTTTTTTCACTGTCTTTTTAAATATAGTGTATTCACTTGGAGTAGACTTCTGAAATGGGTCTAATTAACCACAAAATATTTGAACACTTACATTATTCCCAGAGGCTTGGCTTGTTAATCTGTTCTGAACGTTAATGAGCTCTGGGACACTGAATTGCTGAAGTGAAGAGCTGAAGGCTGAAGAAGCCTCTGGAGCAGTAAAATTCAGCAGCAGCCTCCAAGTTGCTGAGGATGTCAGCAGCCCCCACTGAGGCCATCCCTGCCCAGAGACCGTGGGGGAATGGGCAGACAAGGAGAGCGTCCCTGGGGCTGGGGCAGCAGAACTCAGAGGCACCAGCGGCTCCAGCTGGGAAATGGAGTGTGGAAAGGGGCTGTGAAAGCCCTGCCTGGGCTGTGCCAGCAGGACACACAAGCCCTGACTCCCATCCCCCAAACAACTCTCTCAAGGAGACAATTAAAAGGAATTACAATTCTTTGTGTCCTTTGAGTTGGATGCACTGGAGAAATACCAACAAGAGATTCTCAGGAGCTCCAAACAACAAAACAGCCTTTACTGGGAACTTTAGAAAATCAGGGAAACTTTGGCAAAAGGTTTAATTTGATAATCAGTCAACAAAAAACATTTCTCAAAGCATTACCTTGGCCCATTCAACATCACAAACTCTAAACCTGTTGAAATTTAAGGTAATCCAAATTTGGAAGAGGAAAGAAATAGAAGAAGACACAGAAAGAAAGACAAATATGATTTAGAGAAGCATACACAGAGCCACCAGCTCATGGATTCCAGCAGTGTTCTGACAGAAATTCCAAGAGGAGGTAGAGTCAAGATGTGTGCTTGCCTTGTGCTCAGCCTTAAATACCCCTTGGTGTTCCTGGGCCCTTCCCCCAGGTGGGACTTGGGGTCATTTGGTCACTCAGGAGCTGGGCTGGGGGCTCCAGAGGTGGCTGTGGAGCATTGCCTGTGCTGTGCCAGGGACTGGCAGACACTGCTGGGCTGGGATAGAGGCTCTGGGGGGATTGGGGTTCCAGGGCTGGGCAGGGCTGGGGTTCCAGGGCAGGGCAAGGCTGGACCTGCCCCTTCCTCCCCACACACGAAATGTTTCCAGCCAACAATCTCCTCCAGTCTGTCACAACAGGCAGTGTTGGAGGTGAAATCCCAATTCTGGCCATGAGCACCTGGCCAAGAAGGACAGTTCTTTTCCATAGGAAGGAAAGCCCCAGTTATCAGCTCATTTCTGGTTTGATTGCCTGGATTTTGTTTGGTTTTGTTGTTGCTTTGTTTCCTTGGTGTGCCTGAAGTGTCCAGTCAGGAGCAGAGTGACTCTTGCCAAGGAACTTTGTGGTGCTGTCGCTTAATATTAAATCTGGTTTTTGCTGATCCCTTGCTGGGGATTTTTTCAGTGCTCTCAAGCCCTCATTAGTAACAGGGTGAAGGAGCCCTGGCCCAGGCTCTGGCCCTGGGGGACACGGGGACACTGCCAGGGGGTCCCTGTCCCCCTGTTCCACCCCTCAAAGCCCCAGCCCCTGTCCCCGTGTCAGGCTCTGGGGTCGATCTTGTGGAACATCCTCTGGGGGAGGCTGCGGCACCGGGGGCGGGGGGACAGGGGACCCCGCTGTGCACGAGCAGCGTTGGACTTCTCTGGGGGAACTGGGAGGGGCGTCTGGGATGGAGTGACCTCCCCAGTGACCTCACACAGCCCTGGTGAGGTCACAGAGTCCCTGTAATGTCTCACAGCCACCTGTGGTGTCACACAGCCCACTCTGAGATGTAACAGGCCACCTGTGATTTCATACAGGTGTCCTGTGATATCACAGCCTGCTCTTTGAGGTCCCAGTCTGCTCTGTGATGTCACAAAATCTGCCCTGTGATGTCACAGCCCAGCCTCTGATGTCACAGACACACTATTATGTCACAGCCAGCCCTATGATGTCACAGCCACCTTTGTGATGTTATGCAGCCTCGCTGTGATGTCACAGCCTGCTATGTGATTTCACAGTCAGCTCTGTGATGTCACAACCCACTCTCTATTGTCTCAGCCTTCTCTGTGACATCACACAGCTGCTCTGTGATGTCACAGAGCCCTTTTCTATGATGGCAGAGTCTTCTCTGTGGCCTCACAGCCCATTCTGTGATGTCACACAGCCAGCCTGTAATGTCACAGCCAGCTTTGTGACATCACAACCTCCTCTGTGATGTCACAGCCTGCTCTGTGATGTCACAGCCTGCTCAGTGATGGCAGAACTCACTTAACATGTCACACAGCACCTCTGTGGGCTCACAGACCCACCCTGTGATGTCACAACACCTTCAGTGATGTAACACAGCCACCCTATAATGTCACAGCACACTCTTTGACCTCACAGCTTGCTCTGCTCTGTGATGTCATAAGGCATGCTCTGATGTCACAGCCTGCTCTGTGATGTCACATAATAAACCAGTGATGTCACAGCCAACTATATGATGTCACAACCTGGTCTGTGATGTCACACAATCACACAATCACAGAATTGCTGGGTTGGAAGAGACCTTCGAGATCATCGAGTCCAACCCATGCCCTAACACTACCTCAGCTAAACCATGGCACTGAGTGCCACATCCAGTCTTTTTTTAAACACATCCCAGGATGGTGACTCCAGCACCTCCCTGGACAGACAATTCCAGTACTTTATCACCCTTTCCATAAAAAAACTTTTTTCCTAACATCCAACCTAAATTTCCCTTGGTGCAGCTTAAGACACTGTCCTCTGGTCCTGTCAGTTGCTGTGAGGAGAGAGAGACCGACCCCCAGCTGACTGCAACCACCTTTCAGGAATCTGTAGAGTGATTATAAGGTCACCCCTGAGTCTTCTAGCTAAAAACCCCAGCTTCCTCAGTCATTCCTCACAGGACTTGTGTTCCAGACCCCTCACCCGCCTTGTTGCCCTTCTCTGGACATACTCCAGCCCCTCCATGTCCTTCCTAAATTGGAGGGCCCAGAACAGGAAGCAGCACTTGAGGAATGGTGCCAGTACAGGGGAAGAATGCCAAGCACACCAGTGCCAAGTACAGGGGAAGAATGACCTCCCTGCTCCTGCTGGCCACACCATTCCTGATCCAGGCCAGGAGCCATTGGCCTTCTTAGCCACCTGGGCACACTGCTGGCTCATGTCCAGCCTGCTGTCGACCAGTGCCCCCAGGTCCCTTTCTGCCTGGGCACTGTCCAGCCACGCCGTCCCCAGCCTAGAGCTGTGCAGGGGGTTAGTGTGGTCAAAATGCAGGACTGGGCACTTGGATTTATTAAACTTCATCTTATTGGACTCTGCCCATCCCTCCAACTGTTCCAGGTGTCCCTGCAGAGCCCTCCTACCTTCCAACAGATGGACACACGCTCCCAGCTTAGTGTCATCTGCTGATTTACTAATGAAGGACTCAATCCCCTCATCCATGTGGTCAATAAAAATATTGAACAGAGCTGGCCCAGCACAGAGCCCTGAGGGACAGCACTGGTGACTGTCCCCACCTGGATGCAGCACCGCTCACCACCACTCTCTGGCCCGGCCATCCAGCCAGTTCTGAACCCAGCACAGAGTGCTCCTGTCCCAGCTGTGGGCTGCAGCTTTTCCAGGAGTGTGCTGCGGGAGACAATGTGAAAGGCCTGGATGGAGTCCAAATACACAACATCCAAAGTCTTTCCTGCATCCACCAGGAGGGTCACCTGGTCATAGAAGGAGACCAGGTTGGTCAAACACGACCTAACCCTTCTAAACCCCTGCTGGCTGGGTCTGACACCCTGGCCATCCTGGAAGTGCTGTGTGATGACACTCAGTGTGAACTGTTCCATGACCTTACCGGGTACTGAGGTCAGGCTGACTGGCCTGTAATTACCAGGATACTCCTTCCCACCCTTGCTGTGAATAGACATCACATTGGGCAGCTTCCAGTCATCTGGGACTTCACCAGTGATCCAGGACTGCTGGTAAATGATGGAGAGCGGCTCTGCAAGCTCATCTGCCAGCTCCCTCATCACCCTAGGGTGGATCCTCTCTGGTCCCATGGATTTATGAACATCCAAGCAGCTCAGCAATTCTCTGACTGCCTCCTCTTGGGTAATGGGTGCACCATTCTGCTCCCTGGCACCATCAACCAGCCCAGGAGGACAGTTGTCCTGAAGGCAAATTGTCTTCTTACTAAAAACTGAGGCAAAAAATGGCATTAAGCACCTCTGCCTTCTCCTCATCTGCAGTTATTAAATTCCCTTCCACATCTAATAAAGAATAATGGTTGGTCTTACCATTCCTTTTACCATTGATGTATTTGTAAAAACATTTTTTATTATCCTTTAGAGAAGCTGCCATTTTAAGTTCAAACTGAGCTTTGGCTTCCCTAATTTCTTTCCTATATACCGTAGCAAGCCCTCCTAAATACTTCCTGAGAGACCTGACCCTCCTTCCAAACATGATACATCCTCCTTTTATTCCTACGTTCCTTCAAAACCTCCTTTCCCATCCAGACTGGACGTTTGCCTCGTCAACTCATCCTTGGGAACACAGGGACAGTTTGTTCCTGTGCCCTTGAGATCTCTGTTTTGAAGCATGCCCACCTTTCCTGAACTTCTTTGTTTTTAAGGGCTGCTTCCCAAGGAACTCTCTGAATAAGTCTCCTAAGCAGGCCAAAGTCTGCCCTCCAGAAGTCCAATGTAAAAGTCTTATTAGTGTTCCTCCTGACTTCACCAAATATTGAGAATTCTATAATTTCATGATCACTGTGCCCCAAGTGACCTCCAACCACCACATCTCCCACCAGCCCATCTCTATTTACAAACAACAGATCTAACATAGTCCCTCTCCTGGTGGGCTCACTCACCAGCTACGACAAAAAAGTTGTCCTCCACAAACTCTAAAAATTTCCTGGACTGGCTCTTTTCAGCTGTATTGAGTTCCCAGCAGATGTCCAGCAGGTTGACGTCGCCTACAAGAACAAGGGCTCATGATCCAGAAACATTCTCTAGCTGCTTATAGAATGAGTTGTCCACCTCTTCTTCCCGGTTGGGTGGATGATAACAAACTCCCAGTAGGATGTCAGCCTTGTCGGCCTTCCCCGTAATTCTCACCATAGAAATTCAGCTCCATCATCATTAGTTTCAACATCCGTAGCATCAAAAGCCTCCCTAATGTAAAGGGCCACCCCTCCACCTCTTCTCCCTTTCCTGTCTCTCCTAAAGAGCTTGCAGCCATCCAGTGCAGCGCTCCAGCCATGTGAGTTGTCCCACCCTGTTTCTGTGATGGCAATGACATCATAGCTCTGCTGCTGCACCATGGCCTCCAGCTCTTCTTGTTTGTTACCCATGCTGTGTGCATTGGTGTACATGCACCTCAGCTGGGCTGCTGATTTCACCCCTAGCTCAGGCTTACCGTCCACGAGCCTGCTTCCAGACAACCCAGCTGCATCCCCTTCCGCTTCAGACCTAGTTTAAAGCCCTCTCAACAAGTTCTGCCAGTTCATGAGCTAAAATTCTTCTGCCCTTCACAGAAAGATGGAGCCCACCTGGTCCAAGCAGGCCAGGTGCTGTAAAAGTTTCCTCATGATTAAAGAATCCCAAATTTTGTCGATGACACCAACCCTTGAGCCACTCGTTGATAATGTGAGCTCTCCTATTGCTTTCAGCGTTTTTCTCAGACTCCAAAGGGACTGAGGAAAAGACTGTCTGTGCCCCTGTCCTATTAACCACCTGACCCAATGCCCTAAGGTCCCTTTTAATTGCCCTGACACTCCTCTTTTCAATCTCATCTCTGCCAGCCTGGGGTACCAGCAGTGGGCAATAATCAGAGGGCTGAATCAGCCCAGGCAGTGTGTCAGTGATATCCCGTACCCGGGCCCCAGGGAGGCAGCAGACCTCTCTGTGGGGTGGGTCTGGTTGAAATATGGGGCCCTCTGTTCCCCTCAGGAGAGAGTCACCCACCACTATTACCCTTCTTTCCTTTTTGATGTTAGAGGTGCTGATCTGTCTCGCAGATGAATCATAATTGGGAGGCTCACTGGGCATATAATTTTCTTCTAAACCATCTGGCTGACTCTCCAGATCCAGGGGATCATACCGAATCTGAAGTGGCACCTGGCTTGGGAGATGGCTCTGGGAGGGATTTTTATTATTACCTCCTCAAGTAGGTACCCACTCCCACTCCCCTTCATCGGCCAGGTGTCCTTCTATAGCCTGACAGTGGGAGGTGTGGGAGACACCTGGAACCAAGGAGAGCATTGATGCCCTGCCAGACCTCATGGAACCAAGGATCCATTGTGACACTGCAGGGCCCTGGGGCACCATGGTGCCATTGTGACACTGCAGGGCCCAAGGATCCAAGGGACTTTGTGACACCAGAGGGACACTGTGACACTGGGAGGCCTCATGGAATCATGGAGACGATTGGGACACTCTGCAGCCTCATGGAACCGTGGTGACACCAAGCTGGCGGGGACGGTGGATATGCTGGAGCTTAGGAGATCTCTGCAGAGGGACCTGGACAGGCTGGATCCAGGAACCAAATCCAACAACGTGAGGTTTAACAAGTCCAAGTGCCAGGTCCTGCACTTTGGCCACAACAACCCCTGCAGCGCTACAGGCTGGGGACAGAGGGGCTGGACAGCAGCCAGGCAGAAAAGGACCTGCAGGGACTGATGGACAGCAGGCTGGACATGAGCCAGCAGTGTGCCCAGGTGGCCAAGAAGGCCAATGGCTCCTGGCCTGGATCAGGAATGGTGTGGCCAGCAGGAGCAAGGCAGTGATTCTTCCCCTGTGCTGGGCACTGGTTGGGCAGCACCTCGAATGCTGTGTCCAGTTCTGGGCCAACCAATTTAGGAAGGACCTGGAGGGGCTGGATCGTTTCCAGAGAAGGGCAACAAGGCTGGT
This sequence comes from Anomalospiza imberbis, assembly GCF_031753505.1. Classification (NCBI taxonomy): domain Eukaryota; kingdom Metazoa; phylum Chordata; class Aves; order Passeriformes; family Viduidae; genus Anomalospiza; species Anomalospiza imberbis. Next base: position 199,317 of record NW_027099470.1, on the reverse strand, counting down.
GAGGTGTGTGGAGCACAAGTCCTGTGAGGAGCGGCTGAGGGAGCTGGGGTTGCTTATCCTAAGGAAGAGAAGGCTCAGGGGACACAAGGCGGTGTCAGGGCACAGGTTGGACTTGATGATCTCCAAGGTCTTTTCCAGCCTTGCTGATCCTGTGATTCTCTGAAACCACCCTGGGAGCAGTTGCAGGAGGAGCCCTGGGCCTCCTCTTCAGAAGCTCCAGCAGCCCAGGTCCCTCAGCTTCTCCTCACAGCCCCAAAGCCCATCCTGTCAGTCCTGCAGAGCCTCTGCAGCCTCTCCTCATTGCCCCGAACAGGCAGCCCCACAGCCAGACACAGCAGCCCAGATTAGCCCCCCTGGCCTGGGGTGCCTCTGGCAAGGGAGCAGCACGAGGCACTGCAGGAGCCTGCAGACAATTCCTGCAGCACTTGTGGGATGATCCTGCTCTCCAGGGGACGTTCCCATGGTGCCAAGTCAGGAACTGCAACAGGGAGTGGGGCCAGAGAGGAAAGGGCAACCACGGATGGGCTGTTTGCAGGGGAGGGAAGAGGGGTGGGCAATGGGAAAAAATCTGGACCAGGGAAGAGTAAAGAAAGCAAAGGAGAAGCCAAGGAAATGTTCAGGACAGTTTGGGGGTGGCTGCCAGGCAGTGCTGGCTCTGAGCAACAGCATCTGCAGTGGGAAAGGAAACTCCCAGCTGATAGGAACAAACTTTGTGGCTGACTGCAGAGGCCAGGACAAAGCTGAGTGGTTTCCCTGGCGTCCCCCAGCCCTTCCTGGCCCCAGGGGCTGCTGGCATTTGTGCTCACTCAGGTTCATGTCCCCACAGCAGCAGCATGGGGGTACTCCCGCCTGCTGTGTGCAATGCAAACAGGGGCTCCTAAGCCAGTGCTGCCGTGGCTGTGCCTGCAAGGATGGGGCACCTGTGTGAGCTGGGGGAGAGGCCAGGGCTGCAGAGGGGGGATGTTGTTGGCAGCTCCATGAGGACGCTCTGGGACGCTGCCCTGGGCTGTCCAGCGCACTGGGGAGGGATCAGCCCCTGCTCTGCTGCTCCTTCCCGTCTCCCCCAGGGCCCTTGCAGAGCACCAGCCATGCTGTCTGCCCCCAGCCTGCCCACGGCCAGCCTGGGGCTGCTCACGGGGGTTTTCTGTGCTGAGCATTGGCCTGGCCGTGTTCTTGAGAGAGCCTGGGCAAGGAGCCTGCAGCCCCCAGGCCCTGCTTGAGGCGTCAGCGCTGCCCCAGCAGTGCCCATGGGCTGTCCCTGCTGCAGCCCCGGCACTGCCACCCCCAGGACTGTGCCCGGCCCCGAGAGCACTCAGGCCCTGCAGCAACACCAGGGCCACCAGGGCAGCGGGGCAGGGCCACGGGAGCAGCACTGGCAACACCAAGTGCTGCTGCTGCTGGGTACAGCTGCTGTGCCAGCACTGATCTGCCCCAGCTCTGCACACAGACATTGCTGCTGCCGCTCCAGAGAAGGCAACAAAAGGGCATCTCTGCAGAAAACTTTGCTGGGACATCATGTAGTTCCTTTAAAGCCACCAAGAGCACAGCCCTTCATTGACACAGTCTGTGGGCACAGGTAAGGTGGAGAGAAACAAAATGAGAAATGGCACAAAAATGACATTTATTGTGGACAATATGAAAAAAGTAAAACAAAGGAAAAAAATCCCCAGAACTAAACCAACAAGAAGTATCAAAAATGACTTATATTTCAATTGATTCTCAGAAATTGCCCAGTTTAATGTTCCTGAAGGCATCCAGTCATCAGTCTCCACAGTGCAGCCTTGAGCTCCTGGTTCCTCAGGCTGTAGATGAGGGGGTTCAGGGCTGGAGGCACCACCGAGTGCAGAACTGACAGGGCCAGATCCAGGGATGGGGAGAGGATGGAGGGGGGCTTCAGGTGAGCAAATGTTGCAGTGCTGAGGAACAGAGAGACCACGGCCAGGTGAGGGAGGCAGGTGGAAAAGGCTTTATGCCATCCCTGCTCAGAGGGGATCCTCAGCACAGCCCTGAAGATCGGCACCTAGGAGAAAACAATGAACACAAAACAGCCAAATACCAAACACACTAGCCACAATGAGCCCAAGTTACCTAAGGTAGGATTTGGAGCAGGAGAGCTTGAGGATCTGTGGGATTTCACAGAAGAACTGGCCCAGGGCATTGCCATGGCACAGGGGCAGGGAAAATGTATTGGCCGTGTGCAGCAGAGCATTGAGAAAGCCACTGGCCCAGGCAGCTGCTGCCATGTGTGCACAAGCTCTGCTGCCCAGGAGGGTCCTGTAGTGCAGGGGATTGCAGATGGACACGTAGCACATGATGGTCAGGACGGATGGTCAGGAGCTGGCGTAGCACATGATGGTCAGGATGGAAAACTCTGCTGAGATGAAGAGCATAAAGAAAATGAGCTGTGCAGCACATTCTGTGTAGGAGATGGTGCTGGTGTCCCAGAGGGAATTGTGCATGGCTTTGGGGACAGCGGTGCAGATGGAGCCCAGGTCGCTGAAGGCCAGGTTGAGCAGGAAGAAGAACATGGGCGTGTGCAGGTGGTGGCCACAGGCTACGGCGCTGATGATGAGGCCGTTGCCCAGGAGGGCAGCCAGGGAGATGCCCAGGAAGAGGCAGAAGTGCAGGAGCTGCAGCTGCCGCGTGTGGGCCAGTGCCAGCAGGAGGAAGTGGCTGATGGAGCTGCTGTTGGACATTTGTGGTGCCTTGGCATCGGGATCTGCAAAAAAAGTGATCATGGAATAGTTGGGTTTGGAGAGGACTTCAAATATCCCAGCACAGCCTGGGGGCACCTTCCCCCCAGTGCCTGCCCAGGCTCTGCTGCCTGGAGCTGGCCCTGCCAGCAGCTGCTTCCCTGTGCCCAGGGCTGGGCCCTGCCAGTGCTGCCAGAGCCCAGCCCAGCCCTGGGGGCTCAGCTCTGCCCTGCAGACCCCTCCCAGCTCTGGCTCTGCAGGCTCTGATGGCAACACCAGAACAACCCTGAGGAGGCTGGAAAAGCGACACTGATGCTGCCTGTGAGGGGCCCTGTGCTGATTTCTGTCATTGCCTGGTTTATTCAGATCTGAGAGAATTTTTTTTTTATTTTTCTCAGCCTGAACTGAGAGATGAATATCTGTGTGCAATTTCCCATCCAGGCAACACAGAGCAGTAAATTATAAAAAACAGGATTTTCCCTTTTCTGCAGCCCCTGACTTCCTGTGCTCCCGGTATAATCTGCTTGGAAATGTTCTGGAGTTCAATGCCATGCTGGGAGCAGTCCTGAACAAGGCAGCATCCTCACCACACAAGGAGAATATTTCCAAGCCTTATCAGCTGTCTCCTTCCACCCACATCTTGTCCCCCAGCGCTGGGAGCAGCTCCCCGGGCCGGCTGAGAGCTGTCCCTGGCAGGCAGCAGAGTCCCAGCCCCAGCACAGCGCCCTGGGCTGCAGGACTCTGCTCTGCAGGACAGCCCTGGGCGGCTTTCAGGTGTTCCGCGGCGCGGGCGGGCGGGCTCTGCCTGGCCCCTCGGCGTGGCGGCGGCTGCTTCCAGCAGCGGGGGAAGAACCGCAGCTCTGGCTCTCTCGCCACGCGCTTTCTAAGGGAAAATTGAAACAGTTTATAAGGTGCCTTTTTCTACACTTCCCGCAAGTTTCTCCTGACCATGTCCACAATACCCAATCTTAAAATGCCCGAGTCCCACTGTCCACAAAAGTCCTGGCCAGACCGCGTGGAATTCTCCCTCCCCTGTCTCCCCAGCCCAGAAACCCCGAGCACGTGTTGGTTTTTCGGAGAGCAGTGACCACCAAAATAGCTCCCAGTCCCCAGAGAGCCAAGAAAATGGAGGATGCCACGTGGCACCGTTCCCTACCTGGTCTCCTTCTTCCCATGGTTCCCCTCAGCATCCCAAAAATCCTTTCTTTCCCCTCACCCCCCCCCCGATCCTCGTGACACCTTCCCTCCCCCCACCTTACCTGGCACTCCCTCAGCTCCGCCCCTCCCCCCAGGGGGCGTCTGACGACGTGAGGTCACCAGGCGGCCCCACCCCCTGCCGCCCCTTGTCCCCGCGGCCTGTTTCCCACGGTGGCCCCGCCCCCTGCCCGGGTTCCCACGGTGGGGGCTCGCCCACTGCTCGTCCCTGTAGCCACACCAGTGATCCCAATGCTTCCCGCTCAAGGGAAAAGCAGCAGGGAACTGCAGACCCAATGCAGGGTCCCGATTTCTCACTCGCCCCTGTCACATATCAGCATGCAGGGCAAGGGGCAGGAGCCACAACTGCTAATTGGAAAGCTTTTGTACAGCAAATAATAAGAGAGATTTGCAAAACACACCAACAGTATGGCCCACAGAGCCCACGCTTCCGTGGCCTTTTAAAGGCCGAACTGGGTGGGACTGTACTCGTCCCATATGATTTAAAACAGCTTTTTTCGTGCCTCATGACCTCTACAGAATTCAAACTGTGGGAAGTGGCATGGAAACAACTGCTGAGAGAGGCCCTCCCAGACTTGCATGCTGATCCAAACACAGCAAAGGATGCCAGTGGCGTGCCAATTACCACTGAGCATCTCCCCGGTGAGGGCCAAGGGTCTCTGGCCCCAGTCCAAGCTGCAGTAATCCCTGTGGAAGTCCTTGAGAGAGTCAAAGATGCAGCTGAAAAAGCCTTCTTTGCCCTTCAACCTGACGGCCTTCTCAAGCCATATAGTAAGATCACACAGCTACCATCAGAGCCTTTTTTGAAAGTAGTGGAAAGGTTAACTAGAGCTCTTGGAATCAAAGATAGGAAAGAAAATGCAAGGGAAGAAGTTTTAGAGGAAATGGCATTTGCAAATTTGAATGAACAGGGTCAGCTCCAATTCTGAACTTACCTTTAGAACCCCCCTACACTAAAAGATATGCTTTCAGTCTGGAACAGGAAAGTGCCTCTGAGGAGTGTGGCTCAGGACACCAGACCAAAGCCGCTGCCAAGACCACCACAGAGAGTCGCCGTTGCCAGCCCAGCGCCCATTCCATCAGCACAGCGGCACACTGGGCAGCAGCGAGGACCAGCAATGGTTGACCCCACAAAGCCATGCCTGCTTTGTAAGAACCTTGGGCACTGGGTTAACCCGTGTCCCCTGAGAAAGCAATTGGATGAATTTAAAAATAGCCGGGTGGAGAACTACAAGCGCTCCCAGGGGGTCAACAACAACAACAAAAAAACTAAATGGGGTGCTGTGCAAGCACGGGGCTCTGGCACCTCTGGGACCTCAGAGCCTGCTGTGACCTCAGCCTGCTGTGACCCCAGAGCCTGCTGTGACCTCATGGCCTTAGCTGCACCCCAGAGTGTGCCCCCATCTATACAAATGGACTGCCCTGCCTGTAAATGTTTGGCTTGATCCAAGATCATTCCTCAGCAAATCCTTTCTTTTGCCTGCTGACATTGACTGGGGCCCAGGCAACAAAAGAACAGGAGCTGCAGGCCACCCACACAGCTTTTCCTATTAATGAGCACTAAGCCTTTCTTTTTGCAAACAGAGGGATGTTGGGGGGATTTTTGCACCATCAGGCCGAGGCACAAGGCTCTGCATCCTCCCAAGGAACAGAGCCAGCCCCCTTCAGTGTGAGAGGGCGCGGCCTCAGCTGCAGCCCTGGTGCCTCCTGTGCCCCAGGGCACGGCCCTGGCTGTAAATGTCTTGGGCTGCAGCTCAGGGCCAGGGCAGAGCTCAGCAGCCTCATCAGAGCCTGGGGCCGCGGCCCTTCCCTGCCGGGGCCCTCGCCTGGTCCGGCCCGGCCTGAGCAGCCCGGCCTGGCCCCAGGGGACGGGCTCTGCCCACCCGCTGTGCCCGCAGCCTTCTGGGCCCAAGGGTTTGCAAGAGGCTTTCTCCCAGCCCTGCAAAACCTTGGCCAAGTGTCCCTTTGCTGTGCTGAGAAGAGTAAAAAAAAACCCTCACATTTACCCTGACGCACAGCTCATGAGGGATCCCTGCACACCTCAGCAGAGATCCCAAAACATCCCTGTGTGCCTCATCAAGTCCAGGCACAGATGATCCCACTGGAGGAAATGTGCCCTCAGCCCAGGGACGTTCAGCATGGGCTCCCCCAGCCCCTCGGGGCCCCACTGCTGCTCACAGCGGCCCCTGCCTGGCTCCTGCCTGCCCTCACCGTGGGCATCCACGGCTGCTCCTGGCCATGGAGCTCAGCCAGTGCTGCTGCCGGGTGGGCTTTGCTGCTGGTACCACCTGGACATATCTCTGACAACTCTACTTCTTTATTTGAAGGGAAAATGTGGGCCAAGCCCTGCCCTGGCAGACAGGGCCTGCCCACCTTCAGTCGTGGTTGGGGAACAGGACCAGGGGGCTCCGGGGCAGAGGGTCTTGTTGTGGAGGGTGAGTTTTGGGAAGGGCTCAAGATGGTGCTGCAGCTGTGGCAGGGCAGATGGGGACAGAAGTGAAGAGCTGGGAACACGGCTTGAGTTCTCTCTGCCTGAGTTGTTAGGCTCGTCTTCTGAAGATGGGCAGGAGAACCGTTGGAGAGAGGAGTGGCTGAAGCCCCAGCTGCCAGTGGCACGCTGGGACCCTCCTGCGCAGCAGGGCCCAGAGCTGGCAAGGCTCCCCAGCACAGCTGGAGCTGCTGGCACACCTCAGCCCATCTGGACAGCTGCCCCTCAAGGCCCTGGCGAGCAGGGGACGGCTCTGGGCCGGCTCCCTGGCCAGGAGCGGGCCCCAGAGCGCCTCTGCCTTTCAAGGGCAATCTCGTCCCCGCTCTTTCTCCTCCCCACCTTGCTTTGCCTCTGCCCTGTGCTCCTGGGGCTGCTCAGAACCCCGAACAGCAAAGGGGAGGGAGCAGGGACGGGGAACTCCTGGGAGGCTTTTTCAGGGCTGAATCTTGGTGTTTGGGAGGTTTTTATGGAGCCCAGGTGGCCAGGGACTTCTAGAGATGGACTTGGGCAGAGGGACCTTCAAACTCACTGTGCTCAGCCCTTGTTTTCCCCAAACCAGGATTTCCCATTCCCAGCCCCTGGGAGGCTGCGAGGAAGAGGAAGACCCTGTCCTTGTCCTTCCTCCCCCAGAGCAGGAGCTGAGGATGGAGAGCAGGGAGGACAAATCCTCGGCAGAACCTAGTGGAAGAGGCTGTTTTGAGCAGCTCCACGGCGCAGGAACCCAACGGGGAGGAAAAGCCCCGGAGATGCCACATGAGGAGGAGCTGCAAATGCAGAATGCGGGGGTCTGAGGAGGAAAACCCACCCTGGGCTGGGAGGCAGCCGGAGATGTTGTCAGAGCTCGCAACTGGTGGTCAATGAGCAGGTTGATGATGGGGAGAAGCTCAACAAGTTCTCGGAATGTGGGAAGAGCTTCAGGTGGATCTACCAGCTGATCCAGCACCAGAGGATCCACACTGGGGAAAGGGAAGGGCTTCAGTGATAGGTCCGACCTGGTTGTCCACCTGAGGATCCACACCGGGGAGAAGCCCTATGTGTGTGCCAAGTTTGGGAAGGCCTTTAGATACAGGTTGATTACCCACCTGAGGATCCGCACTGGCAAGAAGCCCTGTGAGTGTCCCAAGTGTCAAAAGAGGTTTCAGACCAGCTGCAGTCTCCTCAAGCATAAGCGGATTCACACCGAGGAGAGGCCCTTCCACTGCCCCGACTGCGGGATGGGCTTCAAGCTCAACTCCCACCTCGTCAGGCACTGGCGCATCCACACCGGGGAGAGGCCCTACGAGTGTCCCCAGTGTGGGAAGAACTTCTCCAGGAGCTCTCACTTGACCAGACACCAACGGAGGCACAGGTAAGGAAGCCCTGCGAGTGCCCCAGCTGCAGTAAGAGCTTTTTGCACTGCTCCAACTACATTCCCCCATCAGAGGACCCACATTGTTCAGAGCCCTAGTGACCCACATTCCCAGTGATCCCTGCTGAGAAGACAGCTGGCTGGTGGTCTCCACGTCCTCCTTGATCTCTATAGGCACCTGGATGAACGCAGGGGCAGGAACATCCATCAGGACTCTGATCTATACCGGTAATTCATTGGGAAGAAGTGATTTGTTGACTTTACACCCCATAAAATCTCACCTGCTCTGTCCAGTTATTTCTTCTGGTGGCATCAACGAAAACTGGGGTGAAAATAAAGAAACTAAACAAAGAGATCGAAAGCTGCACCCTTTACTGGGATTTGGGGGGTGAATTTGGGGTTGGTTCAAGGCAATATTTGGGTGAATTTGGGTGTTCTGAGGTTGTCAAAGCCAGAGGACATGGCCATCATCTCATAGGTGTGTAAGAGGGCGTCTCAAGCCCCCACATTTGCCTACCGATTGCCACGAGGAGAAACCCCTTCCCACTGCAGTTCCAGCTTGGAGAGAGCAGCAGTGCAGGTGCAGCTGCTGCACCGTTATATTAGCTGTTCCGAACAAGGACTTGGCAAGGAATCGGCAAGGACTTGGCAAGGAATCGGCAAGGACCTGGCATGTACCCAGCAAGGAACAGCCTACTGCATCTTTGCCCACTCTCCTCCTTTAAGCCAAATGAACTTTTGGGGTGACTCCCGTGGTCCTTCATTGAAGACCCCTCACCTGCCTCGTTACCACCGTGACAAATGGACAAATACTGGGAACCCTCCTCCCAAGGACTGAGACTGAGACCCCTACTACAGGGAGGAGGGGGAGAAAAAGGTGGTCTGACCACTACTGACATGACCTGCTTCCCTTCAGTGATTTCAATTGACTTATTCTTCATTGTGTTCGCCTTGCTTTGGTGGTTTCAGTGGACTCACCTGTTCCCCCACAGCAATCACAATGGACTCTCATTGTCCTGCATGTTCCCCCCTCTTTCCTCTGTGGACTAGAACTGGACCCCTGAGTTGACCAGAACTTTGAAGACTTCCCCGACACGATAGACGGATCCCCATCGTCCGGACCACTGAGGATCTCGCCTGTGTTGGTAGCTATTCCCATCCCCCTCTTCTCTCTCTCTCTGTATCCTTTTATCTCCTTTCAGATCCCCACTATCGCATTTACTGTTTTGCCCCTAATAAAGGTGCATTCTTTGTGATTCACTGATAGTCCCTTGTTGTTTGCCTTTTTGCACTTTCAGGATCGGTGAAAAGAACCATCACAACACCCCGCACAAGCGGATCATGACAACAGGGTGCAGTAACACCACTGCTTTTTAAACTGCAAAAGAAAGCAGAAGGGAAGAACATTAGGTGCTTTGGGTGCAGTAAAATCGGACATGCCAGGAGTCAGTGCCGCTCTGCAGCAATGAAAAAGTTTTGTTCCATCTGCAGAAAAGATAATCACAATACTAAAGAATGTCGGTTCCAGGGAAACGGACAGTGGAGTGCGGCCCCGCGTGCGAAGACACAGGCTCGGGGAGCTGCATGGATAGCTCAGCAACCACAGGAGGACTTTACTCGCTCCAGTCAGCAACTTCTGGAAGTGCCAGAGTGGACATGGAACCTGCAGTAGATGTCACCATCACAGACTCTGCCATACATCTGATAAAGACTAATGTAAAGGGACCCTTGGGGAATGGGCTTAGTGCTTTCCTGTTAGGGAGATCATCTGCTAGCTAAAAAGGACTGGATATAATTCCTGAGGTTATTGATGCAGACTATCAAGGGGTTATCAAAATTATGGTTAGGACATTTTTCCCTCCTGTATCTATTCCTAAAGGATCACAAATTGCCCAACTTGTTCCTTTTAAGCCTTGTGTCCCCTGTACAGGATTAAAGGAGTGGGGAACAGGTGGCTTTGGTTCTACAGGTAACCCGAAGTATATTGGGCCATGGACATCACAAGAGGTAAACCAGACAAACAGGTAACTTTGACACATCCCAGTGGTAATTCCATTACTAAGAAGCTCACAATCGATACCGGAGCAGACGTAACCATGATTTCAAACACAATATGGCCTAAGAATTGGCCAGTGGTTAATCCTGTTCTAGGCATTGCAGGAATCGGAGGGAGCCAGGCAACTCAGCTGAGCAGAGAAGTAATTACCTTTACCTTCCCAGATGGAGTAAGTGTCTCCACAAGGCCTTGTGTCATGCAAACTCCAGGTAACTTGTTGGGTTTACTTGGTAGGGATTTGCTAAGTCGATTAAAAGCTACCATTGTTACACAGCCTTTTTAGCAGCGGCCACTGGTGGGCAGCCAATCCTCAAAATTAGCTGGACCACTGATACATCCATGTGGGTTGATCAGTGGCCGCTGGCAAAGGAAAAGCTGCATAACGTCCAACAATTAGTACAGGAACAACTTGATGCAGGACACATAAAGCCATCACCTAGCCCATGGAACACACCAATTTTTATCATCCCAAAAAAGAATGGGAAATGGAGCTTGCTACATGATTTACGTGCTGTTAACGCAGTAATGCCAAGTATGGGTGCATTGCAACCTGGCCTTCCGTCTCCTACAATGATACCCGAGTCATGGGATCTATTGATCATTGATCTTAAGGATTGTTTTTTCACCATTCCCCTGCATCCAGAAGATACTGATCATTTCGCATTTTCTGTTCCTTCCATTAACAAAGCAGCGCTGTACAAAAGGTATGAATGGACAGTTTTGCCCCAGGAGATGCATAACTCACCCACTATTTGTCAGATTTACGTTGCCTGGGCATTAGAACCAGTTAGGCAATGATTTCCTGAGTGTATCAGCTATCATTATATGGATGATATCCTAGTGGCTGGGAAACAATTGGACTCCGTAACTGTGTTGGCAACCATGACAGCTTTGTTAGAGAAAAGGGGATTAAAAACTGCCCCTGAAAAGGTACAAAATTCTGCTTCTTGGAAGTATCTTGGGTGGCAGATTGATCAGTCTTTAGTGAGACCACAGAAAATCACCATTACTTCTGCAATTAAAACTCTACATGATGTCCAGGAATTGGTGGGAGATATCCAATGGATTAGAACTATTTGTGGAATAACTAATGGAGAACTTGAACCTTTAATACAGTTATTAGGTACTTCATCTCGGGCAGATGAACGCCGGACCCTAGAGAAGAGACAACAGCAAGCCTTGGATCACATAGCCTCAAAGGCTGCTCCAGCACACGCACATCACCTGATCGAGGATGTTCCGGTCCAATTGATGATCATCAATCAGAGTAAAGACGGTGACCAATATGCTAAGCATCCTTTTGCCTTGATTTGTCAGTGGACACAGACACGGGCTAACCCTTTAACTATTTTGGAATGGGTATTTTTACCTGTGAAACAGCCTAGAACTATTAGCACTCGCCTAGAACTATTTGCTCAATTAATCATGAAAGGCCGGGGAAGGGTCTTAGAAATTTGGGGTCAGGAACCAAATACAATTGTAGTACCGTTAGCTAATTGGTATTTGGAATGGGGAATTAGGCATTCTGTACCCTTACAAATAGCTCTCACTGATTATGGGGGAAAGGTTCACAATATGTATCCATGGCACTGGATGTTATCCTGGTTGGAGCATCAAAGTCTGGAAGACAGACCATGGAAATCTGAGAGTCCAGTGTCTGGACTGACAGTGCTTACTGCTGCAGGTAAAGGGTCAAAAACTACCCGCCCACGTAGGATGAGGGAGGAAAGAAATGCTGGAGGAGTTGCCGTGACACTGGCAGCATGGTGGGGGCAGGTTGTGAAAACAAAGACCCTGCCCCCCCCCACCACCACAGGGTCTGGGCTCCTTGGTCCACCCACCCGGACTGGGTCCCTCGCCCCGCCCAGCACCGCAGGGTCCTAAGATCTGCCACTGCTGCTGCTGGCCATTCTGAAAAACAAAATAGAAAGGTGGAAAGAGCTACCACCTCAAAGTACTGGAAAGCCACGAGCTAGCCTCAGCCCAAGTGGTTGAATTAAAGGCTGTGGCCATGGCATTCCAGAGATTTTCTCAGTTCTTCTGAATCTGGTGGTGGCTTTTGCACAGAAAAGGTATTTCTGCAAACCATCCAATTAGAGCTGGGGCTGTGGCCAGGTCCTGACTCCATCTGGGTGGGGGATGGTTGATGATGAACCCAGATGTTTTCTGCATCCAAATCAATGGGAGTTTGAGAATGATGATCTGGAGGTGATTTTCCAACTCTGCTGATTTGAGGTTTATCAGCAGTTTGTTCTGGTTTGAAAGCAAAACCAGTGAGAGTTGACAAGTCAGAAATACAACTTATTGGAAAAAGGGAAAGGAAACAAAATACATGCAATTAATACAAAAGGGAGACCACTGACAAAGTCAGAATACAACCTGACACCCCTTTGGCAAGTGTGTTGGTAGCAGACCAAACTGGAGTGGCTGCAGTCCTCTTGGAGTGGCAGATGTGGTTTCTGTTGGAGCAGTGGTCCTGTAAAAAAAGTGTAGTCGTCCAGTGGAAATCCCAGCTGTGTCTTCTTGGAAACCTTTGGGAAGTCTGCCTGCCTGTCCAAAAATCCCAGAATATATCCAGGTGGGAATGCTTAGCTCCTCCCCCCTGGGCGGAGCATCTCACAGTGAGCTGATGTCATTCCCAGTCATGCAGTGGGTCCTTGATCACCTGTTAAACAGAAACTGCTCCTGGAGGGAGTTATCTCTGAGTCGTGTGGCAAGACGTTGATGGACCATTAACAGGAGATAAGGAAAACTGCCCAGAAGACAACTGCTGCACAGATGGCAATAGAAAACATCCTGCTTCTCAATCCTGGACACTGTTGCAGACTCTGGGATGACAGTCAGTGTTTTAGTGCTTGATAATTATATGATGTCACCTCAGATTGATTTCTAATAGTTGTTGGACTTTCTTAAGCAGTTCTCTGTTTCAGGATTTAACCGTTCTCTGTTTCAGGACTGAGAAGGACCTTCAAGGATGTCAAAGATCAACATCTCCAGTCAATGGACCTTCTCCTGAGACTCAGCTGTTTGGACTTTGAAACATGAGCATTCTTTGCATTGTTGTTTGGGTTTCTTATACTGTAAGCCTTGTTTTAGAGATTTGATAGAAGTAGATGTTCTACAGGTAAACTATCTCCTTGATCATTCTACATCAGCACTTGATTGAGGTTCTGATTGACAACCAGCAAATTGCTAAGGGAACCTCTGGAGATGTGTTTGCTCTCTCTTCTGCAAGGGCCCTGCAGAAGAATTGCAAACGCAGCTCCTTCCTTTTTTTAATATAATAAACAAAGGGAGATGTGGCAATCACATTCTCTGAACAGAGAGACATAATTCTCTCTCTCAGGATTTTTCCTGGAGAAGCACAGAGAGAACAAGAGGGAACAATTCTTATCCGCTCCGTTTGTTTGTGCTCATATGGAATGTGGCATGGAGATTGTATGCCCAGGGTGATTGCTTGATTGGATTCTGGTGATGGTTGTTTGGATTCATGGACCAATTGGATCCAACAGCTGTGTCCAGACTCTCGGCAGGGAGTCACGGGTTTTTTGTATTTAGTGATAGCTCCTGTCAGTGTAATATAGTTATGGTATATTATAGCATAATAAAGTACTTAATTAGCCTTCTGAAATCATTGGAGTCAGATGCCAATCATTCTTCCCAGATGGGGATCGCCTTTTTACTGATGGGGGGGTCACACATGCTCTGGGGGGGACACACACATCCCCTGGGGATCCCCCTCACCTTCTCCTGCAGCACCAGGAGGATGAACATCAACATGGGGACCCCAACCCCTGGCAGTATCTTGGGGGAGTGGGGTCTGGTGGCTGCTTTGGGGTTCTGGGGGGTCACAACCACCCAAAAAACCCCTCCCAGCCCCACAGCTACTCCCAGACACCTCAACCATCCCACAGCTCCCAGCCAGGACACCCTCAACCACTCCCTGCAAGATAAATGACCCCAAGAACCAGCCAAACCCCTTTCCCCAAAGACCCACCCAAATTCTCTCCAAGCCACACAGCCTTGTCAGGGACCCAAACCTCCCTCACAGACCCTGCCAAGCCCCTTCCCAGCACCACAAATGCCCACAAGATTGACAGAAGCCTTTCCCAGTCCCCCCAGGAGCCCCTAAACCCCCTCCCACCCCCCATGGCACTGACCAGGAGAGGTTGGTGGACAGGAACATCCACAGCCCACAGCAGCTCAGGCACTTGAGCAGCAGTTTGGGCACTTTGGGAGGGCATCTCAAATGGAGAGACCCAGGCCAGACACTGGGACAGACAACCAGAATTCCTGGAGAACAGCTGGTCTCAGGTGGGCATGTTCTGCTGGCACACCTATGAGATGATGGCCATGTCCTCTGGCTTTGACAACCTCAGAACACCCAAATTCACCCAAATATTGCCTTGAACCAACCCCAAATTCACCCCCCAAATCCCAGTAAAGGGTGCAGCTTTCGATCTCTTTGTTTAGTTTCTTTATTTTCACCCCAGTTTTCGTTGATGCCACCAGAAGAAATAACTGGACAGAGCAGGTGAGATTTTATGGGGTGTAAAGTCAACAAATCACTTCTTCCCAATGAATTACCGGTATAGATCATAGTCCTGACGGATGTTCAGGAGGACATGGAGACCACCAGCCAGCTGTCTTCTCAGCAGGGATCAGTGGGAATGTGAGTCACCAGGGCTCTGAACAACGTGGGTCCTGCAGTGGGGGATGGAGCTGGAGCAGCGCACGAAGCTCTTCCCACACTCGGGGCACTCGCAGGGCTTCCCTTACCGGTGCCTCCGTTGGTGTCTGGTCAAGTGAGAGCTGCTGGAGAAGCTCTTCCCACACTGGGGACACTGACAGGGTCTCTCCCTGGTGTGGATGTGCCGGTGCCTGACGAGGTGGGAGTTGCGCTTGAATCCCTTCCCGCAGTCGGGGCAGCGGAAGGGCCTCTCCTCGGTGTGAATCCACTGGTGATTAAGGAGAATGGAGCTGGTCTGAAACCTCTTTTGACACTTGGGACACTCGTAGGGCCTCTCCCCGCTGTGCATCTTCAGGTGGGCAATCAGGCTGGACCTGTAACTGAAGGCCTTCCCACACTTGCCACACTCGTAGGGCTTCTCCCCGGTGTGGATCCTCTGGTGGACAATCAGGTCGGACCTATCTCTGAAGCCCTTCCCACACTCCTCACACTCATAGAGCCATTCCCCAGTGTGGATCATCTGGTGACGGACCAGGTTGTAGCTCCTCCTGAAGTTCTTCCCACACTCCAAGCACTCGTAGAGTGTCTTCCCGTCATGAACCTGCTCACGGACCACCAGCTCTGAGCTCTGGCTGGAGCTCTGTCCACCTGCCTGCCCCAGGGTGGGTCTTTCCTCCTCAGATCCCAGCGATCTGCGTTTGCAACTCCTCCTCGTGCGGCATCTCCAGGGCTTTTCCTCCCCGTTGGGTTCCTGCGCTGTGGAGCCGCTCAAAACGGCCTCTTCCACGAGGTTCTGCTCCGGGGATTTGTCCTCCCTGCTCTCCATCCTCAGCTCCTGCTCTGGGGGAGGAAGGACAAGGAGAGGATGGGATTTGCCTCCGTGCCACAGGGAAGGGCAAGGAGATCCCCCCAGTACGTCCCCGGCAGGATGGCACTGGCAGCGGGGCTCTTCTGCAGCCGGGGGTCATGCTGGGCTGGGAGATGGAGCAGGAGAGATGGGGAAAGGGGCACTGACTTCCTCCTCACCTGCCTGGGTGTCCCAGGGCTCCTTCCTCTTCCTCGCAGCCTCCTCCTCCATGTGGGGAAGGTCTGGGGATGGGACATTTTCTTTTCGGAAGAAAACAAGGGGTGAGCACATTGAGTTTTGTACTGGTTTGGGGCAAACCAGGGGGGGAATTTATGCCAGAATTACAATTTAATAAGAAAATCAAGGTCAAGGCAATGATACAGAAATACTGACTTAATCTGGCAGTCAGGATATAACCTGACACCCCTTTGGTCAGGGTGGTAGTAGCAGTCTGATGAAATGGTGGCTGCAGTCCTGTTGGAATGATTACGTGATTCTGTCGAAGCAGGGATCCTGTGGAAGGGTCTGGTCTTTCTCTGAATGTCCAGTGGTTGTTATGGAGCTCTTGTCCTCTGGGAATCCAGTAGGCAAGGTGATCCTGGTGTTGCAAGGGTGAGATTTTATCCAGGTAGGAATGCTTGGTTCCTCCCCCTGGGCGGAGCATCCCACAATGGGATGATGTAATTTTATCAGTCCTGCAGTGGCACTCAATGGCCCATTAACAGAAGATAGCCCCTGGAGGGCGTTATCAGGGCTGAGTCATGGAAGAGATAAAGAACACTGCCCCACGTGTTTATCACAGTTTATGAAGATGGTGACTGAAAACATACTTTTGGTTACATCTTACATTGCACCCTGAAACAGTGAGGCAATCCCAGCTCGGGGTGGGGGGTGAACACCACCCCCCTTTCCAAACTGGCTCAGGTGTAAAACCCCCACCCTGGGAAGTCCCCACACACAGGGGACAATGTCACACTTGCCCACCTCAGGGGAGGTCTCTGTCCCTGTCACTCTCTTGCTCTCCCCTCTTTTCTCTTTCTTCCATCTCTCCCCCTGCCTCACATTTACTGTTCAATAAAATCCACTTTGGATTTGGTCTCATTAGCCTTAACCCTAATTGGGGCAGAGGCATCTCTCTAACAATTTTATTAACCAGATTGTGACATTATTTCAGTGCAGAGAGTTCAGGGCACTGTTCTCTGACTCCAAGTGCCTTTGACAACAGCATGGTTCCCTCCTCTGAGGAGGTTCTAGCTCTTTCTGGAGGAACTCTTGGAAACTTGGACACAGTTTCCTCTGAGGGACTTATGGGAGAACTTATGAGGAAAATGGCTGTTGTGGGTGGCCAGTGTAAAGAAAATATTTTGTTGTCCTTCCTTGAAAAGTTTGTTAAAATCACTGGAGGAAAGGGAGCAAATGATACCAGCGAAACTGAAAAGGTTCATTCACCCCAGGGCAAGGAACACAAGGCTGCTAAAAGTCCTACAAGAAGCCCAGCTCAAGTAGCTAAATTCCCAATTAAGTCCCGAATTCACAGGCTTGAGGGCCTTGCCAAATGTGAGAATCATAATTCTCTTTGTGCCTGTCGCCTTTGTGACAGCTACACAGAGCTTTCCCTTCCTTTTAATAACCTCTGTTGGGCTGAACTTCCACTTTTCTTTTTTCAGAACCTGCCAGCAGCTGAGCTGGAGCTGTGCAGGAACCAATGAAACTTGGAATTGCCACAGAATTGCTTCTATTGTCAGTTCATTCATGTTTGGGACTTGTTTGTGTTTTCATCCCACGTGACCTGTGGGAAGAGCAGGGCTGGTGACCAGGGGCTCTGTGTCCCTCCCACCACTGAGTGTACTCGGGGCTGGGGGGGCTCTCCAACCTTCTCATCCCTGGGGAGGCCGGGGGGGTCTCTGTCCCTCTCATCCCTTGTGTGACCTCACCCAAGCATCATCGGGCTCCGAGGGACAGAGACACCCCCAAACCCCCAGAAGGGCTGAACCTGGGATTTGGTTTGGGCCTGAGGGTTTAGGAAGGGGCTGGAACTGGGGCTGGGGTTGGAGTTGGGGCTGAGATTTGGATTAGAGCTGGGATTGGGGTTACGGCTAGACGTGGGATTGGCTATAGGGCTGGAGTTGGGATTGGGTCTGGAGCTAGACGAGTCTGGCACTGGAATGAGATTAAATACAGAACTGTGAGTGTGTCTGAACGTGGAGTGAGATTGAGACCAGGATCAGGGTCAGATTTGGGACTGAGCGCACGCAGGGCAGGACAGGGGGGATGTCACTGCAGGATGTCCCTGGAATCATCCCAACCCTCCTCAGGCACCTCCAAACACGGGGGGCAGCTGGTTGCTCCAAGATCCAGGTGTTCCCACACTGCCTCTCAATACCAGGTGAGCATTCCCTGAGGGCAGCCCGGACTGTGACCCTTGGGGGTCAGGGATCAGACTTCACATCCCTGTGGGAGCAGCTACAGATGTGACAAGAGATTTTTCCCCCCCCCCTTCTTCCCTGTGGAAGGGTGAAGCCCAGCTGCCCTTTCCTTCTGCTGCCTCCTCCTCTCCTCGGCGAGGATGTCAAACTCCCCAGGAGCAGGAAAATCCCCATTCCCTGTTGCCTTGTGGCTGCAGCCTGGAACATCCACTCAGAACAAAGAACTTTCTGACAGCCCTGCTGAATGACACCAGGAGGAGGTTTTGAGAAAGGGAGGAAATTGTATTTTGATAGGAAATAAAGTTACACAATTATTTCTTTCTGTCCCATTCATTTTCAGTCAGCTGCAGTTCTGTTTGCAGAGTGCCACCTTCTCAGCTGATTGTGTTTGTGTCCTCCTTTCTCTCCTGCCTCTCTTTGCCTGCTCTGTTTCTCTCTCCCTGTCTCTGTCCTGGCTGGTAAGATAAGCATATATTCTAATTGCCATCTGTTGGAGGTGGGGCAGGTATCTTCTGTTCAGCTGGGCAGTTTTCTTATCTCTTCCAAGAACAATGTCTGCCTCCAGGGAGATATCTTCTGTTCATGGGCCATTGAATGACTCACAGTGTGACTGATGGGGTTACATCATCCCATTGTGAGATGCTCCACCCAGAGGGAAGAGCCAAGCATCCCTACCTGCAAAAAATCAGCATTTCTGGGACATCAGAACAGCCTCTTCGCTGGATTCCCAAAGGAGCAGCTTCTTCTCCGCTGGATTCCCAGAGGAAGACCAGGCCCATCTACTCTATCACCAGACCTTCAGAGAAAACTACACCCTTCTACAGGACCACCGCTAATTATCTTTTATCTTCCTCTCTTCAAAACACAGAAAATTGGAGTAAAAATGAACAAATTCACCAAAGGCATCTAAAGCCTCACATTTTACTTGCGTTTTGGGGAATCTTCGATACTGGGAGATATCTGGGAGGATCTGGGGGTGGGGGAGGGGGGTATTTGGTTTAGTTGTCCTTATTTCTTGGCACTACAAATGACAAGAAGGTCATCTGTCATGTCAAAACCACTCAATGCCACTGAAAACTACTGAATCCCACCCCAAAATGACTCAATTCCACCACTTCTCAGGGTGAAATTGGATTGGAAGGGGATTGGGCAAAGTGGGATGCAAATCAGGAGGGGTGAGATGGGCATTGGGTGAGGCAGGATGGGTGGGATCGGGTTTGGGAGGTGTGAAATGGGGGAATCCAGCTTGGGAAGGGGGTCTTGATGTCCAGCAGGGGTGGGATGGGTTGGGACTGGGGAGGTGGACTGGAGTCTGGAATGAGACAGCCAAAGTTTGGGGATGATTAAGATAGGGGGAGCCCATTACTGAGTGAGTTTTTGAATAGTCTACATTCATGAAGAGATCCCGGGGTATCTCACACTCCTGAGGCAGTTTTGGGGCACTCCCCAACTCTTGGGGGGTTTCCTGAGAGCAGCTCCATGGAGCCCCATTGCCAGGGGTGGCTGCCACAGGCACGAGCTCAGTGCTGTGCCAGAGTCCATTGCCTCGGTGCTGGAGAGCAGAGAAATGATGAACGGCCCCAGACATCTCCAGTGTGTGTTTGTGGAGGCCTGCGAGCTTACTGGGGAGAGGGCAACAGCAATCCCCTGGAGAAATGCACCTTAGGCTCCGGGCATCCCTCACAGCTCAGGGTGAGGACAGAAGATTCCCCCAAGGTGCTCTGCAGCACTATGTTAATTTGTCCCAGTTCTGTCCTCCCCATTGACCCGTTGGCCTTTCCTACCCCTTTTACCCTCATATGTTCATGTTCTAGCAAGTTCTCTCTTCCCTGTCTTCCCCTTGGTTTATGTCCCCGCCTATCCACCCTGGCATTCCCTATCAGTCCCTTTCCCTGTGTACCACCCCTAAACCCTCAGATCCCTGATGCTCTCCTCCACCCCCTCTTTCCCTGTATTTATACCCTAAACCCTCCTTTGTCTTTGTCTTTAACCCCTGGACCACTGAGCATCAGACCCTCACAAACCCTCGCTGGAGCTCCATGCCTGGACCCTCCCGTGTCTTCACTGCCGAGCTGCTCCGTGTGTGTGTGTCTGTGTGTGTGTGTGTGTGTGCGTGTGTGTGTGTGTGCTGGGGCTCTCGTGGCTCCTGCCCGTTAACACAAAACACTCTCAGGGAAAGTTGTGCCCGCCAACACCCCAGACCACAACAGTGACCCTTGGGACCAAGAGGCCATTGTGACACCGTGGGACCAAGGAGAGCATTGCTGCCCTGCCAGACCTCATGGAACCAAGGATCCATGGGGACACTGCCAGGCCCAAGGATCCAAGGGACTTTGTGACACCAAGGGGTCCCATGGAAGCAAAGGGACATTGTGACACTGGGAGGCCTCATGGAACCATGGAGACCATTGGGACAATTTGGGGCCTCATGGAACCGTGGTGACACCAAGTTGGCTGGGAGTGTTGATCTGCTGGAGGGTAGGAGGGCTCTGCTCAGGGCCCTGGACAGGCTGGATCCAGGGCCCAAACCCAACAAGGTGAGGTTTAACAAGTCCAAGTGCTAGGTCCTGCACTTTAGCCACAACAACCCCTGCAGAGTTACAGGCTGGGGACAGAGGGGCTGGACAGCAGCCAGGCAGAAAGGGACCCGCAGGGACTGATGGACAGCAGGCTGGACATGAGCCAGCCGTGTGCCCAGGTGGCCCAGAAGGCCAATGGCTCCTGGCCTGGATCAGGAATGGTGTGGCCAGCAGGAGCAGGGCAGTGATTCTTCCCCTGTGCTGGGCACTGGTTGGGCAGCAGCTCGAGTGCTGTGTCCAGTTCTGAGCCCCCCAGTTTTGAAAGGACATGGAGGGGCTGGAGTGTGTCCAGAGAAGCGCAACAAGTCTGGTGAGGGGTGTGGAGCACAAGTGCTGTGAGGAGTGGCTGAGGGAGCTGGGGTTGCTTATCCTGGAGAAGAGGAGGCTCAGGGGAGACAAGGCGGTGTCAGGGCACAGGTTGGACTTGATGATCTCCAAGGCCTTTTCCAGCCTTGCTGATCCTGTGATTCTCCGAAACCACCCTGGGAGCAGTTGCAGGAGGAGCCCTGGGCCTCCTCTTCAGAAGCTCCAGCAGCCCAGGTCCCTCAGCTTCTCCTCACAGCCCCAAAGCCCATCCTGTCAGTCCTGCAGAGCCTCTGCAGCCCCTCCTCACTGCCCAGAACAGGGAGCCCCACAGCCAGACACAGCAGCCCAGATTAGCCCCCCTGGCCTGGGGTGCCTCTGGCAAGGGAGCAGCACGAGGCACTGCAGGAGCCTGCAGACAATTCCTGCAGCACCTGTGGGATGATCCTGCTCCCCAAGGGCCGTTCCCATGGTGCCAAGTCAGGAACTGCAACAGGGAGTGGGGCCAGAGAGGAAAGGGCAAACAGGGATGGGCTGTTTGCAGGGGAGGGAACAGGGGTGGGCAAGAGGAAGACATCTGGACCAGGGAAGAGTAAAGAAAGCAAAGGAGAAGCCAAGGAAATGCTCAGGGCAGTTTGGGGGTGGCTGCCAGGCAGTGCTGGCTCTGAGCAACAGCGTCTGCAGTGGGACAGGAAACTCCCAGCTGATGGGAACAAACGCTGTGGCTGACTGCAGAGACCAGGACAAAGCTGAGTGGTTTCCCTGGCGTCCCCCAGCCCTTCCTGGCCCCAGGGGCTGCTGGCATTTGTGCTCCCTCAGGTTCATGTCCCCACAGCAGCAGCATGGGGGGCTCCTGCCTGCTGTGTGCAATGCAAACAGGGGCTCCTGAGCTGGTGCTGCCGTAGCTGTGCCTGCAAGGATGGGGCACCTGTGTGAGCTGGGGGAGAGGCCAGGGCTGCAGAGGGGGGATGTTGTTGGCAGCTCCATGAGGACGCTCTGGGACGCTGCCCTGGGCTGTCCAGCGCACTGGGGAGGGATCAGCCCCTGCTCTGCTGCTCCTTCCCGTCTCCCCCAGGGCCCTTGCAGAGCACCAGCCATGCTGTCTGCCCCCAGCCTGCCCACGGCCAGCCTGGGGCTGCTCACGGGGGTTTTCTGTGCTGAGCCTTGGCCTGGCCATGTTCTTGAGAGAGCCTGGGCAAGGAGCCTGGAGCCCCCAGGCCCTGGCCTGAGGTGTCAGCGCTGCCCCAGCAGTGCCCATGGCCTGTCCCTGCTGCAGCCCCGGCACTGCCACCCCCAGGACTGTGCCCGGCCCCGAGAGCACTCAGGCCCTGCAGCAACACCAGGGCCACCAGGGCAGCGGGGCAGGGCCACGGGAGCAGCACTGGCAACACCAAGTGCTGCTGCTGCTGGGCACAGCTGCTGTGCCAGCACTGATCTGCCCCCAGCTCTGCACACAGACATTGCTGCTGCCGCTCCAGGGAAAGCAACAAATGGCATCTCTGCAGAAAACTCTGCTGGCAGATCCTTTAGTTTGTTAAAAGCCACTGAGAGTGCAGCCCCTCACTGACACAGTCTGTGGCCACAGGGAAGGGCGAGAGAAACAAAATGCGAAATGGCACAAAGAATGGCTTTTCTTTGTGGACAAGATTTAAAAAGTAAAACAAAGGAAAAGGATCTCCAAAATGAAAGCAACAAGAAGTCTCAAAGATGGCTTCTATTACAAGTGATTTGCAGAAAGTGGCCAGCAGTTGAATGCTTCCAAAACCATCCAGTCATCAGTGTCCACAGTGCAGCCGTGAGCTCCTGGTTCCTCAGGCTGTAGATGAGGGGGTTCAGGGCTGGAGGCACCACCGAGTACAGAACTGACAGGGCCAGATCCAGGGATGGGGAGAGGATGGAGGGGGGCTTCAGGTGAGCAAATGTTGCAGTGCTGAGGAACTGAGAGACCACGGCCAGGCGAGGGAGGCAGGTGGAAAAGGCTTTGTGCCATCCCTGCTCAGAGGGGATCCTCAGCACGGCCCTGGAGATCTGCACATAGGAGAAAACAATGAGCACAAAACATCCAAATAACAGAAAAGCACTACCCATAACAAGTCCACGTTCCCTAATGTAGGAAACTGAGCAGGAGAGCTTGAGGATCTGGGGGATTTCACAGAAGAACTGGCCCAGGCCATTGCCCTGGGGCAGGGGGCCGGGAAAATGTATTGGCCGTAAGCAGCAGTGAATAGAGAAAGGCACTGGCCCAGGCAGCTGCTGCCATGTGGGCACAAGCTCTGCTGCCCAGGAGGGTCCCGTAGTGCAGGGGATTGCAGATGGACACGTAGCGGTCACAGCACATGATGGTGAGCAGGAAATATTCTGCTGAGAGGAAGAACAGAAAGAAGAAGAACTGAGCAGCACATCCTGAGTAGGAGATGGTGCTGGTGTCCCAGAGGGAATTGCGCATGGCTTTGGGGACAGCGGTGCAGATGGAGCCCAGGTCGCTGAGGGCCGGGCTGGGCAGGAAGAAGAACATGGGCCTGTGCAGGTGGTGGCCGCAGGCTACGGCGCTGATGATGAGGCCGTTGCCCAGGAGGGCAGCCAGGGAGATGCCCAGCAAGAGGCAGAAGTGCAGGAGCTGCAGCTGCCGCATGTGTGCCAGTGCCAGCAGGAGGAAGTGGCTAATGGAGCTGCTGTTGGACATTTGTGGTGCCTTGGCATCGGGATCTGCAAAAAAAGTGATCATGGAATAGCTGGGTTTGGAGAGGACTTCAAATATCCCAGCACAGCCTGGGGGCACCTTCCCCCCAGTGCCTGCCCAGGCTCTGCTGCCTGGAGCTGGCCCTGCCAGCAGCTGCTTCCCTGTGCCCAGGGCTGGGCCCTGCCAGTGCTGCCAGAGCCCAGCCCAGCCCTGGGGGCTCAGCTCTGCCCTGCAGACCCCTCCCAGCTCTGGCTCTGCAGGCTCTGATGGCAACACCAGAACAACCCTGAGGAGGCTGGAAAAGCGACACTGATGCTGCCTGTGAGGGGCCCTGTGCTGATTTCTGTCATTGCCTGGTTTATTCAGATCTGAGAGAATTTTTTTTTATTTTTCTCAGCCTGAACTGAGAGTTGAATATCTGTGTGCAATTTCCCATCCAGGCAACCCAGAGCAGTAAATTATAAAAACCAGGATTTTCCCTTTTATGCAGCCCTTGACTTCCTGTGCTCCCGGTATAATCTGCTTGGAAATGTTCTGGAGTTCAATGCCATGCTGGGAGCAGTCCTGAACAATGCAGCATTGTGACTGGGAATCCAGTCTGCACACCATCCCAAATAATTCCCCATAAACTTGAAACAAAATCCTCCAAAGCCCAAAAAAGCACCCAAAGCCCCCCAGAACCCCCCAGACTCACTGGGGGCCGTCCTGGGTATGTCCCGATGGTGTCAGGGTACACTGCGCTCCAGTGTCAGCTAAGGTTTCATATTTCTGTGGCTCTGATGTGCCAGGACATCGGATCCACACTGACCAAAGATCCGGTTTTCCCGTGCCTCTCCCTGGCTCGAGGCAGGGCCCCTCTAGCCCTGGTTATCCTTTCTTCCCTGGGCATTCATACTAGAGGTTCCTTCAAGGGCATCTGACAGATCATACCTGGCAGCTCGGTCACGGGAGGCTGAGACTACCTTCACCTTACTGTAATCCTCTCGGTTAGTGTTTCTAATCAACTTCTATGAGCAAGACATGTAGCAAAATGGATAAGTTTGTTTATGTGATGATTAACCCAATTATTGTACAAAAAATTTCTAGTCCTCCTAGAATTGTGTATAAGCATGTGTAGCCCATGTGAAAAATACGTTCACTCTCCTGTGAAAATGTAAAAAGTTTAATAAAGGACAATGGGAGACAAGGACCATGGAGCAAAGGTCATTTATGGCTGGGTGCATCTTGGCACTCAGCCAAGACCACCCTGTTACCTTCGGGGATCCCCCTTAAATACCTTTTCCCTTACACCAGCCTGTTGCATATTCATAGCCCCTTATGCATATCCATAAACGAGTTCACATTTTCCAGGAGCTATTTCACATGGCCCCTCCTTGGGTCTGCCTTTTCAGAGCATGCGTGTTCCTTGGCTGGGGTTTGGCTCCTTCTCTTTATCACTTCCAGTTCGGGCCTTGGTCCGCACTGCCTTCAGACGGTGAGTGCTGATGGTTGGCAGATCTGTACAGGTGTGCTCATCCTGTGTTCATTGGATGTTATCCCATCCCAGCAGGCATTTTAACACAGGCATACTTCTATCAGCTATTGCACTGTTATGTCTAAGCTTAATTAACAACAAAATTAGAAACTATGTCTTTGGAACAAAGTTACTTGAACATCACACATATAAAATCCATTTTAATATTTGCAAAAAGCCAATATTATAATATGTGTCTATAACAGGGTGAAGGAGCCCTGGCCCAGGCTCTGGCCCTGGGGGACACGGTGACGCTGCTGGGGGGTCCCTGTCCTCCTGTCCCACCCCCCACGGCCCCGACCCCGTCCCCGTGTCAGGCTCTGGGGTCGATCTCGTGGAACATCCTCTGGGGGAGGCTGCGGCAGTGGGGGCCAGGGGACCCCGGGGGACAAGGGCACCCACTGTGCACGAGCAGCGTTGGACTTCTCTGGGGGAACTGTGAGGGGGGCAGGGGCAGCGTGACCTCCCCAGTGACCTCACACAGCCCCTGTGATGTCACACAGCCCCTGTGATGTCACACAGCCCCTGTGATGTCACAGCCGCTGTGACACAGCCCCCTCTGGGACATTCCACAGCCCCTGCCGGTGCTGAGCCCCTGTGAGCTCGGTCTGTGCCCTGCTTGTGTCCCTGGGGTGCCCTGGCAGTGCCCCAGCCCTGCTGGGCTGTGCACAGGAGCTGCTCCTGGCCAGAGCTGTCCCTCTGCAGCGCTGCCCTTGCCAGGAGCTGCCTCTGGGCCAGGAGCCCGGCCCAGCTCAGCAGCACAGACACAGCACCAGGACTTTAATGACCTCTGGGGCCGTGGTGCTGTTTGCATCAGACACACACCCTCAGAGTGTGCTCAAAACACTTCTCAGGAACTCAAAGTGAGATTAAAATACTGAAGTTTCTTGTACTGGAAATAGATCCCTGTGAGGGACACAACTGAGAAAGTGTCCCCAGGTTCCAGCTAGAGCAGAACACAGGAGGCACTGATGACAGGTGGGGACAAACAAGGCAAAGGTGTCTCTGGTGCTGAGCAAACCTGGATGTGTTTCAGGAAAGCAAAGGGCCAAGGCCTGAGCCCCAGCCCCTGGCAAGGCAGATCCTGTCCCTCCCTCATTGCTCAGGGCTCTTCCCGGGATGGGCACTGGGATGAGAGGATGTGCAATGCCAAGGGCAGGACCATGGGGCGGCCCCTGCCAGGCTGCTGAGCAGGGACAAGGAGGCAATGAGGCCCCAGGGCTGCAAGGGTCACTTGTCCCCTCGTGGCCTCAGGCCCAGGGCCAGCAGCCACGGCCAAAGGGCTGCACAGGTTGGCTCTGTCAGGGCCTTGCAGCTGCTGCACATCCCTGTGCCCTGTGCAGCCCAGGCTGTCCTACGGTGTCCCTGCCCTGGCCTCTGTCCCTGCAGGCTGTCGTCATCCCCTGGCTGCCCCACCTCGCTGGCCCCTTCCTTTGCTGACAGCTCTGCCTCCTGCCTGCCCCTGCCTGGCCACACAAAGCCTTGGGCTGGTCCAGGCTCCTTCTGGGGACGTGTTGCACCACAGCCCTGCCCTGGGAGGGAAATTCCTTTCTCCTGGTGCCAAGTCTGGGTCTCCCCAGCTGCCCTTGGCATTAATTCTTTCTTTCTCAGGCTGTTTTCCACTATGTCAAAAGGATCCACCATCTCTGAAACTGCTCTTTAAACACTCTCGTGGCTCTCCTCCACTGTCCTCAGTCTCCACCCCACTGAGCACAGGGCTCCTTTGTCCCTATACAGTGTCATGTGCCCGAGGCCTCCAAACACCACCTTGGGAGATCTCTGGACCCCTCTCCGAGGTGTTTGCAATTGAAAACTTTCAGCCTATAGTCTCAGAAAATCACCAGAGGACAGGGCCAGTCTGACCTGTCTGCCCTGGCTATTTTTGTTTGGAGTAATCCTTGGATATATGGAATTTGGGAGGTGTAGTGGTTTTGGTTTGCCAGTTTAAGATTTCCCCAATTTTGAGATTTTCCTGGCCAACGCACCAAAGGCGTTTGGCGGGTTTGGTGTTGGCCAATCACCAATACACTCACTTCCTGCTGTGAGATAGGATTAGGAGAAAGGCAAAGCAGGCTCAAAACTTTAAAAGGGTATAAAGAAAATTGTATTTAAAGTAACTAAAAGAAAATGTAAGAATCAAAACAAACCCTTCAGAACACTTCTCCTCCCCCACCTCTTATCTCCCACTGACAATGTAAAGAAACCTAACCTAAGATTTCCAGTCCGTTTACCACCTCTAAAATGGTCTTCCTTCAGTTCACTGAGGGAGAGAAGTCCCTCTTGTTGAGGTTATGGAGACTTCTCCACAAGAGGAAAAAATAGTTCTCTCGTGGCTCTCAGTTTCGTCACAAAGAGCAGCTGCCTGGGGAACCCTGCCATCGTGAAATCCTTCCCATTTCCACAAGCCTTCCCACAGCTTGTCGATGGGCCATGTCCACTTATGGGGTATTGTTTTAAAGATGAGCTGTTCAAAGGCAGAAGTTCTCATTATCTATCTCTAAAATCCTCTTCATCCCTGGGAACAGAAATCTTCTTCTTCTCCGGAAAATACAGGACTACTCTTCTCTCTTCCTCTGTTCAAACTTTTCATGGGATCACAACTATTTCAACATCTGCTTATCTTAGCATGGAGGCCCTTGCTCAATATCAATTTGAACACTTTCCTCTCCCCGTAGTTTCATGTGTTATAAGGAAAAAAAAAGAATCTTTTCTCCATAGCTTACAAGAGGATTTCAGCTCCAAAAACAACTCTCCTCACCCCTCCCATCTGGGACTTAACTTCTTCCTCACTGACCTCGATGTCTTCATGCTGTTCCTTTACATGCTTGCATCTTGTTCTTTTCTCTCACTCGAGGGAGGATTGAAGCACGGAAAGGCTTAACATCCTGCCTGAGGCCCACCTGACCCGCTGGTAACCTGTGGCGGTAACTGCGGCTGGGCTGTCTCAGGATCGGCCTCATGGCTGGTCTTTGGTTTTCTGCACGGCCGCAGGGGTCTCTGCTCCCAGACGCGCTGGGGGCAGTGGGCCTGACGGCAAGATCTTCACAGCCGCGCCGGCCCTGCAGCCTCCCTCGCCTTCCTGCCCGGCAGCTGCTGGAGCCCGGCCCGGCAGGACCGGAGCCGATGGGGGGCCGGCGAGCGGCCCAGGGAGGGGGAAAGGGGCCCGGCCCGCAGCAGGACCACCCGGCCCGGCCTGGCCGAGACGGGGCCGGGACCAGGGCCCGCCACCTCCTCACCGACCAGGAGAGACAGTTCCCAGATTTTTTAGCCTTTAACATGTGTGTTTCACAGAGGCGTGTCCATCTTCTCAGTGGTTCAACAGACTGTCCGTTACACAAAAAGCTTTGCATCACTTCCCTGAATTTCCTCCCATTCCGAACCAAGACAACACTTATCCTGCAATCCAGGACGTGTCCTCACTGGCTGCCCCCATTCTCCAGAGTTCATGGTGTCCAGGGAGGGTGCAGCTGCCGGTGCCAGGAACAAACGAGAGAGGTCTTGGTTCCAGAAAGCTCCAGAATCCATTTCTTACCTCCAAAAGACAGGGCAAAGGCAGGGCCGTGGGGTTTGTACAGGGTATCCCAGGGGTGGAGTTAGGGTTTGGGTCAAGGGAGGAGTTATCAGCAACACAAGAAGGGTGAGATCAAACTCCTGCCTCTTAGCAACAGGGGCACCCCACACAGAATGTGTCCCCAAACCCTAAATTTCCCCTCAAACACCTGTGAAATGGTGGGACTTCAGATATTTTTGATCAATTTCCTTCATTTAACACTGTTTTAGCTATTTCTAAGAGATAAAGATGAATCAGAAAAAAAATAAGGCCAAAGCAAAAGGAAAAGCAGCCAGGTGTGTTCCCAACATGGATCACAGGGAATGTGGGTCACCAGGGCTGTGCCCAGCGTGGGTCCTGCAGTGGGGATGGAGCTGGAGCAGTGCACGAAGCTCTTCCCGCACTCGGGGCACTCGCAGGGCTTCCCTTACCGGTGCCTCCGTTGGTGTCTGGTCAAGGTAGAGCTGCTGGACAAGCTCTTCCCACACTGGGGACACTCATAGGGCCTCTCCCCGGTGTGGATGTGCTGGTGGATGATGAGGGTGGAGTTGTGCTTGAATCCCTTCCCGCAGTCGGGGCAGCAGAAGGGTCTCTCCTCCGTGTGAACCAGATAGTGCCGGAGGAGACAGGAGATGGTCTGAAACCCCTTCCCACATTTGGAACACTCATAGGGCCTCTCCCCAGTGTGGATCTTTTGGTGACTGATCAGGGCACCCTGCTGCCTGAAGCTCATCCCACACTCCCCACATTCGTAGGGCCGTTCCCCAGTGTGAATCCTCTCATGGCTGCTCAGGTGGGGGCTCTGCCTGAAGCTCTTCCCACACTCCTGACAATCATAAGGCCATTCCCCAGTGTGGATGTTCTGGTGCTTGATCAGGTTGGAGCTCCATCGGAAGCTCTTCCCACACTCTCCACACTCATAGGGCCTCTCCCCAGTGTGGGTCCTCCGGTGCAGGATCAGTTGGGAGCTCCTCCTGAAGCTCTTCCCACATTCCAAGCATTAGTGAGGTTTCATCCCATCATGAACCTGCTCAGGGACCACCAGCTCTAAGCCATAGCGGAAACTCTGTCCACCTGCCTGCCCCAGGATGGGTCTTTCCTCCTCAGATCCCCGTGATCTGCGTTTGCAGCCCCTCCTCATGCGGCATCTCCGGGGCTTTTCCTCCCCGTTGGGTTCCTGCGCTGTGGAGCCGCTCAAAACGGCCTCTTCCACGAGGTTCTGCCACAGGGATTTGTCCTCCCTGCTCTCCATCCTCAGCTCCTGCTCTGGGGGAGGAAGGACAAGGACAGGGTCTTCCTCTTCCTCGCAGCCTCCCAGGGGCTGGGAATGGGAAATCCTGCCTTGGGAAAAACAAGGGATGAGCACAGTGAGTTTGAAGGTCCCTCTGCCCAAGTCCATCTCTAGAAGTCCCCGGCCACCTGGGCTCCATAAAAACCTCCCAAACACCAAGATTCAGCCCTGAAAAAGCCTCCCAGGAGTTCCCCGTCCCTGCTCCCTCCCCTTTGCTGTTCGGGGCTCCCCCCTGTCCCAGCTGCTGGGGTCACGCTTGGATTGGGGTTCCCCCTTCTCCTCGCTGCCCGCCCTCCCCAGGCTGCTGGCAGTCCCAGCAATCCCAAAAGCTCCCCCCCTTGGCTCTCCCCATTTAGGGCTGCCGGGGCTTTTTGGGCTCCCGGGCTCCCTTCTCCCCTTCCTCTCTGCTTGGGGCTGCAGGGGCTCCAAGGAGTCCCCCCTGCCCCTCTCCAGGCTCTTGAGGGTCCCACTGATGGCGGCGCTCCCCCCTCGCTGGGCTCCCCACTTTGGGCTCCTGGGGGACACAGGGCTCTGCTCCTCCAGGCTGCCTCTGCCGACAGCCGCCACCGGGACCCCCAATGTCCCCCCAAGGGGCCTTTTCCGCTCGGCTTTGCAGTTCTTCATTCTCCAAACATCCCCCCAAAAAACCCGACCCAGGGACCCCCCAGGATATCTGGGCCGAGCTCCCCCTCCCCGCTCACCTGCGGGATGGGGGGCGATGATCCCACAGGTGGGAGCTGCGAGTTCAGGGAGGGCTGGACCGCGTGCTTCCTCCTGCTGTCCTTGATCCGCCTTTGTCCCTCCTCTTCCTCTTCCTGCCGCTCCTCCTCTTCCATCCCCCCTCCTCCTCCTCCCTAACCCCACCTCCTTCTCATCTTCCATCCATCCCCTTCCATCCCTCCTCTTTTATCCCCCCTTCTCTTTGTCCATTGCCCCAGTTCCTTCTCCTATTTCCATCCGCCCTCCTCCTCCTCCCTAAGCCCACCTCCTTCTCCTCCTTCATCCCTGCCCTTCCCTCCTCCTCCTCCTCCCCCAGGAGCAGCGACACCCTCGGTGCCCCGTTCCCGCAGCCCTGGCAGCCCGCGGCAGGAGCGGGGATGGAGCCGGGACAGGTCGGGATGGGCAGCGCGGGGCTCTCAGCTGCTCCCACCCACTGTTCCAGGGGGGAACCCGGCCCGGGCAAAAGGATAGGCAAACTGGGAAAACTGGGGGCTGCACATCCAAACTGGGCCTTGCTGGGGACCCTGCCTGGGCACTGCCAGCCCTTGGGGCACCTCTGGGGACATCCGGGAGGGGGGAACGCACAGAGGGCTGGGGGATGCCAGGAGTGGCAGCACTGGCAGGGACTGCATTGTACTGGGCTCTACTGGGATCATACTGGGACCATACTGGAAGTGACTGGACTCATACTGGGAGTGTCTGAGAGTGACTGGGAACACAGCCTGCACACCATCCCCCATACTAGGGGTGAGTGGCAGCAACTGGGAGCATGCTGGGAGCCAATGGCATCGTACTGGGACTGACTGGGTTGATCTAGCTGGAGGCAACTGGGGTCCTGGGAGCCCCAAACCCCTCCATCCCTAAATGGGGAGATGGAAAAGGGCGGAACTTTTCATATTCCTGGGACTCCTGGGGAGGGTGGAGATTGAGTAGACAGGGAGCCCCAGAATCACAGAATCACTGCCAGCCCCTGGCACAGGAACCTCTGGCTGCAGGACAATGCAGCTGCAGCTCCTGGAGCCATCTCCTAAAGCTGGAACATCCCAATGCCCACAGACCCTGTGAGTACATTCTCTGATCCTCTCTTGTGCAGAGCAGCCAGGGCTGCCCAGGGCTGTCCTGCAGAGCAGGGTCCTGCAGCCCAGGGCACTGTGCTGGGGCTGGGACTCTGCTGCCTGCCAGGGACAGCTCTCAGCCGGCCCAGGGAGCTGCTCCCAGCGCTGGGGGACAAGATGTGGGTGGAAGGAGACAGCTGATAAGGCTTGGAAATATTCTCCTTGTGTGGTGAGGATGCTGCCTTGTTCAGGACTGCTCCCAGCATGGCATTGAACTCCAGAACATTTCCAAGCAGATTATACCGGGAGCACAGGAAGTCAAGGGCTGCATAAAAGGGAAAATCCTGGTTTTTATAATTTACTGCTCTGGGTTGCCTGGATGGGAAATTGCACACAGATATTCAACTCTCAGTTCAGGCTGAGAAAAATAAAAAAAAATTCTCTCAGATCTGAATAAACCAGGCAATGACAGAAATCAGCACAGGGCCCCTCACAGGCAGCATCAGTGTCGCTTTTCCAGCCTCCTCAGGGTTGTTCTGGTGTTGCCATCAGAGCCTGCAGAGCCAGAGCTGGGAGGGGTCTGCAGGGCAGAGCTGAGCCCCCAGGGCTGGGCTGGGCTCTGGCAGCACTGGCAGGGCCCAGCCCTGGGCACAGGGAAGCAGCTGCTGGCAGGGCCAGCTCCAGGCAGCAGAGCCTGGGCAGGCACTGGGGGGAAGGTGCCCCCAGGCTGTGCTGGGATATTTGAAGTCCTCTCCAAACCCAGCTATTCCATGATCACTTTTTTTGCAGATCCCGATGCCAAGGCACCACAAATGTCCAACAGCAGCTCCATTAGCCACTTCCTCCTGCTGGCACTGGCACACATGCGGCAGCTGCAGCTCCTGCACTTCTGCCTCTTGCTGGGCATCTCCCTGGCTGCCCTCCTGGGCAACGGCCTCATCATCAGCGCCGTAGCCTGCGGCCACCACCTGCACAGGCCCATGTTCTTCTTCCTGCCCAGCCCGGCCCTCAGCGACCTGGGCTCCATCTGCACCGCTGTCCCCAAAGCCATGCGCAATTCCCTCTGGGACACCAGCACCATCTCCTACTCAGGATGTGCTGCTCAGTTCTTCTTCTTTCTGTTCTTCCTCTCAGCAGAATATTTCCTGCTCACCATCATGTGCTGTGACCGCTACGTGTCCATCTGCAATCCCCTGCACTACGGGACCCTCCTGGGCAGCAGAGCTTGTGCCCACATGGCAGCAGCTGCCTGGGCCAGTGCCTTTCTCTATTCACTGCTGCTTACGGCCAATACATTTTCCCGGCCCCCTGCCCCAGGGCAATGGCCTGGGCCAGTTCTTCTGTGAAATCCCCCAGATCCTCAAGCTCTCCTGCTCAGTTTCCTACATTAGGGAACGTGGACTTGTTATGGGTAGTGCTTTTCTGTTATTTGGATGTTTTGTGCTCATTGTTTTCTCCTATGTGCAGATCTCCAGGGCCGTGCTGAGGATCCCCTCTGAGCAGGGATGGCACAAAGCCTTTTCCACCTGCCTCCCTCGCCTGGCCGTGGTCTCTCAGTTCCTCAGCACTGCAACATTTGCTCACCTGAAGCCCCCCTCCATCCTCTCCCCATCCCTGGATCTGGCCCTGTCAGTTCTGTACTCGGTGGTGCCTCCAGCCCTGAACCCCCTCATCTACAGCCTGAGGAACCAGGAGCTCACGGCTGCACTGTGGACACTGATGACTGGATGGTTTTGGAAGCATTCAACTGCTGGCCACTTTCTGCAAATCACTTGTAATAGAAGCCATCTTTGAGACTTCTTGTTGCTTTCATTTTGGAGATCCTTTTCCTTTGTTTTACTTTTTAAATCTTGTCCACAAAGAAAAGCCATTCTTTGTGCCATTTCGCATTTTGTTTCTCTCGCCCTTCCCTGTGGCCACAGACTGTGTCAGTGAGGGGCTGCACTCTCAGTGGCTTTTAACAAACTAAAGGATCTGCCAGCAGAGTTTTCTGCAGAGATGCCATTTGTTGCTTTCCCTGGAGCGGCAGCAGCAATGTCTGTGTGCAGAGCTGGGGGCAGATCAGTGCTGGCACAGCAGCTGTGCCCAGCAGCAGCAGCACTTGGTGTTGCCAGTGCTGCTCCCGTGGCCCTGCCCCGCTGCCCTGGTGGCCCTGGTGTTGCTGCAGGGCCTGAGTGCTCTCGGGGCCGGGCACAGTCCTGGGGGTGGCAGTGCCGGGGCTGCAGCAGGGACAGGCCATGGGCACTGCTGGGGCAGCGCTGACACCTCAGGCCAGGGCCTGGGGGCTCCAGGCTCCTTGCCCAGGCTCTCTCAAGAACATGGCCAGGCCAAGGCTCAGCACAGAAAACCCCCGTGAGCAGCCCCAGGCTGGCCGTGGGCAGGCTGGGGGCAGACAGCATGGCTGGTGCTCTGCAAGGGCCCTGGGGGAGACGGGAAGGAGCAGCAGAGCAGGGGCTGATCCCTCCCCAGTGCACTGGACAGCCCAGGGCAGCGTCCCAGAGCATCCTCATGGAGCTGCCAACAACATCCCCCCTCTGCAGCCCTGGCCTCTCCCCCAGCTCACACAGGTGCCCCATCCTTGCAGGCACAGCCACGGCAGCACTGGCTCAGGAGCCCCTGTTTGCATTGCACACAGCAGGCGGGAGCACCCCCATGCTGCTGCTGTGGGGACATGAACCTGAGCGAGCACAAATGCCAGCAGCCCCTGGGGCCAGGAAGGGCTGGGGGACGCCAGGGAAACCACTCAGCTTTGTCCTGGCCTCTGCAGTCAGCCACAGCATTTGTTCCCATCAGCTGGGAGTTTCCTGTCCCACTGCAGATGCTGTTGCTCAGAGCCAGCACTGCCTGGCAGCCACCCCCAAACTGCCCTGAGCATTTCCTTGGCTTCTCCTTTGCTTTCTTTACTCTTCCCTGGTCCAGATGTCTTCCTCTTGCCCACCCCTGTTCCCTCCCCTGCAAACAGCCCATCCCTGTTTGCCCTTTCCTCTCTGGCCCCACTCCCCGTTGCAGTTCCTGACTTGGCACCATGGGAACGGCCCTTGGGGAGCAGGATCATCCCACAGGTGCTGCAGGAATTGTCTGCAGGCTCCTGTAGTGCCTCGTGCTGCTTCCTTGCCAGAGGCACCCCAGGCCAGGGGGGCACATCTGGGCTGCTGTGTCTGGCTGTGGGGCTCCCTGTTCTGGGCAGTGAGGAGGGGCTGCAGAGGCTCTGCAGGACTGACAGGATGGGCTTTGGGGCTGTGAGGAGAAGCTGAGGGACCTGGGCTGCTGGAGCTTCTGAAGAGGAGGCCCAGGGCTCCTCCTGCAACTGCTTCAAGGGTGGTTTCGGAGAATCACAGAATCAGCATGGCTGGAAAAGACCTTGGAGATCATCAAGTCCAACCTGTGCCCTGACACCGCCTTGTGTCTCCTGAGCCTCCTCTTCTCCAGGATAAGCAACCCCAGCTCCCTCAGCCACTCCTCACAGCACTTGTGCTCCACACCCCTCACCAGACTTGTTGCGCTTCTCTGGACACACTCCAGCCCCTCCACGTCCTTCCAAAATTGGGGGGCTCAGAACTGGACACAGCACTCGAGCTGCTGCCCAACCAGTGCCCAGCACAGGGGAAGAATCACTGCCCTGCTCCTGCTGGCCACACCATTCCTGATCCAGGCCAGGAGCCATTGGCCTTCTGGGCCACCTGGGCACACGGCTGGCTCATGTCCAGCCTGCTGTCCATCAGTCCCTGCGGGTCCCTTTCTGCCTGGCTGCTGTCCAGCCCCTCTGTCCCCAGCCTGTAGCGCTGCAGGGGTTGTTGTGGCTAAAGTGCAGGACCCAGCACTTGGACTTGTTAAACCTCACCTTGTTGGGTTTGGGCCCTGGATCCAGCCTGTCCAGGGCCCTGTGCAGAGCCCTCCTACCTTCCAGCAGATCAGCACTCCCAGCCAACTTGGTGTCACCACGGTTCTATGAGGCCCCAGAGTGTCCCAATGATCTCCATGGTTCCATGAGGCCTCCCAGTGTCACAATGTCCCTTTGCTTCCATGGGACCCCTTAATGTAACAAAGTCCCTTGGATCCTCGGGCCTGGCAGTGTCACCATGGATCCTTGGTTCCATGAGGTCTGGCAGGGCAGCAATGCTCTCCTTGGTCCCACGGTGTCACAAGGTGTCACAATGGCCTCTAGGTCCCAAGGGACACTGTTGTGGTCTGGGGTGGTGGCGGGCACAACTTTCCCTGAGAGTGTTTTGTGCTAACGGGCAGGAGCCACGAGAGCCCCAGCACACACACACACACACACACACGGAGCAGCTCGGCAGTGAAGACACGGGAGGGTCCAGGCATGGAGCTCCAGCGAGGGTTTGTGAGGGTCTGACGCTCAGTGGTCCAGGGTTTAAAGACAAAGACAAAGACAAAGGAGGGTTTAGGGTATAAATACAGGGAAAGAGGGGGTGGAGGAGAGCATCAGGGATCTGAGGGTTTAGGGGTGGTGCACAGGGAAAGGGACTGATAGGGAATGCCAGGGTGGATAGGCAGGGACATAAACCAAGGGGAAGACAGGGAAGGGAGAACTTGCTAGAACATGAACATATGAGGGTAAAAGGGGTAGGAAAGGCCAGCGAGTCAATGGGGAGGACAGAACTGGGACAAATTAACATAGTGCTGCAGAGCACCTTGGGGGAAGCTTCTGTCCCCACCCTGAGCTGTGAGGGATGCCCAGAGCCTAAGGTGCATTTCTCCAGGGGATTGCTGTTGCCCTCTCCCCAGTAAGCTCGCAGGCCTCCACAAACACACACTGGAGATGTCTGGGGCCGTTCATCATTTCTCTGCTCTCCAGCACCGAGGCAATGGACTCTGGCACAGCACTGAGCTCGTGCCTGTGGCAGCCACCCCTGGCAATGGGGCTCCATGGAGCTGCTCTCAGGAAACCCCCCAAGAGTTGGGGAGTGCCCCAAAACTGCCTCAGGAATGTGAGATACCCCAGGATCTCTTCATGAATGTAGACTATTCAAAAACTCACTCAGTAATGGGCTCCCCCTATCTTAATCATCCCCAAACTTTGGCTGTCTCATTCCAGACTCCAGTCCACCTCCCCAGTCCCAACCCATCCCACCCCTGCTGGACATCAAGATCCCCTTTGGCTGTCTCATTCCAGACTCCAGTCCACCTCCCCAGTCCCAACCCATCCCACCCCTGCTGGACATCAAGATCCCCTTCCCAAGCTGGATTTCCCCCATTTCACACCTCCCAAACCCCATCCCACCCATCCTGCCTCACCCAATGCCCATCTCACCCCTCCTGATTTGCATCCCACTTTGCCCAATCCCCTTCCAATCCAATTTCACCCAGAGAAGTTGTGGAATCCAGTAATTTTGGGGTAGGATTCAGTAGATTTCAGTGGTATTGAGTGGTTTTGAGGTGACAGATCAATACTTCTCATCATTTGGAGTGCAAAGAAATAAAGACCACTTAACCAAATACCTCCAACCGCCCCCATATCCTCCCAGATATCTCCCAGAATCCAAGATTCCCCAAAACACAAGTTAAATATGAGACTTTAGATGCCTTTGATGAATTTGTTGATTTTTACCCCAAATTTCTGTGTTTTGAAGAGAGGAAGAGAAAAGATAATTAGAGACAAAATAATAGGAATACAAGCCACTTCCCTCTGTGTATCAGAGGAAATGTGGGTCACCAGGGCTCTGCCCCACGTGGGTCCTCTGATGGGGATGGAGCTGGAGCAGCGCACGAAGCTCTTCCCGCACTCGGGGCACTCGCAGGACTTCCCTTACCGGTGCCTCCGCTGGTGTCGGGTAAAGAACGAGCGGTCTGAGAAGCTCTTCCCACACTGGGGACACTTGTAGGGCCTCTCCCCGGTGTGGATGCGCCGGTGAGTGACGAGGGTGGAGTTGTGCTTGAAGCCCATCCCGCAGTGGGGGCAGTGGAACGGCCTCTCCTCGGTGTGAATCCGCTGATGCACAAGGAGATGGGAGCTGGTGTGGAACCTCTTCCCACACTGGGGACACTCGTAGGGCCTCTCCCCAGTGTGGAACCTCTGGTGGACAATCAGGTCGGACCTGTGGCTGAAGCCCTTCCCACATTCCAAGCACTCGTAGGGCCGTTCCCCAGTGTGGATCCTCTGGTGGCAGATCAGGTTGAAACTCCTCCTGAAGCTCTTCCCACACTCCAAGCACTCGTAGGGCCTCTCCCTGTCATGAGGCTGCTCAGGGACCACCAGCTCTGAGCTCTGGCTGAAACTCTGTCCACCTGCCTGCCCCAGGGTGGGTCTTTCCTCCTCAGATCCCCGTGATCTGCGTTTGCAGCCCCTCCTCATGCGGCATCTCCGGGGCTTTTCCTCCCCGTTGGGTTCCTGCGCCGTGGAGCCGCTCAAAACGGCCTCTTCCACGAGGTTCTGCTCCGGGGATTTGTCCTCCCTGCTCTCCATCCTCAGCTCCTGCTCTGGGGGAGGAAGGACAAGGAGAGGATGGGATTTGCCTCCGTGCCACAGGGAAGGGCAAGGAGATCCCCCCAGTGCATCCCCGGCAGGACGGCACTGGCAGCAGGGCTGTCCTGCAGCCGGTGCCGTGCTGGGCTGGGAGATGGAGCAGGAGAGAGGGGGAAAGGGGCACTGACTTCCTCCTCACCTGCCTGAGGGTCCCAAGGCATCTTCCTTGCAGCCTCCTCCTCCTCCTCCTCCATCCAGCCAAAGTTTGGGAATGGGAAATCCTGGTTTGGGGAAAAACAAGGTGTGAACGCCTTGGGCTGGGGATTCCTCCTGCCCAAATCCATCTCCAGATGTCTCCAGGTGTCCATAAAAACCTCCAGAAATCAAGAGTGAATAAAAAAACCCAAAAAAACAGGGGTGTCCCATTTGCAGTCTGATCCCTCTGGGGTTCTCTTGGTTCCCCGTCTCAGGGCTGCAGGGGAACCCGTGGGTCCTGGGGATTCCCCCTTCTCCAGGGTCCTGCTTAGGGATGCTGGGGGGTTTTGGGGTACAAGGGTCCCCCTCTCCACCCTCTCCCCGGTCCAGGCACTTGGGGCTCCCCCCTCTCCCCACCACCCTGTCCTGCTTTAGGGCAAATTTGGGAGAAAACGCCCAAAGGGGGTTTTCGAGAAAGCAGATTCAAGCAGCCCCTCCCCCAACCGGTTTGGGAAAAGATTTCCTTGGAGAAAAGTAGAAAAAACCTGTTTATTTAACAGGCAAAGCATTCACCAGCACAGAAAATGAACAATAGTAAACCATACAACCTGTTGCCACTCCAAAAGAGATGACAAACTCAGAAAGTCCCTCCGTGGGCTGCAGCTCGGCTCACTCCATCCCTGATCAGTCCCTCCGTGGCCCAGGCCCGGCCCGGTGGGCCACAGGTGTGAGCTGCCAGTGCTCTTCTGGTGTTCAGTCCAGAGCAGGTTTAAACAGCTCCAAAGAAAAAGAAAAACCACTGTCCAGGGAACTTCCCTGCCCCAGCGAGCTAAAAACTAACTAAAAGCAAAGGAGAGCTCTGTCCTGCTGCCTGTCTGCTAGCAGACAACTGATACCTTAGGTTTAAGTTTTTCTGTTCTGTTTTGCTGTGCAGCTTTAGCTTTCTATTAAGTGTTACTGGGATCTTTTCACAGGGTGGTGAAGACAAAACAATCCTGTTCTAGCTGGAGAGTCAAGGACAATCTCTTCAAACTTCAGGCCCAAAGCACAAACAACGGGAAAAGAGGAGGGCAGGCAAGCAAGCCAGCAAGGAGGATGAAACATCATAATTTGAAGCTATTAATTGGGCAGTTAAATCCTGCATGCAAATGGACTAAAACTTATAAAAATGTGAGATCTCATGAACAAGCCCTCTTTTGCTTCCATCTTGGAGCCATCCGGGCAGAGCCACGACTGTGGCTCCGGCACTGCCAGGGTGTGGCCTTTGAAGGCACTTCAATAAATATCCACTGTGAAAAATGCATATTATATGGCTCTATGCAGATATTTACTATTTGTATTATGCTAGGTTGGAAAGTTATGTTGTATTAACATTTTAATAATATAGTAAATGTAGTTTTGTAATTAAAATTAAGCTTTAGTAGTTAAAATATAAATTATGTGTGTAAGGTATTCATTTATTAGCTCAAGAAAAGGAGAAGATAATCAAGAAATTCTTCGCACAGCGATAACAATTACAGAAACCCATAAATTTTCCAGAGGAGAGGAATTTATGGTTTTCCTTATCAGCAGAAACAAACTTCTTCAAGCCTGACTTAGACTGGAAGGCGCCTGAAGATTACAGAAAATTTCTTGACAAGTACCAGATGGATTTCTTGTTTTAAATAAAATATATGCATAAAGTGTTTTGTACATGCAACAGATTACCCTTCTTAAGGAGTAAATTTTCTTTTAACGGGGTCCTTTTCCTGGCTCACTTTTGTCCAGAAAGAGGTACCCAGCCCGGGCTGTAACTCTTTGCTGCTATTGTCTCATTAATTGTCCTAACTCTAATTGTGTAACCTTTATTACTACACTTGTATTATTTTTATAACCATTTTATTTTTATTTTTATTAAACTTTTCTAAATTTTTGAAACAAGTGATTGGCGTTTATTACATCCACTTTATTCCTCTTGGCTCCGTCTGGCCTCTGCTCCAGCTCCTTAAGGCATCACAGCAGTCCAGGAGCCTGAATGTGGAGGAGCGAGTGCAGCTCATGGAAACAAACTGCGCGCTTCTTCCTGCCCCTCTTCGCTCTCAGAACCAGCCTTAAAGGTGCAGAACTCATTTCGGGCTACACGGACCAATGGGGGCACGGGCACCGCGAGGTCACCCCAGCACACGGCCCTGTCAGGGTCAGGGGGTCCCGTCCCCGCCTCATCTCCGGGCTGCCGGGGGTCCCCCAGCTCCGCTATCGCCCCTTCCCCTCTCCCCGCCCCGGGGGTCCCACGCTCCGCAGCCCCGGCTCTCACGGGGATCCCCAAAACCAATGTCCCGCCCTGTCAGTATCGGGCCAGCCCAGCGTGGACCCCCCGGGACCCTCCCGAGGGGCTATCACAGCTCCCCTCCCCCGGAAAAAGCTCCTCTTAGGGACGCCCGGAGGGATCTGGGGCCGGGGCCGGAATCTGCCGGCTCCGAACACTCTCCAGAAAAATCCTCCCGGAGACCCCTCGATAGAGGCGGGGTGAGCTCGGCCTCCCCCTCACCTGCGGCTCGGGGCTGGGGGCGATGCTCCCGGGGCAGGGGGTGCTGCAGACCCAGCGTGCGAGCGCTGCGAGCGGCGGGATCCTCCCGCTCCTGCTCCTGCTGCTCCTCCTCCTCCTGTCCCTCCTCTTCCTCCCGCATCCCCTCCGCTCCCAGCCCGGAGCTCCCTTTCCCACCCCTCTGTCCCGGGCCGCCGCAGCACCGGCTGCTGCGTGGGGGCAGCCCCCGATCGGCCCCAGGGGTGGGCAGGGGGCTCGGGGACCCCCCCGGTGCGGATCCGTCCCCCCGGCCCGAGCCCGAAATTCCGCTCCCGGGCCCGCGGGGCTCTGCGGGTCCGCCCGGCAACCGGTGAGTCATCGGCGAGGAAAGCGCTGGTTGGCGGAAATTGTCCAGCGCCTTCTCGGATTGGCTGGAATTGTGAAAGGCGCTGCGCCCCGCGGGTGTCCCGGGGAGCTGCGGAGTCCGGGCCGGAGCCTTTCCCTGTTTCTTTCTGTCTCTCTGAGACCTTTTCCCGATTGCTTTCTCTCTCTCTGAGATCTCTTTACTATTTCTGTCTCTCCCTTTCTCCTTCCCATTTCTTGTTCCGTCCAATCTATGTTCAGTCGAATCCGAACGTTGCGCTCCCATGCTCTCATTTGCACCTTCACTGGGGCAGAGGCGTCTCTCCCTCACGGGATCGTAACCCGCGGGCAGGGTCCGTTCCCACCCCAATCGTTCCGGGATTCTGTCGGGGACTCGCTTTCCTTTCCTCCCTCCCTCTGTCTACAGCCGGGAATGTGCTGGGAAATGTCCAGCACAGCCACCTTTGCTGCGTGCTGCAGGAGCCCACGGAGCTGCTTCACCTTGTCCCCTGGCCCTGCACAGCTCCTTGGGAGGCAGGGCAGGAGCAGCACCCTGGGAGCCTCGGGAATGTCCCTCTGGGATCCGTGGCACACACTCCCAGGGGCTGGAATTCCAGTTCCCAGCAGGGAAAAGATGTTCCTGCCCTTGAAGGCAAAGCTCTTAAGAAGGGGCCAAAAGCCAAGTGCAGCAAGATCCTGCAGTGACATTTCACTGCCAGCCTTCCTAACTTCACCCATGGTTGTTGTAGCTCCTGCACCGGGAATTAAATCAGGGCAGGGTCTTTGGTGGCAGCTGCCCTGGCTCAAGGGAGACACGGAGAGAGAAACAGAGCAGGCAAAGAGAGGCAGGAGAGAGAGGAGGACACAAACACAATCAGCTGAGAAGGTGGCACTCTGAAAAACAGAACTGCAACGGACTGAAAATGAATGGGACAGAAATAAATAAATTTTAAACTTTATTTCCTATCAAAATACAATTTCCTCTCTTTCTCAAAACCTCCTCCTGCTGTCATTCAGCAGGGCTGTCAGAAAGTTCTTTGTTCTGAGTGGATGTTCCAGGCTGCAGCCACAAGGAAACAGGGAATGGGGACTTTCCTGCTCCTGGGGAGTTTGACATCCTCGCTGAGGAGAGGAGGAGGCAGCAGAAGGAAAGGGCAGCTGGG
Source organism: Anomalospiza imberbis (assembly GCF_031753505.1). Lineage (NCBI taxonomy): Eukaryota > Metazoa > Chordata > Aves > Passeriformes > Viduidae > Anomalospiza > Anomalospiza imberbis. The sequence continues at coordinate 157,215 of NW_027099470.1, read as the reverse complement.
CTTCACCTTTCCTCAGGGAAGAGGGGATTTTTAAAAGTGTTAAGTTTTCTTTTATAGATCTTTTGAAAGTTTTAAAGTTCTCATAAAACTTCTTTAGCCTTCAGATAATGTTTACATCTTTGAGAGTCAGAGTTCCCACACAATTTCATGTATAAAAATAGTTTACATCTTTCTCTGTGTGTGGAGAGAAATGATTGATTCATCTTTGGACCAGTGTGGTTGGAGAGGTGGTAATTCCATCCTCCAATCCACGGTCACCTTTGGAATTCTGTAAATACCAGATGTTCGAATAAAACTCTCTCTTTTTCTCCTTTGAACTTACCAAGCTTCTGTGTACTCATTTTGTGTCCAGCAGCGACATCAGTGGGCCTGGCTGAGCTGGCAGGACTCTGAGGCTGCTGAACTTCCAGTTCCCCTTCTCACACAATGGGCATTGTGTGGTTTCATAGGCCTGGGGTTTTGGAGAAAAAGCTCCAGGTGTCAGCTCAGCCGGTGGAGACAATTTATCATCTGGTAACGTGAGGTCACAGGGTGGGCTATGACATAACAGAGTGGGTTATGTGAGGTCATCTAGCAGCCATGACATCATAGACTGCCTCTGTGACATCACAGAGAAGGTTGTGACATCACAGGGCAGAGGTCTGATATCACAGAGCAGACTATGACATCACAGACTCTGCCGTGACATCACAGACTGCTGTGACATCACAGAGGTGCTCTGTGACATCACAGAGGGGCTGTGTGACATCCCAGGAGGGCTGTGTGAGGTCACTGGGTTGGTCACTCCGCCCCAGCTCCCCCTCACAGGTTCTCCCAACAAGTCCAATGCTGTTCATGCCCAGCAGGGGCCCTGTGCCCTGGTATCCCCCCGGTCCACCTGGAGCCACAGCCTCCAGCAAAGGATGTTCCACAGGATCCCCCCCAGAGCCTGACATGGGGACATGGGGCTGGGCTGTGTGACCAGGACATCCAGGACGTGGATTATCCAGGTCCCTGTGGCCTAGGTTGGGTTCCCAGGGCAGGAAAGATGTCTGGCAGCTGGAGCAGGGTTAGGGAAGGGCCTCCAAGGTGGGGCTGGAGCTCTTGGGCTGTGAGCAGAGGCTGAGGGAGCTGGGCTTGTCCAGCCCGGAGCAGGGAAGGCTGAGGGGCTCCTCATCCCAGCCTGGCAATGCCAGCAAGAAGGGGATGGAGAACACAGAGCCAGGCTCTTCACTGGGGGCCTGGTGGGAGACAGAAGCCAATGGGTGGAAAGGGAAAGAGGGGAGATCAGCCAGGTCAGGAGGAGATGAAATGAGTCAGGCTGGTTTCAGCATTTCCTCAACACCAAAAGCAGCCTGACCTCCCTTCTCCATCCACCACTGACAGCTTTGCAAATCAGGAATTGTTCTGAGCTGTTTTGCCCCCGCTCCAGGACGAGCATTCTGATACAAGAACTTAATTGTGGTTATATCTATCACAGAACCACATTTGTCTAAAATTAATTTACTATGGAAATCACCTGTGGATGGTGGACTCATCAGACACTGCTGGGACGTTGCACATAGATCAGGGATGAGTGTGATTGTTATTAAATTGTGTCCTGTTCAACCGTGGTCTGTTGGCCATGAAGAGAAACTTTCTGTGCCTCTGAGTCTCACCAGGTCCTGACCCCCAAAGGACACAAACCTGATGAGTTGTGGCTCCCACTCCAGCGGTGGCACTTGGACCTCCTTCCATCCCCAGAGCAGAGCTCCCTTGTCCCAGAAAGTCCCTGGCAATGCAGGGATGAAGGAAACAGGACAGGCTGTGGGGATCAGGGGCAGGGCACGGCCAGGGATTTGGTGTGGTTGTGAGCCCAGGGCAGGACCCGGCCCTTGGCCTCGGTGAACCTCATCCAATTGTCCTGGGCCATGGCTCCAGCCTGTCCAGATCCCTCTGCAGAGCTTCCTGCCCTCCCGCACAGCCACACTCCCACCCAGCCTGGGGTCAGCTGGGAACTGACTGAGGGTGCCCTCGATGGCCTCGACCAGATCAGCACTAAAGAGATTTCACTGACCTGGCCCCAGTCCTGAGCCCTGGGGACACCCCTGGGTGTGACTCCATTCCTCAGCTGCTCTGAGTGCCAGGGGTTGGATGGGGGAAATCGTGGGGATGTGTTTCAGGAATGCAAAGGGCCAAGGCCTGAGCCCCAGCCCCTGGCAAGGCAGATCCTGTCCCTCCCTCGTTGCTCAGGGCTCTTCCCGGGATGGGCACTGGGATGAGAGGATGTGCAATGCCAAGGGCAGGACCATGGGGCGGCCCCTGCCAGGCTGCTGAGCAGGGACAAGGAGGCAATGAGGCCCCAGGGCTGCAAGGGTCACTTGTCCCCTCGTGGCCTCAGGCCCAGGGCCAGCAGCCACGGCCAAAGTGCTGCACAGGTTGGCTCTGTCAGGGCCTTGCAGCTGCTGCACATCCCTGTGCCCTCTGCAGCCCAGGCTGTCCTACGGTGTCCCTGCCCTGGCCTCTGTCCCTGCAGGCTGTCATCAACCCCCGGCTGCCCCACCTCGCTGGCCTCTTCCTTTGCTGACAGCTCTGCCTCCTGCCTGCCCCTGCCTGGCCACACAAAGCCTTGGGCTGGTCCAGGCTCCTTCTGGGGACGTGTTGCACCACAGCCCTGCCCTGGGAGGGAAATTCCTTTCTCCTGGTGCCAAGTCTGGGTCTCCCCAGCTGCCCTTGGCATTAATTCTTTCTTTCTCAGGCTGTTTTCCACTATGTCAAAAGGATCCACCATCTCTGAAACTGCTCTTTAAACACTCTCGTGGCTCTCCTCCACTGTCCTCAGTCTCCACCCCACTGAGCACAGAGCTCCTTTGTCCCTATACAGTGGTCCTGTGCCCGAGGCCTCCAAACACCACCTTGGGAGATCTCTGGGCCCTCTCCGAGGTGTTTGCAATTGAAAACATTCAGCCCATAGTCTCAGAAAATCACCAGAGGACAGGGCCAGCCTGACCTGTCTGCCCTGGCTACTTTTGTTTGGAGTAATCCTTGGGCATACAGAATTTGGGAGGCCAAATTCTAATTTTGGCCATGGTCCCTGGACAAGGAGGCCAGTTCTTTTCCATAGGAAGGAAGGAAGGCACAGAGCCCCAGTGTTTCAGCGGCAAATGAGAGGTGACCACCGGAGGTCAAGGCCAGCCACAGCTGGTAGGTTTCTTTCTGTGAGATACCCTTGCATGAAGGAAACCTTTTAGGGAGAGTACCAATTTTGGCAATGGGCATCTGAAATGAGGGATGGTTCTTTTCATAGCAAGGAAAGCAGAGAGCCCCAGTGCTCCAGGAGCTGATGAGAGGCAGCCCTTGATATCCCAAGATCAGCCAGACCTGTCAGGGGGCCCCTGGGAGGCCAAGCCAGCCAGACCTGTTCCATCTTCCCTCGGTTCCATGGGGCCCCACAGTGTCCCAAAGGTCCCTTGCTTTTAGGAGGCCCTGGGGTGTCACAATGCCCCCTTGGTGACACGAGGCCCTGAAGGGTCCTCATGGTCTCCATGATTCCATCAGGCCCCACAGAGTCATAATGGTCTCTGAGTCCATGAAGCCCCGCTGTGTCACCATGGCCTCTTGGTTCCATGGGCTCCAGTGGTGCCACAATGATCCCCTTGGTTCCATGAGGTCCCCACCGTGTCACAGTGATCTCCATGGGAAGGAAAGAACCGAGCCCCAGTGTGGCAGGGGCAGCCACCAGAGGCCAAGGCCAGCCAGACGTGACGGTACTGGCAGATTTTTCCTGGGAGCAACCCTTGGATATACAGAATTTTAGAGATGGAATCCCAATTTCAGACATGGACACCCGGAGGAGGACGGTTCTTTTCCATAGGAAGGAAAGCACAGAACACTGGTGTTTCAGGGCTAGATGAAAGCCGGCCATCAGAGGCCTGGGCCAGCCAGACCTCTCTGTCCTGGTAGCTTTTATCTGAAAGCAACCCTTGGATATAGGGAATTTGGGAGGTGGAACCCCTGTTTTGCCGTTTCTGCCTAGATAAGAAGGACGGTTCTTTTTCATAGGAAGGAAAGCACAGAGCCCCGGTGTTTCAACAGCAGGGGAGAGGCAGCCCCCAAGAGGCCAAGGGCAGCCAGACTTATCAGTCCTGGCAGCTTTTGTCTGGGAACTATCCTTGGATATAGGGAATTCTGAAGGCAGTTGCCCAGTTTTGGCCATGGGTGCCTAGTTGAGATGGATGGTTTTTTCCCATAAGAAAGAAAAGCATGTGGACCCAGTGTCTCAAGGCAGATGAGAGGTGGCCCCCAGGTAGCCAAGGCAGCCAGATCTGTGTCTCCTTGCAGATTTCATCTGGGAACAATCTTTGCAGTTAAGGAAATTTGGAGAAGGAATCCCAGTTTTGGCCATAGGCCCCTGGAGGAACAGGACAGTTCTCTCCCATAGGAAGGAAAGCCCAGAGCCCCAGTGCTTCAGAGGCGCATGAGAAGCAGCCCTCGACATGCCAAGGTCAGCCAGACCTGTCCAGCAGCCCCCAGGAGGCCAAACCAGCCTCACCTGTTCCCTGTCCCCGTGGTCCCACAGTGTCCCAAAGTTCTCCATGATTCCATGAGTCCCTGTAGTGTCACAATGTTCTCCTTTCTTCTGTAGTGTCACAATGGCCCCTGGCTTCCCTGAGGCCTTGCAATGTCACCATGGCCCCTTGGCTCCCTGCGGCCCTGCTGTGTCACAATGGCTCCTTGGTTCTACGGGCCCCACAGCTTCATCCTTGACCCTTGGTTCCATAGGGGTCCTGAGTTTCACAATGGTTCCCCTGATTCTGTGAGGCACCAGAGTGTCACAATGGCCTCTTTGCTTCCATGAGGTTCCATAGTGTCACCATGGTGTCCTCGGATCTGCATTGTCCCAATGGCCCCTTGGTTCCATGAGTTTCTGGACTGTCAGCAATGGTTTCTTTGTTCCAACAGGGCCTTGATGTGTCACAAAGGCTCCTTGGTTCTGCATTGTCACAACTCACCCACGGCTCCATGAGGTTCCCCAGTGCCACCATGGTGTCCTTGGGCCGCAGTGTCACAACTCATCCACGGCTGCATGAGGTTCCATAGGGTCACCATGGTGTCCTTGGGCCGCAGTGTCACAACTCACCCACAGCTCCATGAGGTTCCATAGTGTCACCATGGTCACTGTCAGAGGCTGGATGAGATCGATGTCCTGAGACACCTCGGGATGAGCTGTCAATCAGTCCCAGAGCAGGCAGAGCTAACCCAGGCTCTGACTGCCCGAGCCATCAAAGTCCCACTTGGTGGGAGGCCCACGAAGGCGCAGGGGCTTAAAACACGGAGCACATGCTCAGGCTACGGTCCGTACCCTGCCTTCTCCTGGGGTTTGTGTCTCACCCACACTGGAACCCCAGCAGTTGGTAGCCATATGCATTTCTTTCTGTGGAGCTTCTGTCTTCCTGTCTCTCTGTCTTCTCCTTCTAATGCTCTTGATATGGAACAACTTTGGTACCTCAACAACTTCAGTGCTTCAAGGTTTCCAGGTGTAATGGGCTGAGGTAATGACATTACTGCTATGGTAGGTGTTTTATGTTGACTTGGACGTTTTATTAAATCTTTTTCCAAAGTTTCTTGATTTTCTGTACTTTGCCAGTAAAATTCTGTGTCATTTTGACCTCTTCAGAAGATACAGTTGGTGTTTCTCCTGTGCACCAAACTCCAGTAAAGGAACCCTTGGTTACTGTGAGAAACGACCGCCCACTTTAAAATTTTTAAAAGGCTTATTCAACCTTAACAAAAATTACAACAAAAGGACTAAATAAGGACAAACAGGCCTGGGAGCTTCCCCCGTGGCTGCCTACCACGTGGCTGGCTCGTCTTCAAGATGGAAGCTTCACCTTTTATACCCCGGGGTTGCCTCAGCCAACCCTGGCCCCTCCCACAGGCTGTCAGTCAACTCTTCTCTGCTGTTCATTGGTGGAGTCTGCTTTCCTGCAACTCGATTGGAGAGTCAGGTGCCGTCATGCCACACCCCCTCCCCCTAGGAACAAGTTTTTGTGCACGCCTTCTTTCTGCCTGTGCTGGATGACTCGGGCTGTCTGACGGTAACAGTACGAGGGAAAGGGACTGTGGGGAGAACAGAGGGCATCGAAACAACAGACTACAGCAACATAATTATACATCAATAAAGCTTCTCTTAGTATTCACACAGTATTCATCCCTTCATTGTGAGAGCAAATCATCTCATTATCCATCTATAACACAAAGGGACCCAAAGTCACCGTGAAAGGGCTTGCTTTGACCTAAAATTACCCAAACAGGCCTCAAATCCACCCATATGGGCCTAAAATCATCCAAAGAGGTCTAAAATCCACCCTACAACTGCCCAAAAATCAGCCAAAGGGGTCTAAAATCCACCCTAAAAGGCATGAAATCACTTCAAGGGATCTGAAAGCCACCCTAAACCTGCCCAGTTTGGCCTAAAATCACCCAAATGGGCTTAAATTCTCCAGGATCGAGACCAAAGCCAGCAGCAGAACCAGCACCAGCAGCAAGACTGAGACCGACACTGGAACTGAGATCAGCTCCACTACAGGACTGGCACCAGGACTAGGACCGAGAACCAGACCAAAACCGCACCAGAACTGGCACTGGGACCAAGACTGACACTGGGAGCAGCACCAGGAGCGCTTCGGAACTGGGACTGGCACCGGCAGTGCTCCAGGACTGGGATCGGGATGGAGACTGGAACCTGGCACCTGCACTGGGATTGCTCTGGGACCGGGACCAGGACCAAGACCAGGAGCCCTCCAGGACTGAGACCAAGACCCGAACCAGCACCGAGACTGGCAGTGCTCTGGGACCGGGACCGAGACTCAGATTGGCACGGGAAGCACTCTGGGACCAAGACCAGCACCAGTAGCAGCACTAGGTCCAGAACCACTCCGAGACCAAGACTGAGACCAGCACTGAAACCGGCACCAGCACTGGCACCGAGAACGGCACCGCTCCGGGGCCCAGACTGAGACAGGGACTGGCACCACTCCGGGGCCCAGACTGAGACAGGGACTGGCACCGCTCTGGGGCCCAGACTGAGACAGGGACTGGCACCGCTCCAGGGCCCAGACTGGGACTGGCACCGCCCTGGGATCAAGAGTGACACCAGGACTGGAATCAGCACCAGGAGTGCTCAAGGACCAAGACGGACACTGAGGCTGGCACCAGAACCGGTATCAGCACTGGGGTCTCTCTGGGACCGGCAGCAGGATTGCAAACGGGACCGGAAATGTGATTGGCACTGGGATCCCTCTGGGACCTCTGCGTTCCCTCCGGGGAGTTTTGGCTGCATCCCTGGGTGGAACTGGGAGGGACCCCTGGGCAGGGCAGGACCGCCTTGGTTCGCATCATTCTGGTACAGCCATCCTGGTCCATATGGGCCTGGTTTGGATGGTGCCAGCCTATAGTCCTAATCCATATGGTCCCAGCCTGTGAAATCCCAGTCCATGGGATCTCAGGCTGTACAATCCCAGTCCATATGATCCCAACCCTTACAATCCCAGTCTACAAGGTCCCAGTCCACATGATCCCAGTCTGTATGGTCCTGATCCATATGGTCCCAGTCTGTAGGATCCCAGCCTGTATGGTCCTGCACGGCACACACTCCCAGGGTCTGGAATTCCAGTTCCCAGCAGGGAAAAGATGTTCCTGCCCTTGAAGGCAAAGTTCTTAAGAAGGAGCCAAAAGCCAAGTGCAGCAAGATCCTACAGTGACATTTCACTGCCAGCCTTCCTAACTTCACCCATGGCTGTTGCAGCTCCTCCACTGGGAATTAAATCAGGGCAGGGTCTTTGGTGGCAGCTGCCCTGGCTCAAGGGAGACACGGAGAGAGAAACAGAGTAGGCAAAGAGAGGCAGGAGAGAGAGGAGGACACAAACACAATCAGCTGAGAAGGTGGCACTCTGAAAAACAGAACTGCAACAGACTGAAAATGAATGGGACAGAAATCAGTAACTCTGAAAGTTTTATTTGCTATCAAATACATCCCATCCAAACAGCCCCACACAATCCCAATCCCACCATTCCAAATTTGGATCCCACTTCACCCAATCTCCTTCCAACCCCATCACACCCTGGCAGCTGTGGAATCGAGTGAGTTTGGTATGGCATTGAGTTTTTTTGAGGTGGGAACAAGCCATTGTGAGGTGGGATTAAGCCCTTATGGGACAAAATTCAGTTGTTTCCAGTGGGATTTGAGTGGTTTTGAGGTGACAGATTGATCCCTCTTGACATTTGGAGTGCAAAGATGAGAAGAACATTGCCCAGAATCACCCCAGAATGCACAAATCCTCCAGAATATATCTCCAAATGCTAAATTCCCCTTCAAAACCATATGAAACGATGAGACTTTTGACATTTTTGATAAATTTCTTTGTTTTATCCGTGTTTTAGCTGCTTTTAAGGGATGAAGATGAATCAAAAGAAAATTAAGGCCAAAGCAAAAGGAAAAGCAGCCAGGTGTGTTCCCAGCATGGATCACAGGGAATGTGGGTCACCAGGGCTGTGCCCAGCGTGGTTCCTGCAGTGGGGATGGAGCTGGAGCAGTGCACAAAGCTCTTCCCGCACTCGGGGCACTCGCAGGGCTTCCCTTACTGGTGCCTCCGTTGGTGTCTGGTCAAGGGAGAGCTGCTGGAGAAGCTCTTCCCACACTGGGGACACTCGTAGGGCCTCTCCCCAGTGTGGATGCGCTGGTGGGTGATGAGGGTGGAATTGTGCTTGAATCCCTTCCCGCAGTCGGGGCAGCAGAAGGGGCTCTCCTCCGTGTGAACCTGATAGTGCTGGAGGAGATGGAAGCTGGTCTTAAATCTCTTCCCACACTCGGAATACTCACAGGGCCTCTCCCTAGTGAGGATATTCTGGTGGCTGATCAGGTGGGAGCTCTGGCTGAAGCTCTTCCCACACTCCCCACACTCGTAGGGCCTCTCCCCAAGTGTGGGTTCTCTGGTGCCTGATCAGGTTGGTGTTTGACCTAAAGCTCTTCCCACACTCCAAGCACTTGTGGGGCTTCTCCCCATCATGGAGATAAGTGGTTGGGAATGGGAAATCCTGGTTTGGGGAAAACAAGGGATGAGCACAGTGAGTTTGAAGGTCCCTCTGCCCAAGTCCATCTCTAGAAGTCCCCGGCCACCTGGGCTCCATAAAAACCTCCCAAACACCAAGATTCAGCCCTGAAAAAGCCTCCCAGGAGTTCCCCGTCCCTTCTCCCTCGCCTTTGGTGTTCGGGGCTCCCCCCTGTCCCAGCTGATGGGGGTCACGCTTGGATTGGGGGTCCCCCTTCTCCTCGCTGCCCGCCCTCCCCAGGCTGCTGGCAGTCCCAGCAATCCCAAAAGCTCCCCCTTCTTGGCTCTCCCCATTTAGGGCTGCCGGGGCTTTTTGGGCTCCCGGGCTCACTTCTCCCCTTCCTCTCTGCTTGGGGCTGCAGGGGCTCCAAGGAGTCCCCCCTGCCCCTCTCCAGGCTCTTGAGGGTCCCGCCGATGGCGGCGCTCCCCCCTCGCTGGGCTCCCCACTTTGGGCTCCTGGGGGACACAGGGCTCTGCTCCTCCAGGCTGCCTCTGCCGGCAGCCGCCACCAGGACCCCCAATGTCCCCCCAAGGGGCCTTTTCCGCTCGGCTTTGCAGTTCTTCATTCTCCAAACATCCCCCCCAAAAAAACCCGACCCAGGGACCCCCCAGGATATCTGGGCCGAGCTCCCCCTCCCCGCTCACCTGCGGGATGGGAGGCGATGATCCCACAGGTGGGAGCTGCGAGTTCAGGGAGGGCTGGACCGCGTGTTTCCTCCTACTTGCCTTGATCTGCCTTTGTCCCTCCTCATCCTCTTCCTGCTGCTACTCCTCTTCCATCTCCCCTTCTTCTCCTCCTCCTCCTCCCTAACCCCACGTCCTTCTCAGCTTCCATCCCTCCCCTTCTATCCCCCCTTCTCCTCCTCCCTAAGCCCACCTCCTTCTCCTCCTTCATCCCTACCCTTCCCTCCTCCTCCTCCTCCCCCAGGAGCAGCGACACCCTCGGTGCCCCGTTCCCGCAGCCCTGGCAGCCTGCGGCAGCAGCGGGGATGGAGCCGGGACAGGTCGGGATGGGCAGCGCGGGGCTCTCAGCTGCTCCCACCCACTGTTCCAGGGGGGAACCCGGCCCGGGCAAAAGGAGAGGCAAACTGGGAAAACTGGGGGCTGCACATCCAAACTGGGCCTTGCTAGGGATCCTGCCTGGGCACTGCCAGCCCTTGGGGCTCCTCTGGGGACATCCGGGAGGGGGGAATGCACAGAGGGCTGGGGGATGCCCGGAGTGGCAGCACTGGCAGGGACTGGGCTCTACTGGGATTACACTGGGAGTGACTAGGACTGTGCTAGGGGCAACTGGGAGAACTGAGAACAAACTGGATGACAGTGGGAGGAACTGGGAGCAAATGGGATCTTGCTGGAAGGAAATTGCATCATCACAGGGAATGACTGGGAGGGACTGAGCTCATACTGGGAGAAGCCACTCCTGGCCCCAGGACCCTCGATGTCCCCCCGAGGGCCAGCTGCGGCTCGGCTTTGGAGCCCTGCCAGCTCCAAACATCCCCCCAAAAAACCCCAAACCCAGGCACCCCCCGGGATATTTGGGCCGAGCTCCCCCTCCCCGGGCACCTGCGGGATGGGGGCGATTCTCCCGGGGCTGCGGCGACTTCAGGCAGCGCCAGGGCCCTGCGATTCCTTCTCTGATCTTCTCCGGCTGCTCCCGGCTGCCGCTGCGCCTCTTCCTCCCTCCCTCCTCCTCCTTCCCCGTTCCCGAAGGCCGAACCATGAGGGGAAAGGGGCGGGGAAAGGGCGGGAACCGTGAGGGGAAAGGGGCGGGGAAAGGGCGGGAACCGTGAGGGGAAAGGGGCGGGGAAAGGGCGGGAACCGTGAGGGGAAAGGAGTGTGGTCAAGGGGACACGCAGTCCGCAAAGGGCCTGGTTTGGCCTAAAATAACCCAAAAGGGCCTCAAATGCAATCGAAATCCACCAGGTTTGCCCTAAAATCAGCCAAAGGGGCCCTAAAATCCACCCTAAATCCACATGGTTTGGCCTAAAATCAACCAAACGGGATTAAAATTATCTAAAGAGGTCTAAAATTGCCCCAAATGTTTTAAAACCCACAAGAAATGGCTTAAAATCACCTGTAAATCTCTCCAATATGCCTAAAATCCACCCTGAAAGTACCTGGTTTCACCTACAATCACACAAAGGTACCTAAAATCACCCAAACGTGCCTGAAACCAACACAAGAAGTCCTAAAACCACCCTAAAAAGGATTGGTTTGACATAAAATTGCCCAAAGAAGCAAAAAACCTACTCAAATGGAGTCAAAATACCCAAAAAATGGGGGAATTATGGGGGCATTGTTGGGTTTTTTTGAGAATTATTGGGTTTGAGGGAGTTGTGCAATTTTGGGGAGTTTGGATTTTGGGGGATTTATTGGAGACTTAAGATTGGGGTGCTTTTCTGGGGGTGTTCGGGGATTTCTTGAAGTTTTTTAGGGGTTTTTTAATTTTGTGGGGTTTTACAGGGAATTCATAGGATTCTCTGGAATTTTGGGGGGTTTTATTGGGATAGTTGGGGAATTTTATTGGAATTTTGGGAGCATTATGGGGATTCTTTGAAGATTCAGGTATTTTGAGGAATTTTTTTGGTGGGATTTGAGGGGTTTTGTTGGTTTTTTTGGTTGTTGCCAGGATTTCTTTGGGTCTTGAGGGGGATTTTGTGAGACTTTTTATGGTTTTGAGAATGTTTTTTTGGGGGGATTTGTGCCTTTTAATTGGGATTTTGGGGTGTTTGTTGGGATTTCACGAGATTTTGTGGGCTTTTATATGGATTCTAATAATGTTGTCCTAATGGGATTTTTTGAGATTTTATTGTGATTTCCTAGGTTTTATTGAGACTTTCTGAGGTTTTAGGGAGATTTTCGGGCCTCTCTTCCCTTCTCCATACCCGGGGACAACCCGAAAGCCCCCTCAAAATTTCACTAAAACTTCCAAAATCCCCCATCTATCCCCAGAGAATCCCACAAAATCCCAGGGGAACCCCTAAAAAATTAAAAAAACTCCCAAAAATGTCAATATACGACCCAAAAAACAACGCCCACAAATGTCAGTAAAATCCCCCAATGTCCAAAACCCCACAAAACTCCCCAAAAACCAAAAATACCCCCTAAAATCCCCACAAAATCCCTCCAAACCCAAAAAAGCCCCACAAAATCCCCCGCAGACTCACAGGGGGCCGTCCTGGATCCGGGGGCACCGGCCGGTGGAACAGGAGCCACTTCAGAGGGCCCTCGGAGCTTTTTTGGGAAGGGGCACCATGGGAGACCCCCCAAAAACGGGGGAGGGGGGAACCCCTGTTGTGCCCCCTCCCCCGAAACCCCCAGACGCCGGTTCAGGGTGGGGCTGGGACCCCCCGGGACTCCCAAATCTCCCCCAGGAACCCCAAAGCCCCCCTGAGCCCCCCACAGCCCCCAGACCCCAATCGGGCCCAGCCCAGGATGTCCCCCGAGACCCCACCCAGGACCCTTCCAGGACCCCCCAGACCCCTCCCCAAACCCAATCCGGGACCCCCCAGCCCCTCCCCAGATCCCCCCAGGGCCTTTCCCAAAAATTTCCCAAACCCTCCCAGACCCTCTCCCGGAACCCTTCCAGACCCCCCAAAGCCCGTCCCCAAAACCTCCCAGGACGCCCCCAGGACCCCCCAAACTGCTCCCCAAAATCCCCCCAGCCCCTCCCACGCCCCCCAGGGCCCCCCTGTGCGGACCCTCCTCCCGCAGCTGTCCCGGCCCCTCAGCAGCCCCCGCAGCCTCCGTCCTCTTCCAGCGCCTCCCCCGCTCTCTGCAGCGCCTCCCGCAGGACCCGCCCGAGCCCGGGGCGGGCCCGGGGCTGCCGCCTCGCCTCCGATTGGCTGGAGCGGCGCGGGGAGGCGGGCACTGCTGAGGGGAGCCGCGCGGTGATTGGTTGGCTCGAGGCGGGGCGCGACGCTATTGGCTGGGTGGGCTCGCACGCGCGGCGGGTTGTGGGGATCATTTCCGGGTTTCTTTTGGGGAACATTCCCCGTTCTTGGGGGAACTTTCCTGGGTTTCTGGGGTAACATTCCTGGATTGTTAGGGGAACGTTCCCGATTATCTGGGGAATGTTTCCGGATTTTTTCTGTGGCAACATTACGGTATTTTTTGTGGGAAGATTCCCGGATTTCTGGGGGAAGATTCCCGAGGTTTTGAGGAACATTCCCGAGTTTTTGGGAGAACATACCCAGGTTTTTTGAGGGGAATGTCTCTGGATTTTTGGGGATCACCCAGAGAAAAGCCATGAAGATCTCCTTCGCCAAAAAGTGACCCAAAACACCCCAAACCCCACCAAAAGACCCCAAACCCAAAAAGACCCCGGGCCTGAAATACCCCAAAATCCCGAAAAACCGCCCCAAACCCGCCCCTAAATACCCAAAAAGTGCCCCAAAACACCCCAAGCCCCTCCAAACCACCCCAAAATCCCATAGAAACGCCCTGAAATCCCTCCAAACCAACCTAAAACCCCTCCAAATCACCCGAAATCTCGTAAAGCTGTCCCCAAATCCCATGGAATTGCCCCCAAATACCACAAAAATACCCCAAAATCCCAGAAAACTGCCCCAAAAATGGTCCTGACCCTGCCCCTAACCCCCCGCACACCCCCACTCCCCCAGGTAAATTCAGCTCGGCCCAAATCCTCCATTTTTTACCCCAAATCCTCCATTTTCATCCTTAGTCCTCCTTTTTTCATCCCAAATCTTCCTTTTTTCAACCTCAAAATCTCTTTTCGTCCCTGTGAAAAATGCCAATCACTTGGTTTAAAATTTTAAAGGTTTAATAGTAATAAAATAGTTATTAAAAAACAGTAATAAAAATTAGAGCAATAAAAATTTGGACAATCAGAGTTAGGACAACAAAGGACAATAAAAAGCAAAGAATTGCAGACGTCCGGATGCTTTCCTCAAGAAAGCATGGCTCACTAATAAACTCTTAAAAGCAATAGTCTGTTTATGAGATATATTCATATATCTCATAAATGATGCAAACATTCTTTTCAAAAAAAGGGTGTTCTCTGGTTGTCATCAACTTCACCCCTCATCTTGTAACTCAGTCGTCTCGGTACCTCGGTCTGGTTTTTCCTGATAACGGGGCAATAATTATTCTCTTGGAGATTTTGGTGTCTTGTTGCTGTTATCTCTGTGCGAAGAAATTCTGAGCTAGTTAGAAAAAGTATCTTACATGGCATAGTTTCTATTTCAATATTATGTTACAGCCTAAAACGATATTTAACACGCTACTTTAAAAGGATTGTTGTATCCAATTTTTGATCCATGGTCACTAATTACATACCTTGAACTACAATGGTGATGAGTCGAATGAAACAGGGGATCAAGCAAGGAAGGAATATTAGACCAGCTGTAGCGCATAACAGGAAGAAACCTAGCTTTTTCCACCATTCTATTCCCAACACGTTATCCCACCAGCTAGTATTCAGCATTGATTCCCACTTTTGAACTGGTACATGGGCTATTTTTCTGATATCATTGACTATATCTAGGACAGCATCCCCGTTATCATCTATTTTCAAACAGCAATCTGATGTATTGAATTTTCCACAAACACCCTCTTCTTCAGCTAATAGATAATCCAAAGCCAACCTATTCTGATACATGGATGCTCTGATTTGGGTCTGTTGTCTTGACATTGATGCCATTGCCCGACCAGTTTTGTTTGTTATTATCTCTACAGCAGCTTGGAGTCTTATAATACGATTTAACATATAAATTGGGGTTCGATATCCCCAACTCTCATCTTGTGCCCAGGTGGCTGGCCCATATGTTTCCAATATATGTTCAGGGGGCCATTCCTCGTCTCCCCATTTTTGGAATCCTCCAATTAAATCTCTCTTGTTTCTTTTTAGATCCTCATAAACTGGTATCCCTAAGTGATCCCCTTCAGACCCTGGCAAAAGAAAAAATCCTGGCTGTATGACTCCCAGAGTACAGCTCCCTTTCCACTGAGAGGGGAGTTTTGGGTATGCCTTTTTTCCACATATCCAGAATAAACCATCTGGGACTTTCCAATAATCAAATTTTTGCTCATCTATATTCTCCCAAAATTTAGAAATCTCTGGGATGCCAACGTAAGGATTTTTTTCTTGTGTCATTACACTGAAAAAGTCTGATTTTATTATTATACTTACAATTTCCGTTTTTTACTTTTCTTGGGTCCAATACATGGTGGGTTCTTCTGGGAGCCACCATACAGAAGTTCCATTACTGACTTTATATCTTTTACAGGGAGTTTTTCCTACTTCATGAAGGAACTTTTTCCCATTTTGCCAAAGACATTCTTCCCCTGTGACTACTGAACTCAAAACCCACCCCTCTGGTCGGTTTTCTCCTCTTATACTTGTCTGGTTCCACTTAAGGAGCTCAATTGGGCCTAAGCTGCTGCCTTTCCATGGCCATTCTTCTGACATCAGAGCCCCTCCACAGACCCAACAATTGGTTATGTTAAGTTCCTTCCTTATTCTTTCTCCCAATTCTACAAACTGATTTTTACCCATCCTTGAAATATATATTTCTTTTTCTAATTGTTGTTCCAGTTTTGTATATAAATTGTCAAGTGAGATTGGTACAGGTTTAGGTGGTGGTGCCGGCTTAGCTCTTTGTTTATCACTTGCTCTTTTACCAAATCCTGGGCTTTATTCCAAATAGCGTATGTGAAACAAATCCATTTCTCCCCTTTTGGGCATTCACTTCCCGCCCTGTTACCACTTATTCCTAGATTCTCAGTAATCCAGTACTTTTGTCCATTGTGCATGCAGTTTCCTAATTTAGATGGGTTATAAAAGTGAGTGTTGACATGAGTGTGAGAGATAAAGAAGGAACCTCGGTGTCTTTCCATATACAGCTTCCGGTAACACCTGTAGCATGGCTTTGTCAATATCCCAAAAGGGAAAAGACAGAAAATGAGTGACAGAAAAAGGAGAGGTCCAGTATGGCTTATACTCCCACCTCCCATGCCTATGGGGTTGCAACCCACAGCAGGTGTATGTGATCTTCTTGGTGGCGATTATAGAGGCCAATCTGGTCTTGCCCTCTCTTCTCTTGTCACTTTCTCTTAGCTAATTTCCAGGCAAATCGTTTTTGACACTCCTTAACGGTGGTCTCCCACTGTTCCTCAGCTATTTCCCATTCAACAGGCACTAATAATTCCCATCCACAAAACAAAGTTATTATTTCAGTTGCTTCGAGCTCTACTTGGATAGGGGATCTAGTTGGCACTCGACACTTCTGCAACGAGGGCGTCGCTTGTGTGAACTACAATACCAGTTTTTCCCACAATTCAAACATTTACATTTAACCCAACTAACGTGCCCAGTATTTGGATGAATCAAACAGGGTATATTACGTGGCACTGATTGAGATTGTAATTCACCCTCCTCTTTGTATAAATCACAGGCTAAGGCCAAAATACAGGTGTTTTCTGTCCGAAACAGTCCTGATCCTCCTGTCTGTGGTGGCAGTATTCCTTCCCAAGGAGGATATCGGAGGCGCCTCAAAGTTTGTCCAGGCGGTATTTGAAACCACTGATGTAAACTTGGTCTTACTCCCCAGTCAGGTGTGATCCTGTGTATATTTCTTGGATCATTTGGGTCTTCCCAGTTCATTACCACCCATTCCCCGTTTAAGAGTCAATTTTGTATCACCCGGTTCAGAGGTTATCGTCCACTCCTTAGGTTCTTCCACAGGTCCTTTGATTCTGCTGGCGTGGATCCACCCTCGTTCCCTGGTCCGGATCGCAGCCTCGGTCGTCAGCAGTACCTGAAAAGGACCTTCCCATTGTGGAGTTAAAGATTGTTCTTTCCATGTTTTTACCAACACCCATTCCCCTGGATGAATATTATGGATTTTAAAGTCTAAAAGTGTGGTTTGGGGGATTATTTCTTTTAACCTTAAAATTTCAAGAGTTTTTTGCAATAGTGTTCACATCTTTTTTTAACATTTTCTTCTCCTACCTCATGGGTAGCATTTTCATGTAGAGTAGTCAAAAAAGGTAATCCAAACATCATTTCATAAGGTGACACTCCCAGGTCTGACCTGGGTTGTGTTCGAATCCTCAGTAAGGCTAAAGGTAGGCATTGTACCCATGACATTCGAGTTTCAACTATTAATTTAATTAAAGTTCTTTTTAAAGTCTGGTTCATCCTCTCTACTCGGCCAGAACTCTGTGGATGCCATGGGGTGTGTAATTCCCATTTTATCCCCAAGGTCTGAATTAATTGTTGTAACACTTTTGACGTAAAATGTGTTCCTCTGTCTGAGTCTATCCTATTAACCATTCCATATCTTGGAATAATCTGTTCCAAAAGAGTTTTACTTACCACGTTGGCTGTGGCCGTGGCAGTGGGAACCGCTTCCACCCAATGAGTTAGATGGTCTGTTATTTCTAATAAATACTTCCATCTTTGAACTTGGGGGAGTTCAGTAAAATCTACTTGAATACTTTGAAATGGCCTAAGAGCTAATTCCCGACCTCCCAATGTGGTTTTCCTCATTACCTTTTTATTTATCCTTTGGCAGGTTATACATTTTTCAGTAACCTTCTTTGCTATCCCAAAAATCCCAATATACCCATAGTTCCTTAGAAAGTGATCACACAGAGCCTGAGTACCCCAGTGAGTTTTTTGATGCATGTCTTCTAATATTCTTCTAGTAAGTATTTTATTAAGAAATTTTCTTCCATCGGGAAGTTTCCATTTCCCTGATTCATCTTGTTCACCTCCTACCTCTTTTAATTCTTTTTCCTCTGATTCACTAAATTTTGGAATTTCCAGTTTCTCCTCATTTGGAGTTAATATTAGCATAACTCTTTCAGCTCCGTTTTCTGCTGCATCCTTAGCTTCCTGGTCTGCCAAATTATTTCCTCTTACTTCTGGAGTCACTCCCTTTTGGTGACCTTTAATATGTACTACAGCTATCTCTTCTGGTAACCTTAATGCTTCTAAAACCTCTAAAATGAGCCCCTCATGTACTAATCCTTTTCCCCTTGAATTAAGCAATCCTCTTTCTTCCCAAATTTTCCCAAATGTATGTACTACTCCAAAGGCATACCTTGAATCAGTATATATAGTTCCCTTTTTGTGTGCTAAATATTCCAGTGCCCTTTTTAGAGCATATAATTCACAGGTTTGAGCTGACCAGTTTGAAGGTAATTTTCCTTTTTCAATGGTTTGCATGTTTTTCCCATCAACTACTGCATACCCTGACATTCTTTTTCCTTGTAGACACCTGGAGGAACCATCCACAAAAATTATCTCCCCTTCTGAAAGGGCTTGTTCTTCAAGATCTTCTCGAACCTTTGTTTGGTATTGGATAATTTCTAGACAATCATGTATTAGATTATCTGTTGGTTCCCCATATAAAAATTGAGCTGGATTTAAACTTCTGTTTACTTCTAGTGTTAAGTCATCACTGTCTATCAAGATTGCTTCATATTTTAACATCCTAGAGTCTGTCAACCATTTTTCAGCCTTTTGATTTAACACATTTCGTACTGCATGAGGTGTGCACACAATTAGTTTGCCCCCAAAAGTCAGTTTACGACTTTCTTCCACCAGGATTGCAGTAGCTGCTATAGCCTGAATACATACTGGCCAGCCATGACTCACTGGATCCAACATCTTTGATAAATAAGCCACTGGTCTCTTTACTCCTCCCCACTCCTGAACCAGAACTCCATGAGCCACCCCCTTTTCTGCATTCACATACAGATGAAAGGGTTTTGCTAGTGAAGGTAAGCTCAAAGCAGATATTGAGGCCAGTTTTAACTTCAGTTCTCCTAATTTATCATCATCTTCCTTGGTCCATTTTATGTCATCTCCCTCTGTTAATTTTTCATACAAAAACTTTACTGCCTGTGTGTATCCCTCAATCCATAATCTACAATATCCCAATAACCCGAGTAGTTTTCTGATCTCCCTCTTGGAAGAGGGAGGGGGAAGGGATAAAATTCCAGCAATTCTCTCTGGGTTAAGCTTCCAACTACCCTTACTTATTAAGTGTCCAAGATATTTTACCTCTGGTTCCACAAATTGCAGCTTCCCTTTTGACACCCTTAGTCCTTTTTCCCCAAGAAAATTCAAAAGTTTTATAGTAGCCTCCCTGACTTCAGCTTCAACTTCCCCCGATAGTAAAAGATCATCCACATATTGGAGAATTTGTATCCCAGGGGGAGTGGGGAAAGCATGTAATATTGTTTCTAAAGCTTGTCCAAATAAGTTCGGGGACTCTGTAAAGCCTTGTGGTAATTTCGTCCATCGTAATTCCTGCTTTCTCCCAGTTTGTGGATCCTCCCATTCAAAGGCAAAGATATCTCGGCTCTCCGTGGCTAATGGGCAAGCCCAAAAAGCATCTTTAAGATCCACCACACTAAACCACTGATGCTGGGGAGGGACCTTACTTAGGAGAGTATAGGGATTTGGTACCACTGGGTAGCGAGTCTGAGTTCTTTTGTTAACCTCCCTTAAATCTTGTACTAGTCTGTAACTCCCATCAGGCTTCTTTACTGGGAGAATAGGGGTATTGTGAGGGGACATACAAGATTCTAATGTCCCATCCTTTATTAGCCCTTCTATTACTGGCTTCAAACCTTCCCGTCCTTCTAATGAGATAGGATACTGACACACACGTATGGGACAATCTTCTCTCTCAATTGTAACTTTTATAGGATCGATATTTAATCCTCCCCTATTTCCTTCACCAGCCCAAACTTCCTTTTTAATTTTCTTTTCATCCTCTTGGCCTAATTTTAGCACTTTAGCTGTCATCCTCCCATCTTCTGGTATAACTCCTATCCCTAATTTCACTTGAAAATCTTGTCCCAATAAATTACTACCTGCTCCTGGGACTAACAAGACATCCCCCATCCAAAATCTAGTTTCTCCCTCCATTACCACATCTTTGATGACAGGAACAGTGAAACTCTCTCCTTTTGCTCCTGTTACTTTTACAGTATCTTTACTTACACTATAACCTTTTGGAATATTTAACAAACAGGTTCTTTCTGCTCCTGTATCTACCACAAATTGCAATTCTTCTTCTTGGGGACCTACTTTTAAAGTTACCACAGGCTCCAGATGGTATCTGTCCCCTAGAAAATAGAGCCTTGGACACCCCTATTCTTCCTCGGTACTCATCTCTTTGAAGATTTTCAGATCTTTTGCCCGTTTAGGACAGTCCATCCTATAATGTCCTCTGCCCTGACAGTAAAAACAGACATTCCTGGAATGCTCCTGAGGCTTGGTTTGTATTGGGGTTTTATTCTTTTCTGTTCCTCTGTCTCTATGACCGTTAGGAGTAGAGTCTGTGTGGTTTTGATTTTTCTTGTACTTGTTTTCTCTCATGGTGACTGCCATAATTTTTGCCTTCAGTTTAGCTTTTTCTTCATCCCTCCGGACATAAACGTTCTGAGCTTCCTTTAATAAGTCATTTAATGGTTTATCATGCCAATCCTCAATTTTTTTCTAATTTCTTTCTGATATCTGGCCAAGCATTCGTTACAAAGTTAATCCTTAACAAAGCTTTTCCCACATCAGTTTCAGGATGTATTCCTGAATATTGTTTTATATTTTTCCTAAGTCTGTCTAACCATTCAGTTGGGGTCTCTTCTTTCCCCTGCTGTGTCTCAAAAGCCTTTTTAGCATTTTGCCCTCGAGGTGCCGCCCCTTTTATTCCCTTGATTGTTGCATTGCGATAGTCATTCATAAGTTTTCTCCCCTCCTCACTATTTTGACTCCACCCCGGAGGTTCAGTTGGCATTATGTCTTCTCCAGAGGGCCCCTGTGGATGTTCTTTATTCCAGGCTTTTATGCCTGCAACTCTTATAATTTCCCTTTCTTCCTGAGAAAATAGTATCTTCATTATAGACTGCATTTGTTCCCAGGTATAAACGTTTGGACCTAAAAATTGGTCAAGTTGTTCAGCTGTGCCGATGGGATCCTCTAAAATCCCTTTGATTTCTTTTTTAAAATTTCTGACTTCGGAAGAAGTCGGGGGAGCATTCACAAATCCAATCCCACCTCCTCCCATCGGGACCTCTCTTAGTGGAAATAGACCAATTTCTTTATTCCAATGTTTTTCTGCAGCCTTATTTTCGTGTGGTGAGGAAAAATCAGGAGAAAGCTGCCTCTTGACTGCACCTCTAGTATTTTTATGAGGAGCATCTTCTCAGGACAGGGAGTTGCTTGGAGCTGGAGCTGCGGTTTCCAAGGGAACGGGACTCGGGGCCGGAAGGGCGGTGTGAGGAGGGTGTACCCTAGAGACGTGCTCCTCCAGAGGCGGAGCACGGGCGGGGTTTGCTGCCGGAGCTGCTGAAGGGGGAGCATGTCCGGGGAATGCCCGGCAGCGCGGTCAGCCTCCGTGTGGCTGCTGGCGGCAGAGCCGGCCGCTCCCGGCAGAGGCAGGGCAGCGGCGGCAGCGCCCAGTGTAGCCGGAACGGGCAAAACCGCGGGGGATGGGGCCGAGAAAACCGCTGCGGGAGAAGCGGCCAGAGACGGGACAGCCGGGACTAACGGGAGCCCGCCGGGCGCGGCCAGCGGACCAGCCGCGGACAAACCGGGCAGGATGGGGAGGGGGTCGGTCGGGCAGCCGCGAGCAGCGAGGCGGGGGCCGGTACCGAAGCGGCAGGCGGCGAAACAGGGACTGGGAGGGCCGCCGCAGGCAGCGGGACGGGAACCCGCAGAGCCGCCGCCGCGGGCACGGGAACCGGGGCAGGAACACGCGGCGAGCCAGAGCCCGGGGTGGGCGCAAGGACCGGGACAGGCACCGGCACCGGGGCCGGCGGAGCTGAGGGGAGCGGCTCGCTGGGACCCGAAACCGGTGCTGGGGCCGCAGGCGGTGCAGGCGCGAATGGGAAGGGAGGAGGTAACATTTCTAAAGGATCCCATTCTTTTTCTTTTCATCTTTTTTCCTCTTGCTCCCCTCCCTTCTCTTTCCATTTTTTCTTTTCTTGTTTTGTTTCGGGGATTTCTGATACTTTAAAGATTTTGATTTTCCTAAAATCCCCTGTCCAACACGTGGCATATTCTCTTTCTTCTAAATTAAATGATTCCTTTGAGTTTTCAAATACATTTAGAGCCTGACAAGTCCATCTTTCAAAAGAACCATATCTAGGCCAATAAACGTGGTCAGATCTTATTTCCTTTGTTGGCCATTCAAGCATACAAAATTGTATCATCTTTACTTTGTCCTTTTTTCTTGTACAAGGGTTTTTTTTCCCAGTTGGCTAACATAACTCCCAGGGGACTATCTTGGGGTATCTCTGTTGATAATTTCTTACTGGATTTCTGTCCCATTTTTCAAGATCTTATCTACTCACCCCCTGCCTCTGTTCCACCTTCCTCCCCCTACCCAAATACCACTTTTCCTTCGACTACACTCTCAAAAAAAAACCCTCATTTTTCTCACACCACCCCTCAACACAACACACTTTCCTCCAAGGAACTACAACAAAGCTTAAAATAAACAATCTGCATTACATATACTTTCATTCGTCCCCATTCGCTCAAGTTTATTTGTCACTTACTCACACACACAACAAAACAACCACAACAACAAGGTACCTTTTATTTTTCAACACACCTATTACACTTTTAGGTGTCCCTGGCCAGTCCCGGTGTTCTTGGATACCCCTCAATCCAGCTGTGTTGTTCCCAACCCCAGATTCTCTCAGGTGTACCCTCACTCTGGCAAAATTTTACTCAGTCCTGGGTGTTCTCGAAGATTAATATCTCAACCCACCAGACTTTTATTCAACCCTGGGTGCTCTTGAGGAATAATATCTCAACCCAGCAACAACCCTGGGTGCTCTTGAATATTAATCCCTCAACCCAGCCCATTCAATTCAACCTAGCAAAAAAAAAAAAAAAAATTAAAGGTCCCTTTTTACCTTCTTATTTTCCCCAATGGATTAATCCCGATTTCCCCGGGGGGGATTCTCTCACTCTTTTATCATTCGCTTCGTCTCTGTACTGGCCGCTTTTCTCCCGAAAAAGACGGAAACGCAGCATGGGAGACTACTGCACTCACTTAGCAGGTCTGGGGTAACCAGCCCGCCTCTCATTCACACACATTCATCCCCCCTTATCCACCCCATCCCAACAAATACTTACCTATCCCTTGTCCTTGGGTCTTTGTTCTTCGTGTACACTTTGGTCTTAGGGGCTAATTACCGCGTTTTTAGGGAATCCTTTCCCTCTTCTTTGTTTTATTGTCTCCTTTTGTCCATCGGATCATAACCTGCATCCCTCGGTAGCACCAGGGGAGCACAGTGAGGCTGCCTAATTAGGGCAGAACACGTCTCCCTCACTCTGACTCTCCTAAGGCACCGGCAGAGAGGTGTTAGAAACCATCCTCTGCTACCATTTGTTATAAACGCCAATCACTTGTTTCAAAAAATTCAGAAAGTTTAATAAAAATAATACAAATGTAGTAATAAAGGTTACACAATTAGAGTTAGGACAATTAATGAGACAATAACAGCAAAGAGTTATAGCCCGGGCTGGGTACCCTTCTCTGGACAAAAGTGAGCCAGGAAAAGGGGGACCCTGTTAAAAGAAAATTTACTCCTTAAGAAGGGTAATCTGTTGCATATACAAAACACTTTATGAATATGCAT
Source organism: Anomalospiza imberbis (assembly GCF_031753505.1). NCBI lineage: Eukaryota > Metazoa > Chordata > Aves > Passeriformes > Viduidae > Anomalospiza > Anomalospiza imberbis. Next base: position 133,516 of record NW_027099470.1, on the reverse strand, counting down.
ATATTTTATTTAAAACAAGAAATCCATCTGGTACGTGTCAAAAATTTTCTATAATCCCCAGGCGCCTTCCAGTCTAAGTCCAGCTTGAAAAAGTTCGTTTCTGTTGATAAGGAAAACCATAAACTCCTCTCCTCTGGAAAATTTATGGGTTTCTGTAATTGTTATCTATGTGCAAAGAATTTTTTTTATTATCTTCTCCTTTTCTTGAGCTAATTAAAAGAATACACACATAATTTATATTTTAACTGCTAAAGCTTACAAAACTACATTTACTATATTATTAAAATGTCAATACAACATAACTTTCATACCTAGCATAATACATATAGTAAATATCTGCGTAGAGCCATATAATATGCATTTTTCACAGGATTAATACAGTACTGCAAAATAACTTTCCAACATAACACATATAGTATTTAATTTAATATTTGCGAAGAGCCAGTCATTTCATATGCATTTTTCACAATCCCAAATCTCCTTTTTTGACCCCAAATCCTTCTTTGTGCCAAATCCCAAATGTCCTTTCCCCACCCTAAATTCTCCTTTTCCCACCCCAAATCCTTTGTGTGTTCCCAAATCCCTTTTCCAATCCCAAAATCTCCCTTTCCACCCCAATTCCCCACCCTAAATCTTGTCTCCCCCCAAATCCTTCTTTCCCCACTCCAATCCTCTTTCCCTACCCCAAATCTCATTTTCCTCCCCAAATCCCCTTTTCCCATCCCAAAAATCTCCTTTTCAAACCCCAAATCCTCCTTTTCCACCCGAAGTCCTTCCTTCCACCCTAAATCCCCTTTTCCCACCCAAAATCTTTTTCCATCCCAATATCCCCTTTTCCCACCACAATCCTGACCCTAAATCCTAAGTCTCCACCCTAAATCCCATTTTCCCACCCAAATCTCCTTTTTCCATCCCAAATCCTTCTTTGTGCATCCCAAATACTCCTCCTTTCACCCCAAAATCTCCTTTATCCCTCCTAAATCCTTCTTTCTCACCCCCAAATCTCCTAACCCCAAATACTTCTTCTATCATCCCAAATCCCCTTCTTCCACTCCCGATCCCCACCCCAAATCCACTTTCCCAGCCCCCCAGGAGTTTTTTGGGGCTCCGTAGGGGTTTTTGGGGTTCCTGAGGGGTTTTTGAGTTCTCCCCAGCATTGTACCCAGGGTCTCTCTGCAGACATTGTACCTGGTGCTGCCCTAAATAAACCTCAAATAAACACAAATAAACACAAATAACGCCAAAGAAACCCCAAATACCCCCAAACAAACCCCACTGTGCCCCGCAGGGCTGGAGTGGCTTTGGGGAGGGGTAGGAGATTAGAGGGGTCATGATGCCAAACTTGAGGGATTGGGGGGTTTGATCCTAAAATTAGGGGTTTGGGGGTGTTTGGCTCTTCAGGGTTTGGGGTTTGGAGGTTTTTGACCCCAGGATCTGGGATTGGGCAGGTTTTGACCCCAAACTTTGGGAATTGGGGGTGTTTGACATCCCAGGGTTTGGGGATTAGGGGTGTTTGACAATCCCAGGATTTGCAGTTTGGGGGTTTTTGACATTCCCAGGATTAGGGGATTAGGGGTGTTTGACAATCCCAGGATTTGCAGTTTGGGGGTTTTTGACATTCCCAGGATTAGGGATTTGGGGGTTTTTGACCCCAGGAATTAGGGACTGGGGATTTTAACCCCAAACTTTGGGAGTTGTGAGTGTTTGACACCTCAGGATTTGGGATTTGGGGGTATTTGACCCCAGACTTTGGGAACTGGAGGTGTTGGACACCCCAAATATTTCAAACCCCAGGATCTGGGGTCAGGGGAATTTAACCCCAACGTTTGGGAATTGGGGAGTATTTGGCACCCCAGGATCTGGCATCTGGGGGGTTTGATCTTAAAATTTGGGTTTTGGGGTGGTGGGGGGGAGGTTGACGTCCCAGAGTTTGGGTTTGGGGGTGTTTGACCCCCCAGTGTTTGAACCCCCAGGATTTGGGGTCAGGGGGAGTTGACCCCAGGATTTGGGGTGTTTGATCTCTCCAGGAAAAACCCACTTGATCTGCTTTAGCCTTCAGTCACCTTTTAAAAGTCACAATTACAACATTTCATTAGCATAGTCACATTTGCATAAAGCTGTGTCATGGTTTTACAACCCTTTGTGGCTTCAGCGCCTGCGTCAGTTCCTCCTGTGGTGGTCGTCAGTCTTCTGGTGGGCTTTTGATGAAGGCTTCTGTAATCCTCCTCACGTTGGAACTTTTTACCTGTATCAGCAATGCATGCCTGGTGCTTCTTGTTCTTCAGTCTGACCTGGTTTTAGCTGATTTTGCGGTTTGCAAGTTCTGTTAAAACTTGCTGTCTTGCTCTTGGTGGCGTTTGTTGTCGCTTGCTCTGCTCTCTTGCTTTCTCTGCTGTCTCGCCTGCTTTAGCGGCACATCTCGTTCCAGTGCTGCTTGTAGTGAACCTTTCCTTGCACACCACTGAGGATTCCCCCCACCCTGGTGTCCCAGCAGCTCCATGCCCAGCCAGGAGGAGCAGCAGGGCCAGGGTTGACAGGGTGTCCCCCCAGATTTCACCTCTACTGATGACACAGCCGGACACTTGGGAGGCTGCCTCAGGCTTTATTGTCTACCTGCATCCCAGGAGGGAGCAGAAAATCCTCCTGCAGACGCTGATTCCAGAGGCTCCCAATGCTTCCTTGCCTCCATGAGGTTCTGTCAAGTCCCAGTGAAACCTTGCCACATTACTCCACAGCCTCACAATGCTCTCCTGGCTTCCATGAGATTCCTCTGTGACCCACTGCAGCCTTGGCTCCATGAGGGTCTCTTGGCTTCCATGATGCTCCACTACATCCCAAGGGGCATCTGCGGCTCAGTTTTGGAGCCCTGCAAGATCCAAAGATTTCCCCCCATAAAACACCAGCCCAGGGACCCCCAGGATATTTGGGCTGAGCTCCCGCTCCCCAGGCACCTGCATGGACCCCAAGTGACCGTTGTGACTCCATGGAATGTCATGGAACAAACTGTCCCTTGTCAGACAGCAGGTGCCATGGAACCCAGATGCCCAGGTGCCACTGGGACATTGCCACTGCCCATGGAACCAAGTGTCCATGGTGACAGAGCCGGGCCTAATGGAACACAGGAGAGTGCTGAGACCCCATGGAAACTCAAGGAACCAAGGCTCCGTTGTGACACAGAGGGGCCTCATGGCACCAAGGAGACAATTGTGAGGCAATGGAATGTCTGGGAATAACGAGTAAATTGTCAACACAGCAGGGCCTGATGGAGCCCAGGTGCTGATGGCACATTTCCAAGGCTCGTGCAAGCAAGTGTCCATGCTGACAGACTCCAAATCCTGGAGTTTGAAACATTTGGGGTGTCCAACACCCCCAATTCCCAAAGTCTGGGGTCAAATACCCCTAAATCCCAAATCCTGAGGTGTCAAACACCCCCAACTCCCAAAGTTTGCAGTTAAAATCCCCAATCCCCAACTGCTGGGGTAAAAAACTCCCAAATCCCAAATCGTGGGATTATCAAAAACCTCTACATCCCAAAGTCTGGGGTCAAACCCCTGATCCCCAAATCCTGGGGACAAAACCCCTGAAACCCTAAATCCTGGGATTCGTAAACACCCCTAAACCCCAAATCCTGAGGTGTCAAACAGCCCCAATTCCCAAAGTTTGGGGTCAAAACCTGCCAAACCCCAAATTCTGGGGTCAAAAAACCCCAAACCCAAAACCCTGAAGAGTCAAACCCCAAAACCCCCAAATTTTATGATCAAATCTCTCCAATCCCCCAAGTTTGGTGTTATAACCCCCCGCAATCCCAAACCCCCCCAAAGCCACTCCAGCCCTGGGGGGCACAGTGGGGTTTGTTTGGGGTTATTTGGGGTTTCTTTGGGGTTATTTGGGTTTATTTGGGGTTTTTTTGGGCCACCTCCAGGTGCAATGTCTGCAGAGAGACCCTGGGTACAATGCTGGGGAAAACCCTCAGAGCCCCTCAGGAACCCCCAAAACTCCTGGGGGGCTGGGAAAGTGGATTTGGGGTGGGGATCGGGAGTGGAAGAAGGGGATTTGGGATGATAGAAGAAGTATTTGGGGTTAGGAGATTTGGGGGTGAGAAAGAAGGATTTAGGAGGGATAAAGGAGATTTTGGGGTGAAAGGAGGAGTATTTGGGATGCACAAAGAAGGATTTGGGATGGAAAAAGGAGATTTGGGTGGGAAAATGGGATTTAGGGTGGAGACTTAGGATTTAGGGTCAGGATTGTGGTGGGAAAAGGGGATATTGGGATGGAAAAAGATTTTGGGTGGGAAAAGGGGATTTAGGGTGGAAGGAAGGACTTCGGGTGGAAAAGGAGGATTTGGGGTTTGAAAAGGAGATTTTTGGGATGGGAAAAGGGGATTTGGGGAGGAAAATGAGATTTGGGGTAGGGAAAGAGGATTGGAGTGGGGAAAGAAGGATTTGGGGGGAGACAAGATTTAGGGTGGGGAATTGGGGTGGAAAGGGAGATTTTGGGATTGGAAAAGGGATTTGGGAACACACAAAGGATTTGGGGTGGGAAAAGGAGAATTTGGGGTGGGGAAAGGACATTTGGGATTTGGCACAAAGAAGGATTTGGGGTCAAAAAAGGAGATTTGGGATTGTGAAAAATGCATATGAAATGACTGGCTCTTCGCAAATATTAAATTAAATACTATATGTGTTATGTTGGAAAGTTATTTTGCAGTACTGTATTAATCCTTTTAAAGTAGCGTGTTAAATATCGTTTTAGGCTGTAACATAATATTGAAATAGAAACTATGCCATGTAAGATACTTTTTCTAACTAGCTCAGAATTTCTTCGCACAGAGATAACAGCAACAAGACACCAAAATCTCCAAGAGAATAATTATTGCCCCGTTATCAGGAAAAACCAGACCGAGGTACCGAGACGACTGAGTTACAAGATGAGGGGTGAAGTTGATGACAACCAGAGAACACCCTTTTTTTGAAAAGAATGTTTGCATCATTTATGAGATATATGGATATATCTCATAAACAGACTATTGCTTTTAAGAGTTTATTAGTGAGCCATGCTTTCTTGAGGAAAGCATCCGGACGTCTGCAATTCTTTGCTTTTTATTGTCCTTTGTTGTCCTAACCTGATTATCCAAATTTTTATTGCTCTAATTTTTATTACTGTTTTTAATAACTATTTTATTACTATTAAACCTTTAAAATTTTAAACCAAGTGATTGGCATTTTTCACAGGGACGAAAAGAGATTTTGGGGTTGAAAAAAGGAAGATTTGGGATGAAAAAAGGAGGACTAAGGATGAAAATGGAGGATTTGGGGTAAAAAATGGAGGATTTGGGCCGAGCTGAATTTACCTGGGGGAGTGGGGGTGTGCGGGGGGTTAGGGGCAGGGTCAGGACCATTTTTGGGGCAGTTTTCTGGGATTTTGGGGTATTTTTGTGGTATTTGGGGGCAATTCCATGGGATTTGGGGACAGCTTTACGAGATTTCGGGTGATTTGGAGGGGTTTTAGGTTGGTTTGGAGGGATTTCAGGGCGTTTCTATGGGATTTTGGGGTGGTTTGGAGGGGCTTGGGGTGTTTTGGGGCACTTTTTGGGTATTTAGGGGCGGGTTTGGGGCGGTTTTTCGGGATTTTGGGGTATTTCAGGCCCGGGGTCGTTTTGGGTTTGGGGTCTTTTGGTGGGGTTTGGGGTGTTTTGGGTCACTTTTTGGCGAAGGAGATCTTCATGGCTTTTCTCTGGGTGATCCCCAAAAATCCAGAGACATTCCCCTCAAAAAACCTGGGTATGTTCTCCCAAAAACTCGGGAATGTTCCTCAAAACCTCGGGAATCTTCCCCCAGAAATCCGGGAATCTTCCCACAAAAAATACCGTAATGTTGCCACAGAAAAAATCCGGAAACATTCCCCAGATAATCGGGAACGTTCCCCTAACAATCCAGGAATGTTACCCCAGAAACCCAGGAAAGTTCCCCCAAGAACGGGGAATGTTCCCCAAAAGAAACCCGGAAATGATCCCCACAACCCGCCGCGCGTGCGAGCCCACCCAGCCAATAGCGTCGCGCCCCGCCTCGAGCCAACCAATCACCGCGCGGCTCCCCTCAGCAGTGCCCGCCTCCCCGCGCCGCTCCAGCCAATCGGAGGCGAGGCGGCAGCCCCGGGCCCGCCCCGGGCTCGGGCGGGTCCTGCGGGAGGCGCTGCAGAGAGCGGGGGAGGCGCTGGAAGAGGACGGAGGCTGCGGGGGCTGCTGAGGGGCCGGGACAGCTGCGGGAGGAGGGTCCGCACAGGGGGGCCCTGGGGGGCGTGGGAGGGGCTGGGGGGATTTTGGGGAGCTGTTTGGGGGGTCCTGGGGGCGTCCTGGGAGGTTTTGGGGACGGGCTTTGGGGGGTCTGGAAGGGTTCCGGGAGAAGGTCTGGGAGGGTTTGGGAAATTTTTGGGAAAAGCCCTGGGGGGATCTGGGGAGGGGCTGGGGGGTCCCGGATTGGGTTTGGGGAGGGGTCTGGGGGGTCCTGGAAGGGTCCTGGGTGGGGTCTCGGGGGACATCCTGGGCTGGGCCCGATTGGGGTCTGGGGGCTGTGGGGGGCTCAAGGGGGCTTTGGGGTTCCTGGGGGAGATTTGGGAGTCCCGGGGGGTCCCAGCCCCACCCTGAACCGGCGTCTGGGGGTTTCGGGGGAGGGGGCACAACAGGGGTTCCCCCCTCCCCCGTTTTTGGGGGGTCTCCCATGGTGCCCCTTCCCAAAAAAGCTCCGAGGGCCCTCTGAAGTGGCTCCTGTTCCACCGGCCGGTGCCCCCGGATCCAGGACGGCCCCCTGTGAGTCTGGGGGGTTCTGGGAGGATTTTGGGAAGGTTTGTGGGGATTTTGGGGGCCTTTTTTTTTTAGATTAGGGGGATTTTGTTGGGAGTTTAGGTGGAATTACTGGGTTTTGGGAGAGAGTTATAGGGTTTTGGGGGGGTTTTGTGGATTTGGGGGGGTTTTAGTGGAATTTTGGGGGTTTTTATTAGTGTTTTGGGAGGGGTTGTTTTCTGGGGCGTTTATTGGCAATTTTGTGAGTTTTGTTCAATTTTGGAGGGGGTTCCACTCAGATTTTGTGGGGGATTCTGTTGGGCTTTGGAGGATTTTAGTTGGAGTTTTGGGGGTTTTATTGGAATTGTGGGGGGCTTTGGGGTTGTCCCCGGGTGTGGTAAATGGCAGAGAGGCACCAAAACCCCCAAACATCCCCGGAAAAACACCCTCTCCTAAAGCACCAATAAAACCACCTGAAAATCCAAACTCCCCAAAACTCCCCAGCTCCACCAAACCCAATATCTCTCCCCAAAATCCCACCAATTCCCCCATAACTCCCAACACGATCCCCCAAAGCCCAAAAAAGCCCCAAATGCCCCGAGCCCTCCTGAGCCCTCCCTGGTCCCTCCCGGTCCCGCCCAGGCCCATCTGGGGCCGCGGCCAAAACTGCCTGGGGCGAACGCAGAGGTCCCGGAGAGACCCCGAAGCCGATCCCAGGCTCGGCCTCGGGCTCGGCCCCTTTGGAGGATTTTGGGCCGAACTGGGCAGGTTTAGGGTGGGCTTCAGATCCCTTGTGGGGATCCCGAGCCTTTTCGGGTGGATTTTCGGCCCCTTTGGCTGATTTGAGGCCGAATCTGGTGGGATTTAGGGGGGAGTTCAGATCCCTTTGGGTGATTTTAGGCCCACGTGGGTGGGGCTGGGGCCCGTTTGGGTGAGTTGAGGATAAACTAGGCCCATATGGGTGAGTCATAATTCTGTGTGGGTGATTTTACGTCACTTTATTTGGTGATTTTGGGCACATTTGAGTAGGTTTTCTGCTTCTTTGGGCAATTTTATGTCAAACCAATCCTTTTTAGGACTTCTTGTGTTGGTTTCAGGCACGTTTGGGTGATTTTAGGTACCTTTGTGTGATTGTAGGTGAAACCAGGTACTTTCAGGGTGGATTTTAGGCATATTGGAGAGATTTACAGGTGATTTTAGGCAACTTCGTGTGGGTTTTAAAACATTTGGGGCAATTTTAGGTGATTTTGGTTGGATTTTAGACCCCTTTAGATAATTTTAATCCCATTTGGTTGATTTTAGGCCAAACCATGTGGATTTAGGGTGGATTTTAGGGCCCCTTTGGCTGATTTTAGGGCAAACCTGGTGGATTTCGATTGCCTTTGAGGCCCTTTTGGGTTATTTTAGGCCAAACCAGGCCCTTTTAGGACCGTGCCTTCCCTTGACCACACTCCTTTCCCCTCACGGTTCCCACCCTTTCCTCACCCCTTTTCCCCTCACTGTTCGGCCTTCGGGAACGGGGGAGGAGGAGGAGGGAGGGAGGAAGAGGCACAGCGGCAGCCGGGAGCAGCCGGAGAAGATCAGAGAAGGAATCGCGGGGCCCTGGCGCTGCCTGAAGTCGCCGCAGCCCCGGGAGCATCGCCCCCATCCCGCAGGTGCCCGGGGAGGGGGAGCTCGGCCCAAATATCCCGGGGGGTGCCTGGGTTTGGGGTTTTTTGGGGGGATGTTTGGAGCTGGCAGGGCTCCAAAGCCGAGCCGCAGCTGGCCCTCGGGGGGACATTGGGGGTCCCCGGGAGGTGTTTTTGAGGGCTCATGGGGCCAGAAGTGGCTGCTTCCAGTATGAGCCCAGTTGGTGCCCCCGTGTCCTTCCAGGTTCCTTGGCACTCCCAGTATGAACCCAGTTTCTCCCAGTATGATCCTGGTCACTCCCCCTCACTCCCTGCAGGATCCCTGTTGTTCCCAGTATGAACCCAGTCCCTCCCAGTCATTCCCTAAGATGATGCAATTTGCCCCCAGCAAGGTCCCAGTTGCTCCCAGTTCCTCCCCCTTTCATCCAGTTTGTTCCCAGTTCTCCCAGTTGCCCCTAGGATAATCCTAGTCACTCTCAGTATGATTCCAGTCTATCCCAGCAAGGCCCTAGTCTCTCTTACTTACCCGGAGTGTGTTCCAGTCACCCTCTGCGTGATCCCAGTCTGACCCAGCATGGACACAGCTGCTTCCAGTGTAATCCCAGTATGATCCCAGTTGCCCCCAAGCATAGTCCCAGTTGTTCCCTGGTCTCGCATTATGATCCCAGTTGCCCCTTGAATAGTCCCAGTCCCTCTCAGCAGGGTCCCAGTCATGCCCAGTGCCCCCAGCATAGGTTCACTGTCCCCAAGTGTTGACCCCAGCCTTCTCCCAGCTTTTCCCACTGGGGTTCCAGTCCCCCCAGTATGGTTACAGATACTCCCAGTCAATTCCAGTTGCCCCAGTAAGGCTGTAGTTAGCTCAGAATGATCACAGTCTTTCCCAGTTACTTCCAGTTGCCTCCAGCATGAGCCCAGTTTGTGTCTGTTGCCCACGTTGTGGTCCCAGTTGCTCCCAGTATGATCGATGTTGCCCCACTTGTAGTCTCAGTCCTCTCAGCATGGTTCCAGTACCTTCCAGCTGATCCCAGTTTCTCCCAATGTGTCCACATTTTCCTCCCAACATGGGCCCAATAGCTTCCAGTGACTCCCAGTCAGGTTCCATTCACAGCCACTCTAATCCCAGTATCATTGTAGTGTCTTGGTGTGAAAAGACAGGAGTCTGTGAAGGAAGGCTAGAGTCCCCCATGAAATGGAAAAGGTAAACCCCCTCCCTCCGAATTACCACAATGTCAAAATAAAAAGGCTCTCAGGCAAAGATATGGGAATGGGAATAACAGTTCTTTACTAGAAAAAAACTAAATAATAATAATAATAATAAAGAAATGTAATTAGTACAAACAAAACTACTTATGGCGTCAGAAACCTGACACCCTGAGGAGTCAGGGTGCTGGTGATAGTCCAGTTAAATAGTGGCTGCTCCTCCTGGAGTGGCAGATGAAATGCTGCTGAAGCGGTGGTCCTGTAGAAGGGTGTAGTTTTCTCTGAAGGTCTGGTGATAGAGTAGATGGACCTGGTCTTCCTCTGGGAATCCAGCGGAGAAGCTGCTCCTTTGGGAATCCAGCGAAGAGGCTGTTCTGATGTCCCAAAAATGCTGATTTTTTGCAGGTAGGGATGCTTGGCTCTTCCCTCTGGGTGGAGCATCTCACAATGGGATGATGTAACCCCATCAGTCCCGCAGTGATTAATTCAATGGCCCATGAACAGAAGATATCTCCCCGGAGGCAGACATTGTTCTTGGAAGAGATAAGAAAACTGCCCAGCTGAACAGAAGATACCTGCCCCACCTCCAACAGATAGCAAATAGAATATATGCTTATCTTACAAGCCAGGACAGTGTAGCCGCTCCAGTATGATCCCAGTCACTGGAAGTCTAATTCCAGTTGCTCCCAGACTCTCCCAGTCTGATGCCAGTGCTCTCAGTATGATGCCAGTTGCTCCCAGCACGGGCCCAGCTGTTCCCAGTGTGGTTCCATCACTCCACTATGGTTACAGACACTCCCAGTATGGTGGCAGTTGAACCCAGTTGCCCCCAGTGTGGTCCCAGTTCTCCCCAACATGGTCTCCATTCTTTCCAGTGTGGTTTCAGTCACCCCAATATGATTATATATACACTCCCAGTATATCTCAGTTGCCCCCAGCACGTCTGTACTGTTTACCAGGCACTGCTAGTGGCCCCGGTAAGGTGTTAGTTATCCCAGTATGATCCCCTAGTCATGCCCAGTATATCCCAGTTGCTTCCAGCATGCATCCAGTCATTCCCAATTACTCCAATTTGCTTGCAGCATGATCCCAGTTTCTTTCATTTGCTCCCAGCAGCCCAAGGTGTGATCCCAGCTGCTCCCTTTCAATGCCAATAAGCTCCAGTTTGATCCTAGTCACATGCCAGTACTCCCAGTGTAGTCCCAGTATAATTCCAGTTGCTTCCAATCTCTCTCAGTATTGTCTCAGCAGCCTCCAGCATGGTTCCAATTGCTTCCTAGATCAACCCAGTCAGTCCCAGTATGATGCCATTTGCTCCCAATTGCTCCCGGTTACCCCCAGCATGGGGAATGTTGTGCAGGGTATGTTCCCAGTCACTCTCAGATACTCCCAGTGTTAGTCCAGTCACTCCCAGTATGATCAAATATGACCCCAGTGTGTTCCCCGTCACTGCCAGTATGAACCAGTTCTGCTCCACATGGTTCCAGTTGCTCTCTTTCACCCTCACTTTCATTCCAGTCACTCCCAGTATCTCCCAGTGTACTCCAGTTCCCTCCAGCATGTTCCCAGTCACTCCCAGTTCCTTCCAGCATGATCCCATTTGCTCACAACCACTCCCAGTCAGCCTCAGTTGTAGCTGTGATCCCATGACTGGGATCACACTCATGGCCAGTGTGATCCCAGTCTCCTCCAGCATGAACCCAGTTGATCCCAGTAGAAGCCCACTTGTTTCCAATCACCCCCAGCATGCAGCCAGTCACTTCCAGCTCCTCCCAGTTTCTCCTAGCATGACCCCAGTTGCTTACAGCTGCTCCCAGTCACTCTCAGTATAATCCCAGTCACTCCTAGTGTATCCCATTTGCTGCTAACATGGTCTCAATTGCTCCCTGCAGGCTCCTACTCATTCCCAGTATGATTCCAGTAGAGCCCAGTCCCTGCCAGTGCTGCCACTCCTGGCATCCCCCAGCCCTCTGTGCGTTCCCCCTCCCGGATGTCCCGAGAGGAGCCCCAAGGGCTGGCAGTGCCCGGGCAGGGTCCCCAGCAAGGCCCAGTTTGGATGTGCAGCCCCCAGTTCTCTCAGTTTGCCTCTCCTTTTGCCCGGGCCAGGTTCCCCCCTGGAACAGCGGGTGGGAGCAGCCAAGAGCCCCACGCTGCCCATCCCGACCTGTCCCGGCTCCATCCCCGCTCCTGCCGCGGGCTGCCAGGGCTGCGGGAACGGCACCAAGGGTGTCGCAGCTCCTGGGGGAGGAGGAGGAGGAGGGAAGGGCAGGGATGAAGGAGGAGAGTGAGAAGGGATGGAAGTAGGAGAAGGAGGTGGGCTTAGGGTGAAGGAGGGATAGAAGGGAAGGAGGAGAAGGAGGGGAGGAAAAGGATGAGCAGGAGGAAGAGGAAGGACAAAGGAGGATCAAGGAAGAGAAAAGGAACCAGGAGGTCAAGCCCTCCCTGAATCCCCAGCCCCACACCTGTGGGTTCATTGCCCCTTGTCCCGCAGGTGTCCAAGGAGGGGAGCTCAGCCCAGATATCCTGGGGGTCCCTGGGTTGTGTTTTTTTGTAGGGATGATTAGAGAATGAAGAATTCAAAAGCTGAGAGGAAAAGGCCCCTTGGGGGGACATTGAGGGGTCCTGGTGATGGCTGCCAGCAGAGGCAGCCTGGAGGAGCAGAGCCCTGTGTCCCCCAGGAGCCCAAAGTGGGGATCCCAGAGAGTGCAGAGGATCAGAAACGGGACATCACGCCATGATCAATATGATCAAACAAAGCTGATTTATTGCAAAAACTAAGCTATATTTATACTGTGTTCTACTGTTCACATGCCTCAAATTAATACATAATTGGTTAGGCCTAACTGTTCACGTGCCTCAAGCTAATACATGATTGGTTAACTCCTTCTGTGCATGCATTTTAAGCTTTTATTTAATTCAGTTATTTTTTCTTCTTCATCTGTCTCGCTGCGGTTTTCTTGTCTGCCTTTACATCCTAAACTGTCTGGAGTTGAGCGTGTTCTTCTTTTGTGTCCTTCAAGGACATTGTGACCTTACTCAGTTTCTATGAAGGCTGGATATGTTGCATATGTCCATTGTCCTGCACAAAACTCTCAACAATTCCCCCTTCTTGTTTTGGCACAAGCCAGACCGAATTAATGGCATGTTCAGTTATTCCCTGCACATGCTGTAATAAGCAAGGTACAATAAGCAAAATCACTAAAATAATGCAAAAAACCATAATGCCAAAGCAAACTAAGTCCTTAAGCCATCCAGTAATGCCCCAAGATTTTAACCACTTATTGAAAGGATTATCAACAACTCTTAAGCTTCTTCATGTTTTCTTTAAGTTGCAAAAGTTTCTTGTGAATTGATTCAGAGTGATCAGAAAGGTTCATGCAACACATCCCTTCAAAATCTTCACACCCATGTCCTTGTTCTAGCAATAAAAAATCTATGGCAGCCCTATTTTGTAGCACAGCATGGCGTATGCTATCAGCATCAGTGGTGAGTTCATCTAGCACTGTGGACATGATGTTAATTTGTTCCCCTGTCCAACAGGGTCGCCTCAATTGCGTGAGGGCCTGTGCCGAGGCTACTCCTGGCATGAAAAATGATGCCAATATAACTGATGGTGGGTCCCATAATTGTACCTCATCTCTACATTCAGGGCCCAACTGATGCACACTAAGTCTTGAGCATTGGGACTTGTGACTTGTGACATCTGGTGGATGTTAGGGGCGAATAATGCTAGTTTGCCAAAATAACACGATCCTCCCAATGCTTCCTGGGGTACTGCAGGCCAGGCTCTAACCCCGCACATGAGGAAAACCCCAGGAGGTAGCATTTTAGCTGCACCTTGCTCCGGTGGTAAAGGCCTTATCCATTTTTTGCAGTAATCTGTGGTATTGTAATGCCATGAGGAGCTAGGGGATATCCAAGTGCTATCATTTTTTGGTCATCCCTCTTTTATAACAGACAAATCTGAGCCTGTAGAATAATATAAAAAAAAAAAATAGACAGTAGTTGCCTGGCATAGAACCCAGGATATAAGTAATATTCAGTCCCTGGGCAATTGTAGAAGCTTGTGCTACCAAGGGGTTCATTGGAATCCCAAAAGTGTCGCACCAATTTGCAGAGGTTGGTCCCCTCTGGATATTCCACCATTGTATCATGCACCAACTTGACCAAGCCTCATTTAAATTTTTGTGCACCGTGGCCTTAGTCCAAGGTCCAAATTCTTCCATAGAATCTAACGGAACTCCAATTAAACAAGTACGAAAAGGATCAGAAGATGTAGCTAATGATAAGCAAATTGATTCCTGCCCTGTTTGATTAGCCCATGTAACCCACATGTGTGTTCACTGATCGATGTTCTGCAATCCCTGCGTTTTTTCTATTATTGCAACGATCATCATCAATATTCTTTGTGGGACAATTGCCATTGTTGTCACCGTTGCTGATCATGTCTACGCTTTGCCCAATATTCTTTGGCCTCGTCCCACTGACTGTCAGGAACATGATGCTGTTGTGGTACTGCTGTTCCTCTCCCACTCTCTGTATCTGTAATCTGACTCTGTAATATAATTTGATTTGCTACGGCTTGTTTTGCCAAGTGAAATTGAATCAGGAGCAAAACTCGCTGATCCTGTGTTTCAATAATGGATAAATCCTGGCTAAAATTCCAATGTTGTAAAAATACTCCTCTAAAGGGTGCGGGGGGAGGTTGTCTTCTATGACTAGGCCCTAAAATTATTGCTAATGCATGCTCAACTTTAAGTGTATTAGGTATACTAAAACATCTATTGCAAGCTAAATTAGTGGAGCTAAATTTTTGCTTTTTCCTGTGAGCTATAAAAAGATTATTTTTATAATCTGTTAATGGCTGTGGAAAAAAGTTCAATTGTTGTTCAACCGTCAGGTGCTGGAGTATCGGGTTCAGCTGCGTCTGAAGTCAGTGTTGTCGCCGACATTCTGCTTCTGGACAGAGTATTAGCTGGCAAGTGTGACTTTAGGTAAAGTTTCACCCAGTTAGCTGGAATCCAGCGAATTCCTTTATCTGTAAGTAAGCACATGTAACCTCTTCCCATTAATTTCACCATGGCTGGCCTCCCAGTGGCCACTATTAAAAAGGTTATGTAACAATTGTGGCCTTTAGTTGACTTAACAAATCCCTGCCAATTAAACCTAACAAATTACCAGGAGTCTGCATGACATAGGGTCTTGTTGTTATGCTTACTCGATCTGGAAAAGTAAAGGTAATTATTTCCCGACTTAACCAAGTTGCTTGGGTTCCACCAGTTCCTGCAGTTCTCAAAACAGGATTGACTACTGGCCAATTCCTGGGCCATATAATGCTTGAAATGGTTGTTACATCTGCTCCGGTATCGATTGTGAGCCTCTTAATAATAGAATTACCATTGGGATGAATCAAGGTTGCCTGTTATCTGGTTTACCTCTCGTGATGTCCATGGCCCGATATACTTCTGGGTTACCTGTGGAACCAAAACCGCCTGTTCCCCACTCCTTTAATCCTGTACAGGGGACACAAGGCTTAAAAGGAACAAGTTGAGCAATTTGTGATCCTTTAGGGATAGATAGAGGAGAGAAAAATGTCCTCACCATAATTTTGATAACCCCTTGATAGTCCGCATCAATAACCCCAGGAATTATATCCAATCCTCTTTTGCTAGCAGATTATCTCCCTAACAGGAAAGCACTAAGAGGTCCCTTTACATTAGTCTCTATCAGATGTACTGCAGAGTCAGTGATGGTAAGGTTTACTGTGGTTTCCACGTCCATTCCGGCACTGATTGGAGTGAGTAAAGTCCTCCAGAGGGGGTTGAGCTAGCAGCTCCCTGAGTTTGTGTCTTTGTGCATGGGGTCATGCTCTGTGGTCCGTTTCCCTGGAACTTGCACTCTCTCGTGTTGTGATTATCCTTCCTGCAGATGGAGCAAAATTTCTTCATTGGGGCAGATCAACATTGACTCTGTATATGTCTGACCTTTCCGCATCCAAAACATTTGATATTTTTTCCTTCTGCTTTTTTCTCTAATTTTGAAAGTAGTGGCTTTACGGCACTTTGTACCACAGCAGCCACATAGGCAGCCTTCTGTCTCTCTGTGGTTCTGGTCATGAATTCTAGCATGTCAACAACTTCTACTCCCTTCTGTAACGTGCCTAAAATCTGCCGAGTCTTGTCGTTAGTGTTGTCAGAGGCAAGCATCTTAAACAGCTTCTGCTTTGTATCTGGATCCAGGTCGGGATGATCATAGATGGCTCTGTGCAAGCAGTCTATGAATTTATCAAAGTCCTCATTTCCTCCTTGACGTATCTGTGTAAAAGCCTGAGTATGCAGCCGATCCAGCAATGCAAGGATCGAGTTGTATGCAAGTTGTTGGCTTAGATGCAAAACTTCATTTATACTTTGGGCTTGGGTGGTTGCTGTGGACCAGGGGCCTTCTCCTAATAATTGCGGTGTTGTGGTTCCAAACAATGGATCCCCTTGAGCCTGAGGTCTTGCTTCCTCTTTTTTACATGCCCCTTCCCAATTCTTATAAAACTGAATTTGCTGGTGGGGGGGCATGATTAAACTCACCAAGGTTTGAACATCAGCTGGAATTAAAGTATCTGGTGTAAAAATGAATTGCAGTAGTGATTGTGCTAATTGAGACTTCAAGCCATATTGTGTAACAGCGCTTTTCAATTTTTCTAATATCTTCCAATCAAATGGCTCCCATCCTCGCCCTGTGGCTTGGGTTACCACAGGGAAGGCTTCTATAGTACTAGGGGGAAAAGACCCCTCTATTATTGCTTATGTTATAACTCCTTTCCACTTCGTTTTTTGTGCGGCTTCTATATCAGGGTCTAACTCTAACTCCTGCTCTGGCATGGTCAAGGGGGGTATCCACCTCCCCCTCCATTCCTCCAGAGCTCTTTTGGACCTAGCAGCTCCCTCCTTTCAAATAATAGTCCTTTTAGGAAGTGACTTGGATCACTTTGTTGAATTACTAAAATTTGCAAATTGTCTACCAAAGCTTTTAAGTCCTCTTCTACCGCAGCAGATCCTGAATCTGTCTTTTCTTCTTCAGCCTCATCTTCAGATAATGAATGCACTACTTTTAACACTTCATCACCAGCTGCCCCCTTTTCCTGAATACCTTTATTCTCAGGTCAGCAGCTCAAACCTCCGAGGGAGGTAGCTTCCTCACTCTGTTTCTGGTCTGAGGGTTTGAGTTCCTTTTCGGTTACTGGAACCGGGCTGGAGGGTTGGGGGCCACACAAAGGAACGTTTAATGTAGTCGAGAATAACTTGCTAGCAGGAAATGCCTGTGACTTAGAGTCCGGGCTCAAGGAAAACCCAGCACAGGCTGCCGCAGCAGCTTTCTTTTCCGCCTTCATCATCCTTAGTACCTCTACAATGTTTTTCCACAGGGTAGCATATTTAGATGCCTCTTCAGCTTTACCTCCTCCCGAAGCGATACAGACCCATATCATGCAGCCCACAGCCTCCAATGTCAATACCTCAAAAGCGACATGCGCCCCTGGTATGGGGTTATGATCCCATGCCCAGTAAATAAGTCCCTTCAGAGTGGAAGAATCATATTTCTGCCCTCTCTTAGAGAGGATATATTGGAGGAGTTTCTGGACCCCATCTCATAGTCTGACCCCATCTCCTCCGCGGCCACTCACCTGATCAGGGCGAGATCAGTTCATCTTCATCAGTTTGTCTTTACTTGAAGCTCCACCCTCTCTTCCTCTCGCCCAGGGCAGCGAGGATACTTTCGACCAGCTTCTCTGCCTCCCGAAGGCTGTCGCGGAACCTCTGCATAGCAGTGAAATAGCTGTCTTTGGGTCCCTGTTCGGGTGCCAAAAAATGCAGAGGATCAGAAGTGGGACATCATGCCATGATCAATATGATCAAGTGAAGCCAATTTATTGCAAAAACTAAGCTATATTTATACTGTGTTCTATTGTTTACGTGCCCCAAGCTAATGCATAATTGGTTAGGCCTAATTGTTCATGTGCCTCAAGCTAATACATGATTGGTTAACTCCCTCTGTGCATGCATTTTAAGCTTTTACTTTATTCAGTTATTTTTTCTTCTTGATGTGTCTCGTTGCGGTTTTTTTGTAAAGGATGCCTTTACATCCTAAACTGTCTGGAGCTGAGCGTGTTCTCCTTTCGTGTCCTTCAAGGGCACTGTGACCTTACTCAGTTTCTATGAAGGTTGGACTGTGCATATGTTGCATATGTCCATTGTCCTGCAAAAAACTTTCAACGAGAGAGATGAAAGTACCGCCATTGGCAGGACCCTCAAGAGCCTGGAGAGGGGCAGGGGGGACTCCTTGGAGCCCCAGCACCCCAAAGCAGAGAATAACGGGAGAAGGGAGCCCGGGAACCCAAAACCCCCCGGCATCCCCAAATGGGCAGACCGAAGAGGGGGGAGCTTTTGGGATTGCTGGGACTCCCAGCAGCCTGGGGAGGGCGGGCACCGAGGAGAAGGGGGACCCCCAGTCCAAGTGTGACACCAGCAGGTGGGACAGGGGGGAGCCCCGAACACCAAAGGGGAGGGGCCAAGGACGAGGAACTCCTGGGAGGCTTGTTCAGGGCTGAATCTTGGTGTTTGGGAGGTTTTTATGGAGCCCAGTGAAACATAAACTTTAAGAAATTTAGAGATTTTAGAGGAGCTAAGATTTTAGTTAGATTTTGGTTAAAAAAAAGCTTTATTGGAATTAATTAAAATAAATGGGTAGGCCTTGCTTGATGAAGTTAAGAGTTAGTAGTTAACTAATAATTGATTGCTTGTCAACACAATGTTTAGTTAGCTGGGTTTGTAATGAGGAATATAGAAACTGACAAATAGCTTTTAAGAACATAAGACAATTGTGGGCTTTTTCTGTTCCGAAACCAACTACAGATAAGAAATGGGAGTTTCTACCAAGGGTTCATTTGTCACATTTGCATTGAAAAGGTAGAAAGGTGAGAATGAGGAAGACTTCATTTACTTCCTCATTTTGGGACCCCTCCCCATGAAAGGGACCACCGACCCATTTCAAGGAACAAACGACACATGCTTAATAGCTTTTGAACTGATTAGCATACGAAGCGAAGAATAGGATGTACCAAAATGATGAATATGTATTTGTATTTTGGGTATTCAATACTTGTATGGATAAAAGGACTCTGTAATCACCTGAAGGGCGCGGTGTGTATTTGGGAGCTATCCCACATGCCGCCCGGCGTCGTAATAAACATACACTTTTTCTATCTTTAAACTGTTAGAGAGTTTTTGTCCGTCACAGGTGGATATCGGTGCTAGATCAATATCCATATTTCTTTAATAAATCACCAGGACTGGACTGGAAACTTGTCCATGAGAGGCAGAAAGCTGTCATGTAGTATGGTCTGTCTAATCTCTATGTGCAAATCTTATTAGATCATATCTTTACTAGTAGATTGATGACTCCTTTGGATTGCAGAAAGCTGGCCTAGACCATTTTAAAACCCACACAGCTATTACTGTGGCAAGCGGACTGGGAAAGGCAGGTAGAAGCTACCATAGCAGAAAATCTTAGGCTCCCTCAAGAATACACTAGGGAGCTTGCCAACCCAGAAATGATGCTGGGGAAAAGCCCTTTTGCTGACCCGCAAGGTCAGGCACGTTTGCATACCACAATTTTGCAACAGACTCAGAAACTAGCATGAGAGGCTTTTCATGCGGTTCCAGATATGGGACTACTGCCACCATCTTATACCACCATTAGACAAGAGGTAAATCAGACTTTTATGAGTTTCCTAGACCGCCTCAGAAATGCAATAGATCGGTCTCTGGGAATGTCCCCAGAGGTTAAAGCTGTGCTGGGAATGCAATTAGCAGTAGAAAATGCAAATCCCGCCTGCTAAAGGATCCTGCAAACTTTGCCCAGAACAGCTAATTTGGTAGATGTCATAGAGGCTTGTTCCAGAGTAGGAACTCCAGAGAAGAAACCCACCTATCTATCAAACCTGATGGCAACTGCCCTTGAACCACTTCTGCAGCACAGAAAAAAATAGCACTGATCAAGTTTCTTCGGTGCGGCAGACATGGGCACTTTAAAGTACAATTCAAAGTTAGAGCTGTAAGGAAAAGGCAACAGCGACATCTAGACATCTACTGGTGTTAAGGGAAATTGCAACAGATGTGACAAGTTCGAGCATCGAAAAAGTGAATTCAAATTAACACACAAGAGAGACGGAATAACGCTGGGAAACGCGAAGCAGAACGCGAAGAGGGGACGCGCCATGACGCAAATGCTCCCCCACAACCAGGCGGCTGCCTGGACATTCTTCAATCAGCAACAGCAGGGAGCGCAGGAGTCGTGGTGGCAACAGCAGTAGAAGCTACCTTGGAAAACACTGATGTGCAAGTCATCCCATGTTGTATTGCACTGAGTAGTTTCTTTAGTTATTATTTTGCACTGGGTGGTTTGTTATTTTGCACTGAATGGTTTGTTTTGTATCACATGGTTTGCTCCGTATTTCCCCCCAAAGTCCTGTGGTGGTGGTCTTCCCCCAGGTTAGTTCTTCCCTTCACCCCTTTCCATCAGTTGTATCCCATTGGCTATAGCTCGTCTCCTCTGCCACCCTCCCCCCGGGTTTAAAATCTCCTGCCACGAGGCAGACTCCCTCTTTCTTCTCCTGGACACCTCCTTTTTCCTATGGACAATAAAGTTGTGGGATGCTGGTCCCAAGAAGGAAGAGCACCTCCCATCTTTTGCTTTTGTCCTTATCAGTGAAGCCGGGATCCAGAGCTAGCCAAATGGACCCAACAAGGCGTTAACACGACAGTCCCATCTACAGCAAATAGACCTTTGGGACATGGACTTAGTGCTCTATTAATAGGGAGATCATCCACATCAAAGCAAGGCATTTTTGTTTTACCTGGACTGATTGATGCAGATTATTTAGGTAATATTGGGATCATGGTGCAAACATCGAGACCACCCATTCACATTCCAAAAGGCACTAGGCTGGCGCAATTAATTTCATTTGAGGCTAAGGTTCCTAGACAAGGGGTGATGCATGGGGGGGAAAAGGAAGTTTTGGGTCAACAGGTAAACCTCAGGTAATGTTTACGTTACCATTGTTGGGAACAAATCAACTAAACCCATTACTTTTCAGCATCCTGTTGAAATATCCTCTGACAACAAAAGTTATGTTGCTGGACCTGGGTGCAGATGTCACTATTATTCCCTCATTTGCATGGCCTGCAACATGGCCTTTGAGTACCCTAGGAATGCCCATTCTGGGGGTGGGAGGTGTTCAGATGCTTCAAATCCGTAAATCACTCTTGACAGTGTGGGTTGATGAAGATGCACATGTCTGTGCCCAGGTGAGACCTTATGTGATGAATACCACAGTCTGGCTGCTGGGACAAGATGCACTGAGCCAGATGGGTTTCTGTCTCACCAATGAAGGTTTTCAGCAGCCATTGCAGGGCAGCCAATCCTGAAATTAAAGTGGTTAGCAGAAAAGCCACTTTGGGTTGATCAATGGCTGCTGTCTACACAAAAGCTTGACCATGTTAATGAATTGGTTGATGAGAAATTGGGGGCATATCATACCTTCTATGAGCCCCTGGAACACATCCATTTTTAAAATCTCTGAAAAATCAGGAAAATGGAGGTTATTACATGACCTTCGAGCTATAAATTCTGTGATGCAGGATATGGGACTCCTGCAACCTGGCCTACCCTCACCATCAATGTTACCTGTCAATTGGCAACTGTTGATCATTGATTTAAAAGATTGCTTTTTCACAATTTCCCTGCACAAAGACAACAGTGAGAAGTTTGCCTTCTCAGTGCCATCCATTAACAAAGCAGAGGCAGCAAAAAGGTATCAGTGGGTTGTATTGCTACAAGGGCTACAAAATTCTCCCATGATATGCCAGCTGTGTGTTTGTTGCCTGGGCATCAGCCCCACTAAGAAGACAATACTCAGAGTATCTTACCTATCATTACATGGATGATATTCTTGTTGCAGGAGCAACCTTGTTACCTGTCTTATAGCAGCAACTGCCGAAGGCAGGCCTTCCAATTGCCCCTGAAAAAATTCAACAACAGGTCCCATGGAAATATCTGGGTATGCTTATCATTGTGGGGCCCACATTCAGCCCCAGAAATTAACTATTTGTAGAGAGAGTTGGACCTTGGCAGATGTTCAAAAGTTAATTGGGGATATACAGTGGATTTGTGGCATTACTAATTAAGACCTTGAATCCCTAAGGCCATTACTAAAAGGGGGAAATCAGGCTAATTTGCCATGTGAATTGAATGAAAAACAACAGAAAGCTCTGACTCAAATTGCTTCTAAATTGGGTAATTCTTTTGCAGAAAGTTGGTCTCCTAATTTGCCATTGTCCGTTGCTGTGCTGAAGAGAGAAAAGCACATGATGGCTATCCTAATGCAGTGGGATAGCCAGGCTAAACAGCCACTGAAAATTTTGGAATGGGTGTTTTTACCATTTAATCTGAACAAATCCTTAACCACAAGAATGGAGGCTATAGCAAAAGTTGTAATCAAGGCACGGAGGTGGACACTGGAAATTGCAGGAATGGAACCCCAAAATATTCTTCTCCCATGAAAAAAAGGCTATTTACTGCAGTATTCCGACACCTTCCAACAGGCATTGTTAAACTTTCCAGGTATTATTAGCACTCATTTTGCCCCCATAAGCTTTTTTCTTTGCATCAACGTGTGGATGAACTACCTTGGTTATCAAAGCAACCTGTGGAAGGCCTCATAGTTTTTACTGATGCCAGTTGAAAAACTTCTAAAGCAGGCCTTACTTGGCAGGACAGAGGCAAATGGCTCAGTGAAATCTTTGAGGAACCAGGAGATTCTTTACAGGTTCTTGAGCTACATGCTGTCATCAGAGTGTTTGAAAAATGGCCAAATGATCCTGTTAACATTGTTTCTGATTTTCTTTATGTACTAGGTGTTGTCAAGCACATGGAGCAAGCATTACTGAAGGAAATCCAAAACTGGCGGCTGTGGCAACTCTTTTTGCAACTGTGACAGTTAATTAATTCTTGCAAACAGGATTATTTCTTTACCAACATTTGGAATCACTCTGGATTGGAGGGAGGCCTGGCCTTAGGTAACGAGAAGGCTGACCAATTAGTAGCACCACTTTGGGCCTCTGCTTCTCCCAACATTGATAAATTTGGCCAAGCCAGAAGGTCTCATGAGTTTTTTCATCAAAGTGCAAAAGTTTTACACAAACAATTCAGAATATCGCTGAAGGCTGCTTAGGGAATTGTCACAACTTGTCCGCAATGCCAGGGTATGATTGGTGGATTGGGTCCTGGAGTCAGGTTGTGGTTTAGGGCCCTTGCAGCTGTGGCAAATTGATGTAACCATCTACACCTCTTTTGGTTGCTTTAAATGTATTCATGTGACCATAGACACTTTTATTGCCATGGTTTGGGCCACTCCTATGACAAGTGAAGGGTCTCACTTTGTAATTTGACACTGGAGAGGCTGCTTTGCTGTTATGGGCTTGCCTCAGGAAATCAAAACAGACAATAGGTCAGGATATAGAGCCTGGTGAACCCAGAATTTCTTAGCTTCTTGGGGAGTGAAGCATAGCATAGATATTCCAGGTAACTCCACAGGTCAAGCTATCATCGAAAGGACACATCAGATCCTGAAAGGACTGCTTGATAAACAAAAAATGGGGGAGGATGGGCTGAGCCCACAGGACAGAGTGCTACTTTATGAATCCTCTATGGTTAGTAGGTAATCGCAGTGAACCACCAGCATCAACACATTACTCAGGTTTGCAGCAGGATTCAGAATTGGTACAGCATCAGCCAAAACTTCGTTTTGAAAATCCTATGACAGGGTTATGGGAAGGATCTGCAGAATTACTCATGTGGGGAAGGGGTTATGTTTGTGTCCTTACAGACAAAGGACCCCAATAGACGCTAGCGAAGTGGGTTTGTCCCTGCCTTGAAAAGGATACTCTGATTCCTAATACCACTAATGAAGCTACAACCAGCTTCATCTGAAAACATCCATTGCCCTCAGAACTGTAAACACTTTCGCTAACCTTGGGTGAGATTAAAATGTGTGGGGTGTGAAGCAGACAGGTCATGTGAGTTTAGGGGAGGAAGCTTTGCAACGTGTGAGGTGTGCAGACATTGGCACAACCAATAATTCAATACCTGGGTGATGTTATCCCAAGTGACAGGAAGAACAGTTAATTCCCCTGAAACTGCAAGCACTGAGCTTGTTTGAAAATCAAGAGCAATTGGGGCAGGCTATTCAGTGGTATTATAGCGAACGCTGGGAGCTTGAGCAATAAGATCAAGGATATTGAGTGTGGTAAGGAAATATTTATCCCCGGTCTTGTTGAGTTAAACCTAATCAGTGGGAACAAACAAAGAGAAGGTGGAAAGAAAGGAACCAGAGAAGAAGGAATAGGAGAAGGGCTCAAAGAGCAAGAGTCACAGTTAGTTCAGATTTTGTCCCTGATCTCATAGGGGAAGGGTTTTTTACCAATGAGCAAGATGAAGAACAGTCTTAAATTAGAGATGCGGATTTTTGGGAGTCTTTTTCTGTTATCTGTAATATGTAGTAACATCTGTAGTGCAGAGGAAATTAGCCTGCCAAGATAGTATCAGCAGGATATGTGGCTTTCTTGGGACAGTGCTACTGGGGTGGATTTCTTTTGTTTATCCTTAGCCAGATCCCTTCCACACATGTCTAATTGGTATCCCAGTAAGTAATTTTATTGGTTTTGCGAAGTGGGTAGGAGCTAGAGGAAAGCCATATGTGGAAGCAAATAGATCAAGCGCAGAGAATCATTGGTGTAACATCACCAGAGGTGGTACAAAATTGGACATATGCTAAAGGTTGGGGATTAGGCCAAACGGTGAAGTCTTCCAAGCAGCTATGATAACACAATCACTGAATTGAAAGTGGCCTAGAACCCCAAGAACTAGACCGGTCAGGTTTGGTTCCTGGGAATTATTGCTTGTTTTTTAACTTCTTTCTAGACCAAAAGCCAACTAATCTGAGCAATGTTCTAGTCCCATGTCCCAAAATAATAGAGTCATCCTTAATCCCAATTCTCCATGGTATCAGAACATGACCAAATGTTTCCACAATTTGGAAGTGCTGGTGCAAATGCGGCTGTAAGAAAGCTTCCACCAGGTGTCTTTTTAATCTCTGGGGATAGGGCATGGCCCGCAATTCCAAGTAATCCCTTTGGTGGACCTTGTTACTTAGGAAAACTAACCATGTTTTCTCCTAGCATGCAAGAAATGCTGAATCAGACTATTTGGAGAGCAGGACACAGCAAAAGAATTAAAAGAGCAAAAACAAGCTTAGGATCTAATTGTAATGATCAGGATCTAATTGCAATGATCTGTCAGGATCTGTGATATTTAGATGCTCCCAAGATTGCAGAAAGTCTCTGTCTTTCAGCCCTGCTGCCCAAGAAGGAGTCATAATTAGTCTGTGCTGGTTTTCAAGGTTGTTTATTTCTTCTTACCTAAAATATTTTCTCTCTGACCTGCAGCAGGTCTGTCTTGCAGGACAGTGTGCGGGGCTCTGCCCCTCAGTGGGATGTTACAAACATTATATACCAAAAACTACATGTGGTATATTTACAATAATGTGCCAATACCTATCATCCATGTTGAACAGTGTGTCCCCAGCCCAAACCAACAGAAAAATGCCAACACCACAGTGAAACATGGAGGGCATGAAGAAGAAGAAAAAGGACAAGGCACGCCCAGTTTCCTCCATCTTGCCCCCTTTGAACCCCCTATCTAGAATCCTAAAATTCTACTTTTGCACCCGTGCCACACTAATTACTACTTATATCAAACACTCAGAGCTTGTAATTCATCCTGTAAGATTGAAAACTCTTTTCCATGGATAGAGATCAGAGACAGTGTCTCTTGGGGCTCTGTACAGGGGGGTTCCTGACCCCCTGCCAGGTCCCAGACCTTCCAGGGCAGCGAGAGGGATGCCCTGGATTCCCAGAATGATCGTGTAGAGTTTTGGGGCACTATAGCACAAATCATAGCATCATTCCTTACTCCAGATGTTGTGGCTGCTCAAGCTTTGACTACACTATATAAGCTGGGATGCTGGACAGCTAAACGACTGAATACAATTTCACCTATTCTAAATCAAATGCCTACTGATGTAGATAGTATTAGTCATGGCACACTGCAAAATAGAGCTGCTATAGATTTTTTGTTGTTAGCACATGGGCACAGGTGGGAGGAGTTTGAAGGAATGTGTTGTATGAATGTCTCTGACCATTCTGCATCCATTCACAGGAAACTCAAACAGCTACAAGATAACATGAAGAAATCAACTGTGAATGACTGGGGGTTGGAAGAATGGTTTGAGGGATGGAGAATAACTGGATGGTTGAAAGATATTGTAAAGGGAACTTTGTTAGTATTAGTAGTCATTATTTTATTGCTTTGTAATTATTCCATGCATAATTAAGTTGGTGACCCTTAGTAGAGAATACAGTAAAAGAGGGTCTGGCTGGTGCAAGAAGAAGAAGAAGGGGGAATTGTAGCAATGTATCTGAACAACTTAGGCTTCAGTGTGCACCATCCATACCACTTGTAACTGTTCTTATCAGAATTTTCTCAGGGCACTGTGGAATTCATCAAGGTTACTAAGACATAAGCTGTGCTACAATAAGAACGATGAAGCTGAGAAATCAAATACCAGGATCACAAAAGCTAGATAACAGAGGACTGTGAAACACCAGGGCTGAGAAATGGAGGCAGAAAGCGAGTGAGCAAGACAAAGGCACCAATCAAGCAGTGTGTACTTAGTAGTTTGTAGAATCTATGAAAATGTGTGTAATATAAACAATAAAGGGCTTCTCCTTGATCAAATTGGTCAGTTGTTCAGGGTTCTTGAATTTCCTGCAATACTTGTGGGGGTCCCATGTTTGGTGGACGGGGAGTGCCACCTTTCTCCAAAACAGCCCTTGACCAATCAGAGAACACCGAGGTGATGACTTCCAAGTGTTCAGGCAGACACGCTGTACGCAGAGCTTTCAAAGATACTTAACCAATCAGAACTCAGTTTAATTGTGACTCATCAGATGCCAAGGAGACACACAAAGCCCAGAGCCCCCCTCAAATTTCCAGCCAATCATAACTTTTCTCGCCGATGACTCCCCAGGTGCCAGGCAAACCCGCAGCACCCAGGGCTCCCCACCCAGATTTCATCTGCTTCCCCACCTCGCCCCCAGTGCCCCCCGAGAGCGGAATTTGGGAAGGGGAGAGGTGGGGGGTGCCCAGACCGGGCTCCCCCGCGCTGTCCTGATGGCGGCTGAGTGTGGGTGGGAGTCCCGCGGGGCCGGCCCTGCCCAGGCACGGCTGATGCCGCCCGCCAGCGCTCCGCACTAATCCGGACTGGTGCTCCTGGTGCCGCGCGTGGCAGGCTTGCTGTGGGGACCCCCCCTTGGCACAGCGCAGCTGCTTTAGGACTGTCGGCACCGCCCGGCGCTGGTGATGGGGCGCGTGGGGGCAGCTGGGGCTGTACTGGTAGCACTGGTGGTGCTGGAAGCCCCGCGGAGGGGGAAGGAGAGGGGGAACTGGGAGAGGGTAGGAAGGGAGGGCAGGACTTGGGACCTCAAATTTAGAGAAAGGGGGGATGGGGCCGAAAGTGAACAGGAGGGGGCTGGGACCCCAAAAAAAAACAATCACGGGTGAGGGGGGTTGAGGACTGGGGGGATGATGGGAAAGGAAAGGAGAGGTGCCAAAAATTGGGGCTGGGATCCCCTGATACCGAAATTGGCTGGAATAAACTTTCTAACACTATTTGAAGCATCAGCAAGCAGGCAGTCTTTATCTGTGCAGGGCACAGAGGAGTATATTTCTTTATTCACTGTGTGTCTCGAGACTTTACAACAAGGTATTCATACCATCACAATAATACATATGCATTAAAACATGTTTCTTATCATAATACATAAAAACCACTTTCCTAGAACTGTTTTGCATGCATCCTCCTCCTAGGAGGCCTTGTATGGTCCTGAAGGGTCAGCTAAAGGGGTCTTTGGTGGTCGTATTCACTGAATGCTTCAATATAAAAGGTGACCTTGCCTTGAACTTTTTCTGTGAGCATGCGCTCTTGCTTCTTTGCTACTGACTTGCAAAAAAAACATGACTTGCAAAAAAAACCCGCCCTGTACTCCTTTCTATTTGTTTCTCCACTGGTTCAACTTATGTTTATCATCCTGTGTAAATACTTTAACGTTCTTTTATCTTATTTGCTAGTTAGTCTTTAAGCTCTATTCCGCAACTTTAGGGGAACTGAGAATTCCTATTCTCTGTGTTATTTATCAGTACCACCCCACAGCACATAAGTTCTTTTATCTTATTTGCTAGTTAGTCTTGTGAAAAATGCATATTTTATGATTGGCTTTTCGCAAATATTAAATTGAATACTATATGTATTATGTTATATTGATTAGAAGTGCTGTATTAACATTTTAATAGTATGGTATATGTAGTTTTGTAGTTAAACTAGAACCTATGTATGTGGGGGTTTTTTTTACTAACTCAAGCAAGAGATGAGATAATGAAGAAACTCTTCACACAGAGATGACAATGATGGGGGCCCATAAAGAATTACTGCCTCCTTATCGGAAAAGACAAACATTCTTCCACCTTCTCTCCGTCTTTATGGAACCACCAGGATTAAGGGGAAGAAGTTGACAAAAACCAGAAAAGTTCTTAATTTGCAAGGAATTTATGCATCATGTATGAGATGTATGAATATGCAACAGGCTACTGCTTTTAAAGATTATTCCTTTGTTCACAAGGCATGCTTATTGGGCTTAAGTGCCCGAGAGCATCCGGACGTCCGTAATTCTTTGCTTTTTATTGTCTTGTAATTGTCCTAACTCTAAATTTTCATTACTCTAATTGTATTACTATTTTTATAACCATTTTATTATTATTAAACTTTTAAAATTTTAAAAAACCAAGTGATTGGCGTTTATAACAGTCTTTAAGCTCTATTCCGCAACTTTAGGGGAACTGAGAATTCCTATTCTCTGTGTTATTTATCAGTACCACCCCACAGCACAGCCCAGTTGCTTTGGGGTGTCAGCACCTACCCGGCTTTGGGGATGGGGTGTGTCGGGGGGCTGGGTGCTGTATTGGTGGCATTGGTGGTGCTGGGAACTTGCCCATCCCATGGGGTGAGCAAGGGGCATGGGAGGGGGAAAGAGGGGGGAAGAGAGCTTGAGACTCCCAGCTGAGCAAAAGGGGAGGTGAGATGCCCAAACTGAACAGGATGGGGCTGGGATTCCCAAAACCAAGCACAGGGGAGGTGGGTTGAGAGCTTGGGGGACGATGGGAAAGGGAGAAAAGAGGGGGCTGGGATCCCTGAACAGAGAGGGATGGGGATTCGACACACAAATTGAGTTTGGAGAGGTCAGTGGATTGGGGGGAATGATGGAAAAGGAAGCGAAGAGGGAGGGAGAAGGTGAAGCTGGAAAGGAAGAAGGGCAGTTCCATGGGTGTCCACCCTTATTGCTCAACACTTAAGCCCTAGAGTGAATTCCTGGGCTCAGGGTGGGAGAGGAGGGTGCAGATGCACACTGAGGGGATTCCCCACTGTGTTTATTCCCGGTGGGGTTCCCCCAAGCCATCAGCCAGTGCTATGGCACTGTGGGGCAGAAGGGATGGGAAAACATCGAGAGGAAGAGGAGAGCGTGAGAGAAGGAGGAGGAGCAGGAAGAGGAGGAGCATCAAAAGGAGCAGGAGAAGCGGGGAGGGGTACTGCTCGCTGTGTCCGCCGCCCCCGCGGCCCCAAGAGCCTCGCACCCCCTACATCCCTCAGGTGACTGGGGAGGGGGAGTTTGACCCAAATATATTAGGGGGTACCTGGCAGGGATTTTTTTGGGGGGTTTTGGGAGTTTGCAGATTCTGGAATCAAGTCCCAGGTATATTTGCATTTCTCTGGCAGGTTTTCTTGGGGGATGGGGGTGTGTTTGAAACTTGCAGAACTCCAGAGATGAGCCTCGAATGCCCCTTGTGTGGACATTGGGGGGGGGGGGGAGGACGTCCATGTCGCGCTCACCCAGTACTGGTGGGTTAGGAGATCAGTTCTGGGAATCCCCGGGAGAACGAGGGGAGTGTAACATGGGACCTTTGGAGTGGGGAAAGTAGAGACGGGGTGATAGCGGAGTTGGAGGACCCCCAAGAGCCTGGAGGGGTGGGGAAAACAGAGATGAGGGAAGGTCAGGACACCCGACCCTGAAAGGGGTAGCAGGGAGAGGGAGGAGCCCCAAGTGCCTGGAGTGAGGGGAGCCTGAAGAGGACGACCCTGGGACGACCTGGGAGCTGAAGCAGAATCAAGGGAAAAGGAAACCCGGAACCCCCCAGGATCGCTAAGCTGGACTCCAAAGAGGGGAGATCATCAGGGTACGTGGGTACCCCAGAATTCCAAAGAAGGGAGACCAGGTAGGGGAAACTCCTGGGAAGGGTTTTTTGGATTGATCCAGGGGGATATGGAAGAGCATGAAGTGACCGTTATCTCCATTCGGTTCTCTTGCACCACTGGGGGGGAACTGGGGATAAAATGAAGCCTGGGAAGGAGGGAGGGGTGAGGGAAGTGAGTTTTACTAGGATGTGGTTGAATTCTCATTCTTTTGTTGTGGTTTGACTGGATATAAATTCAAATAATTTCCCCCAAGCCAGCTCTGTCGTGCCCATGGCAGTACCAGGGGAGTGCCCTCTCTCTGCCCTGGTCTGAGCAAAGAGCCTTTCTTTGGGTGTACTCTGCCCTGTCTGGGGCAGAAAGGCACTGCCCAGAGCAGCCTTGGTTGCATCAGGCACTCAGCCAGACTCAAACCATTACATGTGGCACACGGGGAATGTTAAACATAAAGCTTAAATCAAACAACGAGTTTCTGGAGGGTATTCTCTGCCCCTTTGCCTTTCCTGGGAGCTATAGGGCAACATGCTGGGCACAACAGCCCAAACTGCTGGAGCACAGCCAAGTGCTCAGACTGTGACTGTGAACTCTTTGCCCTCATTCCCAGTGTGTGATGATACTTAAGCAACCTCAGGAATCTGTTTTCACTCTCCATGAGCTCATACTTACACAGCCCCAGGGATTTGGTTCAGTCTCCATGAGCTTGGCTATGAGGGTGAGTTCTGGAAAAACAGCTTCTCTATGTAAAACTCAGGGCAGGTTGAGTTGGCACTGGCTGGAAAGATGCCACAGATGGGATGGAGCTGAACACCCAGATCATAGCCTCATCTTCAAGGGGATTGAAATAACCAACTGATGAAATAAGTGTAGCAAATTAAAGAGAGAGGGGAATAAAACCCCAAACTCATTACTTTACAGCTGGTTTTATTGAAACTTTTGCCACCATGGGGTTGGTTTGAGTGTCTGGATGTGTTTTTTTTAGGTGAGTTCTAAGTTTTGCTGCCTTGTAAGTGGTTTTCAGTGATTTTATTGGGCTTTTTCTTCTAGCCCCTTCTAGCTCTTGCAGCAGTGCCTTTGTGGTGGGTTAGTTTTTGGGGGCCCTCACACCCTTTGATGCAACTTCACATGAGCAAAGCCACCCTGAGGAGACACAGGTGTGTCCCTGCACTGCTGCAGGGGAGAAACCCCTGGCCCCAGCACCACTTCTGCCCTCCCCAGCTCTGCTCCCTCTTGCCCCTTTGCAGGTATGGGGGAGGAGAGGAAAAACCTGCATCATTCTTCTGATACCAAGCCCAGAGAGAGTTTAAATAAACTTTTGTTCTGGAAGAGAAAGGCTTGTTGGAGCCTTTCTGTGGAGCAGAGGCTGTGCCCAGGAGTGGGAAATGGCTCTGTATGGGGAAGGCTGGTAGGTTCTATTACCCCTAAATCATCCATGGCACTTGTGGCCTGTGGGTGAAGGGGCCAGAGGTGCCCCTGGGAGAGGGTTTGTGAGCTGATGCCTCCCCACTCTGCAGAATTTCCTGAAGCAGCTGCTTTGATGCAAAACGGGTGTGTGAGTGGGTGGGACTCAAGAAATCTGGGAGAGAAGAAATGAGAGGAAAAGCTTGGAGGGAGAGAAATTTCTGTGCCTCCATCCCCTTTTCCCACCTCTTCCTCCTCCACCAGTTTTTCACCCCAAAATACCCCAAGCTGCAACCTGGAGCAGGAGGAATTGGGGGGTTGGAGACAGTAACAAAACACCACATCAATTAAACCAAAATTCAAGCATTTGGAGGGGAAAAAAACCACCCTTTTTTTCTTACCTTTGTAGACACAGGCAGGTGGTTCTCATATGGAAAATATTTACCTGGGGGAAGTACCAGGTGCAGGGGCTGGTAATAATTTAATTTACAGTGATGACAAAAACATCTGCTGGGCATTGATGTGAGTGATTTATATAGTTGTAATAAATATAGAAACTCTTTTCAGTTGCCAGTGACTTGACAGCAGCACCCACAGGTATTTCCACTCTGTGTAAGTCAACCCTTGTTCTGTTTCTCTGATTTTTTTTTTCCTTATAAATATTCAGCAGATTGTTCCTGTGGGACCAGCTTTGCTTTGCTGAGGAGAGCTGTGACTTCCCAGGAGGTTGGCAGGATTATCATCTTTTTGTGTTTTTGTTTTAGGATCACGGGAGCATCCTAGTAAAGCCCTAAGAGGGAGCAGGACGTGGTTGGGCCCTGTGAGCCTGGGGTGTTGTCCAAGATCACTTCGTGGCAGGAGGAGCTGAGGGACACTCTTGTCCCTGGAGAGTGCCCCTGTCCCCTCTGTGGGGATGGCAGAAGTCCCTTGTGAAGAAGGTACAGAGGCACCATCCCCTGCCCCAGGAGCTTCACAAGCTGCCCTGCACACGGTGGGGAATCAAGGTTGGCTCAAGTGGGGCCATCCAGCGCCTTCTGGGGTGCCCTGGGTGGCCTGGAGTTGGGGCTGGGGCTGTAAACCCCTCTGGACTTGTGTAGGTCCTCGAGACAACATCTTTTCAGGACACCCACAGCCAGCAGGAGTTGGCTGAGGTTGAAGCAGAGTTGAAAAAACCAAGCAAGTTCTGGTTTTTTGAGAGCTGAAATTATGTTTTCCTTCCTGCTGCAAACATAAACCTGGCAAAGGAACAATAGTGCCTGACTGTCCTAGGAGGAAAATATCCCAAATCAGGACTTTACCACTCCCCACTTCCATCTGTGAGTTGGAATTCACTTTGTTTGCATAGGTGGAGACTCAGCTGCTGTGATGGAGCTGCTGCAGCAGAGAACAGAGGGAAGGACCAGTAAGCCCCAGTTTGGTTATGGGGATGTTGTTTCAAGATATGGCTCAGTGTGTTGGGGGAAGCTAAAATGGTCAAAGGTGTTGTGGGAGGGAGAGTAAGAAATGTCAACACGTTTGCAAGCTGAGGGTCTGGGGGGATGTTGCCCATTTCGTGATGGAGTGGGGCATAGAGGTGATGCAGGGAGGTTGGGCAGACTCAAAAATTCTTGGAAGCCAATGATCGCACTGGGATGCCCCCTGGACTGAGCTTGTGCCCCACTGGGAGCCTCCAATGTGTTTTGGGGCTGTGTTGGAAGGTGTTGAAGTGACCCATAAGGGAAATGTGAGAGCTGGGAGAACAGGGGGTGCTCTTCATGCCCTTCCCACGTGGTTTGTCCCAAGATTTCAGCCGCAGATGCAACAATGACAGAAAGGTGACCATTGCGGTCACCGTGCTCGCCGTGGTGCTGCTTCTTACTGTCACCATCATCATGCTGGCAGGTGAGTGGCTGAGGGTGCAGGAACCACCCAAAAGTATCCTTCCTGGAGAAGCCCCCCAGCATGAGTCACTTGAGCATGTTGTGCTTGTTTTCAGCTAAGAAACACCCACCCTGCATGGCACCCACCCTGCCCAGCTGCCTGGAGAGTGGGATCGGCTTCGGGAACAAGTGCTTTTACTTTCTGGAGGAGGAAGTGGACTGGGAAGGGAGTCAGCACTCCTGCCTCTCCCGCCAAGCCCACCTGGCCACCATTGACACCAGGGAGGAGCTGGTAAGAGAAACCCCTGAGGAGACGGTGTGGAACAGCCTTTGAAGAGCAGATTAGGAAATTGCCTGAAGAGAATAGCATGGAGGTACCTGTGATCCTTGCTTTCCTCACTTCCAGCGTTTCCTCCTGCGCTATGGGAACTTCATGGAGTACTGGGTTGGTCTCTGGAGGGAAGGTTCTGGACCTTGGAAATGGCTCAATGGTTCCCTCTTCAATGCCCTGTACGTCCCATCTTCTGGAGAACAAAACTATGGCCTGGGCTGAGCTGGGGCAGGGGACTGGATGCAGGAAGCAGAAGTAGATAGAGATCTGTTGAGGTGGGAGCAATCAAACAGTACTTTCCCTGGTTGTGCCAAAGCATTCAGACACAACCCATGGATTTGTGGGATGCAGATGCTGATGAGGGCCTGGGGGCATCCCTGGATGAATCCCTTGGGACCAAGAACATGAAAACCATTGAGGAGTGGAAGTTGGGGTAGTTTGGGTTCTTCATGGGGACTTTGCTGGAAACGTTGGTCCCTGCTCCTGCAGCACTCTTAATCTCTCTGGAAATGGGAATCCCTCCCATCCCAGCTGTGTCCCATAAGCTCTAACTTTGTTGTTGATCCAGGTTTGACATCCAGGGCAATGGCCACTGCGCCTACACGAACTCCCACAGGATCAGCAGTGACAGGTGCTCTGAGACGAAATTCTCCATCTGCAGCCACCTGCAGAGACACCGCAGTGAAGTCCAGAAGGATACAGAAATCCTGAATTCCACCTGAAACCTCCCTCTTAACAGAGATCCACCACCAGCTGGTGTTAACCCCACACAATGTGGTACTGAGTCTTTGTTGTTTGTATTTGTTTAAATTTTAGCTGGCAAACAACTCGCAGGTTGGGATGCGTCTTTTTGCTGAAACTCAGTTGAGATAAGTCCATTTGTTAAAGTGAAAACCAATGATTGTGCAAAAAAAAAAAAAAATCAATCAAAACCTGCACTCTGGAGCAGGTCATAAAGAGGCAAACTGGGAAGGAGTTGCACGGGAGAAGTCTATGGAGGACTGACCCCATGGAAGGGACCCCACCCTGGAGCAGGGCAAGGACTCCTCTCCCTATTGGGGAAACAGCAGTATGAAGTGACCAAAACCCCCACTCCCATTCTCCCTGCACCTGTGGTGAGGAGGAGGGAGGGTGTTGGGCATAAAGTAAAGCCTGGGAAGGAGGGAGGGGTGGAGAAAAGGAGTTTTATTAGGATTATTTTTGCTTGTCATTTTCTGGGACCCCAAGGGCAACAGCCTGTACTCAACAGCCCAAACTGCTGGAGAATAGTGGCCCTTGGCCATGCCATGTTCTCTGTCTGTTCCATGTTCCCTGCCTCTCCTGTGTCCCTAGGCTCTGTGGGGCTCAGGCAGCAGCGAGATCCAGGGCGGCCCTGGGGTGGAACAATCCTGAGCCTAGCTGAGCCAGTTCACCTAATTCTACCCAGAGAGGGCTCAGGTAACTCTCAGAATGGGCCCTATGGTTCCCAATCACCCCCATTATGGTCCCAGTCACTCCCAGTATGATACCACTGTGATCCCAGCATGATCCCAGGTTCTCATTCACCCCTAATATGGTTCCAGTCACCTCCAGTATGATTATTCCCACTATGACTCCAGTCCCTCCCAGTATAATTCCAGTATGAACATGGTCACTCTCAGTATGATGCCATTTGTTCCCAGCATGGTCCCAGTTGCTCCCAATAACCCAGTATGCTTCCAGTCACTCCCAGATACTCCCAGTATTATTCCAGTAACTCCCTTTAGGGTTGCTTTATTATCTCAGTTGTTCCCAGATTCTCCCAGTATATCCCCATTACCCCCAGTGTTTCCACTCACTTCCAGTTGCTCTCAGCAGATTGCAGCATGATTCTAGTTGCTCTTAGCCACTCCCAGTCACCTCTAGCATGACTGTGTTGAGTGTAAAAATATTACGATTTGAAACTTAGACCTGAAGTATTTTCAACAGACTGTGGGACAGCAGCTCTTCCTAGAGGAAATGCAGCATCACAGAGACTTCATCAGTGTGACTCTGAGTGCTTGGAGCCTTGTTCTGTGCCACTCTGGGATATCATGAAACAGGACTTCACCTGCCACCAGCCCTGTCACCCTCTGCAACCGCAGCTCCTTGGACCTTGTGTCCACAAAACCAGACACTAAGGATTTCTGCTGCTCCCTTCTTTGCACAAATCCACGCAGAGCTGGGATTTTTCCAAACTCTTCTGTCTCCATTGTTCCTTATTCCTAAATAACCAGCACTCCCTCCTGATGAACACTGCAAGTTCCAGGAATGGCCATCATCTCCCTTTCCTGCCTAGAAATCTTGAAACTCTTTCTAAATGCTTCTCCCTTCAGGTCTTGGACAGCTACTCTATACACAGAGCTGAGAAAAAAAATCCACTGGTCACCTCTCATCAGGGAAGTGCTGCCAGAGTCAGAGGTGTGTGGGAAATCTCTGTCCCTCCATAGATTTTTCTTAGATCTCTAGCTGGGGTATGCAGAGATAGTTTTTGTATAGAAAGGATGGAGAGTACAAACACTTTGTGTGACACTTTCTGTCTCCCTGTTTGTTCCCTATCTGACAAACAGTCTCTGTTTGTACAGAGACATCCAAGAGCCCCTTGCACAGACAGATCCATCTGGCCCTGGATAAGGAAGTGCAGTGGGGATGGGTAGGCAGCAAGTCCCAGATGGGTGAGATCCGGCTCCAGCACTGCCAGGTCCTGTCAAGGCTTAACATTGGCTCCTCTGGAATGGGAAAGCCCTTCAGCCTTGTTCCTGCAAAGAGGGGCAGTGCTGGCCTAGCGGAACAGGTTGTTTGTTCTCCTCACAAGGTTCGGGAGACGAGAACACAACCCTTCCAAATGCTGCCTGGAACCACAACCCAGGAACCTCAGCTCTTGCAGTTTCTCTGGGACCATCCTCTGCCCCAGGCTGCAGGGGATGCACGGGAGCCCAGCTCTCCTGCAGGGAGAACTGCACACAGGCAGGATTTAGTTCCCACAAACAGCGAAGCCGGGGTGCATCACAACTGCTCCAGCCCAGCCCACACTGCTGTGCACTGGGCTCTGGGGCTGGAGCTCCCCACAGAGGGGATGGCACTGCTGGGCCACAGGAGACAAATCAGCTTCAGCCTGAATCTCACTGAGGTAGAGAGGTGGGCTGGGAAGAGTGGGGAAGGTAAAGAGCAGTCACAGAGCTCATCCTGCTGGAGGGACAAGGGAAAAAGAGTGGCAACACAACAGTGATGACAGCTGAGGGCTGCAGAGCAGCTCTGAATGACACTCCAAGACATATGCCCAGGGAAAGAAAGGTTAGAGGGGCTTAAAGGGGCCCTATCTCGAGCCAAGTAGAGGCTAGAGAAAACTGTGTACTTTAGACTGTATAGATTTGTTGGCCTAGCACATCAGAACCACAAAATCATGAGGTCTTAGTTGACACTAGAGCACAGTGCACATTAATCCCATCAAGACTTGTGGAGGTAGAATCTGTTTCTATTGTTGGCGTGACAAGGGGATCACAGGATTTTACTTTAGTGGAAGCTGAGGTGAGCCTGACTAGAAATGAGTAGAAGAAACACCCTATTGTGACTAGCCCAAAGACCCCATGAATTTTAGGCATAAACTTCCTCTGAAGTGGGTATTTCAAAGACCCAAAAAGACTCAAGTAGGCTTTTAGGACAGAAGGCATTAAACAATTAAACACCTTGCCTGGACTATCAGTAGACCCATCTTCACTAAGACTCCTGAAGGTAGAAGAACAATGAGTACCAATTGCCACCTCGATAGTGCACCACCAACAGTACAGAACAACTCAAAATGCTGTGATCCCCATCCAGTAAATGATCTGTGAGCTAGAGAGCCAAGAGGTGGTCAGCAGAACCCACTCACCCTTCAACAGCCCCATTTGGCCTATATGAAAATCTGAAAGAGAATAGAGATTAACTGTAGACTATTTTGCCTTGAAAAAAGTGACTCCACCATTGAGTGCTGCTGTGCCAGACATGTTAGAGCTCCAGTACAAGCTAGAGTCCAGCAAAGTAGTATGTCACTATTGACATTGCCAATGCATTTTTCTCCATTCCTTTGGCAGCAGAATGCAGGCCTCAGTTTGCTTTCATGTGGAGGAGTGTGCAGTACACCTAGAACCGACTGCCCCAGGGGTGGAAGCACAGCCTCACCATCTGCCATGGACTGATCCAGACTGCACTAGAAAAAGATGAGGCTTCAAAACACCTACAGTACATCAATGACATCAGTGTGTGGGAGAACATGGCAGCAGAAGTGCTTGGGAAAGGAGAGAAAATCATCCAAATTCTCCTAAAGGCCAGTTTTGCCATCAAGAAGAGCAAAGTTAAGGGACCTGCTTAAGAAATCCAGTTCCTGAGAGTAAAGTGGCAAGATGGATGGTGCCAGATTCCCACCAATGCCATCAACAAGATCACAGTAATGTCTCCACCAACAAGAAAGAAACACAAGCTTTCCTAAATGCCATAAGTTTTTTAGGGAATGCACATTCCTGATTACAGTCAAATTGTGAGCCCTCTCTACCTGGTCAACCACAAGAAGAACACTTTCCAGTGGGGCCCTAAACAACAACATATCTTTGCCCAAATTGAGCAAGAGGTCGCTCATGCAGTAGCTCTTAGTCCAATCAAGATAGGACCGAATGTGAAGAACGTGCTCTACTCTGAAGCTGGGAGCCATGGTTTGTCCTGGAGCCTTTGGCAGAAGATGCCTGATGAGACTCGAGGTCAACCACTGAGATTTTAGAGTTGAAGCTATAGGGAGTCTGAAGCCAACTACACTCCAACAGAGAAGGAAATCTTAGCAGCCTATGAAGGAGTTCAAGCTGCCTCAGAGGTAATAAGCACTGAAGCATAACTCCTCCTGGCACCCCAAATACCAGTGCTGGGGTGGATGTTCAAAGCAAAAGTTTCCTCTACCCACCATGACACCAATGTCACATTGAGCAAGTAGACTGCCCTCATCACACAGCATGCCTATATTAGAAAACTAAATCACCCTGAGATTTTAGAGATAATTAGAAATTGGCCTAAAAGTGAAAAATTTGGTCTTGTAGACAAAGAAGAACAATAGCAAGTGACACATGCTGAAGAAGCTCCACTGTACAAGCAACTGTCAACAAAAGAAACACTTTATGCTTTTTTTACTAATAGTTCTTGTTGCATTGTAGGGATGAAACAAAAGTAAAAAGGAGCCATATGGAGTCCCACACAACAAGACGCAGAGGGTACTGAAAGAGAAGTTAGATCAAGCCAACTTGATGATCTCAAAATCATTCAACTGGCCCTAGACATTGCTGAAAGAGAAAAGTAGCCAAAGCTCTAACTTTACACTAATTCATAGATAATAGCCAATGCCCTGTGGGTTTAGCTAGAAAGATAAAAAATGGTTAATTGGCAGCATAGAGGAAAAACAATTTAAGCTGCTGATGAATAGAAAGATATTGCTACCAAGGTAGAGGAACTACCTGTGGAAGTCCACCATGGAGATGCCCATGTCTCCAAGACTAGAGCCAATAAAGAGCACCAAAACAATCAGCAGGTAGATCAAGCTGCAAAGATAGAAGTATCAAAGATAGACTTAAATTAGCAACACAAGAAAGAGTTGTTCCTATCAAGATGGGCTCATGATGCCTCAAGTCATCAAGGTAGAGATGCCACCTATAAGTGGGCATGAGACCGAAGAGAAGACCTAACCATAGACAGTATTTCTCAGGTGAGACTGTGCTGCCATGACTGTGAGACGTGTGCTGCCATCAAACAGGCCAAGCAGGTGAAGCCCCTATAGTATAGTGGGTGGTGGTGCAAATATAAATATAGAGAGGCCTAGCAGATTGACTACACCACACTGCCCTAAACATGCCAAAGTAAGCGCTATGTGCTCATAGTAGTAGAAGCCACCACGAGATGGCTAGAGACCTACCCTGTGTTTCATACTATGGCCCTAAATACCATCCTAAGTCTTGAAAAGCAGGTCCTTTAGAAGCATAGTACCCCTAAGAAGATTGAGTCAGACAATGAGACTCATTTCAAGAACAGCCTTATCAACACCTAGTCTAGGGAGCATAGCATTGAGTAGATGTAC
Organism: Anomalospiza imberbis; assembly: GCF_031753505.1. Taxonomy (NCBI): domain Eukaryota; kingdom Metazoa; phylum Chordata; class Aves; order Passeriformes; family Viduidae; genus Anomalospiza; species Anomalospiza imberbis. Next base: position 93,767 of record NW_027099470.1, on the reverse strand, counting down.
CATATCCCCTACCATGCACTAACTGCAAGCAAAATAGAGAAGTACAATAGACTGTTAAAAACCACCTTAAAAAGATTATGTAGGGGAAGCCTTCAAAAACTGAGAGCAGCATCTAGCAAAGGCCACCTAGTCCCAGTAGTAAATGTCAAAAGTTTGTTGGGGAAGACAGTTTAGATAAATTCTGCCTTGAGTACAGACAATCCCATTAGTCGGGTTGTCTTTGCTCAGAGACCAAGTTGCACATAGTAGATAACAGAAAAAAATAAAACAACACAGTGTGTACCTCAAGGAGATCTGGTTCTTGAGAACTACGTGTAAATATCACTGTTATTGTTAGTGTAAATATCACTAAATGTTACTGCCATTGTCTATATATAGCTGTATACTGTGTATATATATATATATATATATATATATATATATGTACATATAATGCATGTGTTTGTAGAGTTAGTATATATATTAGTTTTAGTAGTAAGCTGACAATATGGGGATAAGGGGTAGAATGTCCTGGGGTGACTTTTTGATGCTCGTATCCCCATTTGCCTGTTTATCCCAGAAAGAGGTTTTGCACCTTTGAGACTGGTTGTGAGAGCAAGGTGGGGGAAGAAGAAGCACGCAGTTTGTTTTCAAAAACTGCACTCACTCCTCCACATTCCTGCTCTTGGACTGTGTTGTCTACAGACAGACAGACGGCAGGCCAGAGCTTTCCTTTGCTTTTAGTTAGTTTTTGCTAGCTGAGGCAGAGAGGTTCCCTGGACTGTGGTTTTTCCTTTTCTTTAAACCTGTTTAAATGTGCTTTAGACTGAACACACAAAAGAGCAGCGACAGCTCGCACCTGTGGCCCACTGGGCCGAGCCTGGGCCTCGGCATTTGCCGTGCTGGAGCGACTGATAAGAGACTGAGTCAAGCTACAGCCCATAGAGGGCACTTTCTGAGTTTGTCAACTCTTTTGGAGCAGCAAGAGGTTTTATTATTTAATATTGTTCATTTTTTGTGCTAGTGAATGCTTTGCCTGTTAAATAAACAGATATTTTTTCGCCTTTCTCCAAGGAAATATTTTCCCAAACCAGCTGGGGAAGAGGCTGCTTGAATCTGCTTTCTAGAGGAACCCCTTCAGAAATTCTCTCCCAAATTTACCCTAAACCAAGACAATTAGAGACAACTGGATGCAACTGGATCATACTGGGAGGAACTGAGAAAGACTGGAACCATGCTGAAAACAACTGGGACAATACTGAGGGGGATTGGGGTCACACTGGGAATGGCGAGGAGCATGCTGAGGGCAGTTTGGACCATGTTGAAGGCCACTGGGATGTACTGGGAGCAACTGAAACTGCACTGAGGGTGACTGGAAGTGGCTGTGGGCAACTGGAATGATGCTGGCAGCAACTGGGAGGAAGTGGGAGTAACTGGGAGCATGATGGGGACAACTGGGATGTACTGAAAGAGACTGGGAGTCACTGGGATCATACTGGAACCATGGCAATGACCTGAGCTGGGTGATCTGGGGCCTCAGGGTGCACAGGGAACACTGTGACACTGAGGGGCCTGTTGGAACCAAGGCGACATTGTGACACCCGGGGCCTGCCCTGGCCATGGGGTGTTTCAGGAGCCCTGGGGTGCCCAGGGCAGCAGAGCAGAGCCCCTAGCTCAGGGGCAGCAGCTCCCCGGGACATCCTGGGCAGGCGGGCAGCAGGGGATGCCCAGGGAGAAGAGGAAGCCAAGGCCCAGTGCCCCAAGGGCAGCACCAGCTGAGGGACAGGGCAGGAGGGAGAGGCCACTGCTGGGACGGCACTGGGGCTCCCCAGCACTGTGCCAAGGCAGCGCTTCCATCCCACACTGCCTCCCCCGCCTCCTCCAGACACAGCTGAAGCAGTGGCAGCCTCGGGGAAGCAAGGGCCAGGCCTTGTCCCTCCATGGGGACAGGGCCAGGCCGCCATGGCCCCACAGCCCCTGAGCTCCAGTAGCAGTGGAGCCATCGCAGCCTGGCCCAGGGGTTCTGGCAGGGACAAGGGCCGCAGTGGGGCAGCTGCTGTCCTGGCCAGCCCTTGCAGCCGGGCAGCCCGGCCAGCACCACAGCCCCAGCCAGGCCCGCCTGGCACTCGGCACCAACAGGCCTGCTGCCCAGACCTTTGCCCACCCCACACTAGGAGGCCAAGGTGGCCTCTGTGGCCAGCAGCACCCTAGACAAAGAACATGCAGCCACAGGCACATTAAGCTGCTCCTCAAGCCACATTCTCAGCTGCCCCAAGCAGGGCACACAAGATGCACCCCTGGCACAAGAGAAGTCACATTCAGCTGCTCCTGAGTCACCATAGCAAGGTGTCGTGACTGTGCTCCTCCAGGCCTGCACAGCTCTTTCCTGGCAAAAAAATCCCCTTGGGCAGCTTCCCTGGAGCCCTCTGGAGCTGCTCTCTGTGGTCTCACCTCCTTTTCCAAGGCTGGAAGACACTCCAGACGAGGCCTGGAAGGAGTCTCAGGACGATCCTGGAAGATGCAGCTTCACTGCAAAAGCAAATATTGATCATGGTCAGCTTTCCTGGAGCAATATGGAGCTGATGGACATTTTTGTTGTCCTCAAATTGGAGGTCAAGGCTCTGGAAGATTCCTTGGAACAATCTCAGGTAGTTCACAGAAGATCCAATTTCCACAAAAAGACAAATATCACCTCAGGTACCTGCCTTGGAGCAGTCTGGGGCTGCTACCTGGGATAACAAGTGCCTACACCTGAGAGGAAAAGACTGACAGATGCCAGGAGGAGTCTCCAGTGCATTCTGGCATAGAGAAATACTTCCAAATGAGCAAAACCATCTTTCAATTCTTCCCTGGAGGAATCTGGGGCTGCTCCCTGGGATCTCAGCTCCCTTGAGGAGATGTGAAAAGGCTCCAGGAGATGCCTGGAGGGGTCTCAGGTGCAGCCAGGAGCTGTCTTGGTTTTTAGCCCAGCAGGAGATTAAAACATAATGCAGCCACTCACTCAACCTTCCTCTCTTCCTGAAAGGGGAGGAGAATCAAAGTAAAACTTCTGGCAAGATAAGAACAGTTTAAAAATTGAATATAAAGTAAAATATAGTAAAACAGGCAACCCCGGATGAGAAAAAATGATCATGTCTGGCTCCAGATCAGAAGCCTGAAGGATAGCTTTATTAAAACTATACTATATTATATTAATATACTATTTAAAGAGATACTATCCTAGTCTACATACATACTTCTTACCTAACTCTTGACTCTCTGCTGAGAGTCTGAGACACAGATGGATCCAATTGGTCATTGAACCCAAACAACCTTCACCAGAATCCAATCAAGCAATCACTTCAGGTAAACAATCTCCATACCACATTCCACATGGGGAAAACAAAGGAGCAGAGATAAAGATTGTTTTCTCTTATTCTCTCTGTGCTTCTCCTGAGAGACAGAATTATGTCTCTCTGTCCAGAGAATGTGAATGCCACAGTAAAATACAGTAAAAATGTAAAAATTATAATAATAACAGCAACAAAATATAATAAAAGGGGGAAAACCCCCAAGTGATGCCCAGTGCAATTGCTTGGCATCTTCTGACCAAGGGGTCAGACCCCCCCTTCCCCAATGCAGATTGGCCCTTCTGCATAACACCCCACAGTTCAGAGGTGGCAGTGACATTCTGTGCTGTGGAAGATCTCTTTGGCCGGTTCAGTCATGTGACCCAGTTGTGCTTCTTCACTGTTTCTTTTGGAAACCTCCTACTGGCAGAGCAGGAGAGAAAGAAATGTCTTTGAGTCAGGATAACCCTGACTTAGCAAAACCCAAACCATTGCTGTGTTTTCAACACTGTTCTTCCAAATCCAAACCACAGCACTGGAACAGTTTCTGAGGAGAAATTAACTGCATCCCAGCTGAAAGCAGGCCAGGCTGGAAAATCCCTGGGAGATCATCGAGTCAAATCTGTGCCTGATCCCACCTTGTCAGACCTGGAGTGCCACATCCAGGTGTTCCCTGGACCCCTCCAGGATTGGGAACTCCACCCCATTCCCAGCTTCCTCCTAATCTTTAACAACCCATTTCTATGGAAAAATTCCTCCTGATGTCCCACCTGACCCACCCCCAGCACCCTCAGGAGATCTCCATCCCCTCCCCCAGCTCCATTCCCAACTCTGGACACGCTCCAGCCCCTCAATGTCCTTGTGAGGCCACCACTGGCCCTAGGATTCCAGGTGAAGTCTCATCTCTGGCAGGTGCATGGAGACCATCCCTGGGCTGATCCTGCTGGACACACAATTCCTGATACCAGCCAGGTGCTATTGACTACCTGGACACACCTGGACACATGTAGATACACATGGATATATCCAGGCACACCTGGACTGGCATCCAGCCATTGTTCCCAGCACCTCCAGGTCCTTTCCCAATTTCCCAGTTGCTCTTCCCACAACCTGGAACATTCCATGGGGTTGTTTTGACTCTGACACTCGTCCCTGTTGACCTTCACACCCTCCTGGGCCCATCTCACATCATCAGTCCCATGGATCCCATGGCTCCAGACTGTCTAGATCCCACTGCAGAGCTTCCTGCCCTCCAGCACATCCATATCCCACCCAACTTGGTCTCATCCTGCTGCCATGCCTGCCCTGAAGCTACCTGGCTTCACCTGCCCGGCCAGGGCATGGTCAGCAGCAGGGGACACTCCAGTTTCTCAAGGAGATTCAGGGAGCGGCTAAGACAAAGTGCTTCGCTGTCTGCCTTGTAAGGAGGAGAGGCAGTGTCCAAGGAGGTAATGAGAGATTCAACTCAAGGCTGGGGAAAAAGTTTCAAGTTTAATGCAAGCTCCGAGGAGCTACGAATGCCATTGTCCCGACAGCTGAAAGTGGCCTCGAGGCTCTTGCAATCATCCTAAGTACCGGGGCGGTAACCGGGGGAAGGGACGCCCACCACCCAATGCGGGGATTCAGGGGAGTAGAAGGCGGAGGGACAGACAGACACACAAACCAATGGGGGAAGTTCAAGGGAGGGACCCCTGGCACTCGTCCACTCACTTGATGCCCAAGGTGGAAGATTCTGGGAGAGCGGGGTGGGGAGCCAAGTGATGGACAGGGTACCAGGGAGGGGACAGGGGGATGAGCGTTTTCAGGGAGATTGGCATTGAGGGAAAGGCAGGAAAGCTCAGGGTGGAACCATTGGGAGAAAATGGGGGGTGAAGGGGCAAACCATTACCGATAAAAACACAATACAACATAATCCATCAGTTTACTGAGAGGGCCCTTAATTCCCTCATCCAGATCATCAAGAGAGGCATGGAACAGGATCATCCTGAAGGATTCCAGACATCCCATGGAGCCAAATCTCAGGCTCGTGGCTGTTCCATCTCTGGGTGTCCTGGAGACTGTAGGAGTCCCGATGGATCTGATTTTCTCCCTGCCCTCCATACCTGGATGGGGATAAAATACCAGGAAAGGCTCCTAAGTAAGGAGAAGGTCATGGAGAGATCCCTTATAAATTGTGGGCACAAGGGACTCACCTGGGAGATACTAACTGGATTTATCCCCAGTCAGAAACAAAAAGCAAAAATGAGAAGGAAAATAAATCCTAAACCACCTTTTCCCAAACCCAAGTCCCACTTTATTCCCAATTCTGTCCATCTTCCCTCCCAGCAGCACCAAGGAGACAGGAATGGGGGTCAGGGTCCTCCTCAGGAAGAGGAGTCAGATCCTTCCCTCCTCCTGTGGGTCCCAGCCATGGGGTCAGTTCTTCAGGAATTGCTCCAATTTGGGACCCCATGTGATCCTAAATGTTCCCAGGAACCTGCTCCAGGTGGGCTCCTCTCTCCAGGGTTCCACAGGTCCTCCCAGGAGTCTGCTCCAGTACAGGCTTCCCACAGGGTCACGGCTTCCTTTGGGAATTGATCTGCTCCAGTGTGGGATTGTGCAGGGGTTGCTGGAGGATCTTTGCCATCATAGACCCCGCCCAAGGGAACCACTTGGACATTGCCAGGGCTGGTGGAACCCAGTGTCTACTGTGACACAGTGCAGCCTAAAGAACCCAAAAGACCCTTGTGACCCAATGGAATCTCATGGAAGTAAGGCTCCATTGAGACACAATGGGACCTCATGGAATCCAGGAGACTGTTGTGATGTGTTACGTGAGGTTGTTGGTTGGAGACAGGGACAAAACAAACTCTTAGAAATCCATGTGACAACAGCAACAGTTTATTATGGAAGTTTCCTTATATAGGAGTTTTGAAACTCCCAGGTTTAAACAGCTGATTGGTTGGGATCTCTCTCTACCCGGATCTCTGGCCAGTGGTGTGCCTGCATCTAAGCTTGAACAGGGTTGGCTGAGGGTCCCCTGAAAAGGTTTGAATCCAACCTATCCAGGGACTTACTTGTTTTCTGGAATGAACCAGGCTAGCCAAATTGGATATGTGTTATGGCTGGATTTATGTTATCCAGCTATAGACCACAGTACTGTGACAATACTGGGACAATTCTCCCTTTTTTTTTTAAAATAAAAAATGCAAAATGTATTCTGTAATCCTACCTGTAGGGGCCCTTTGCAGACAAGGTGACAGAAGACAGCATGGGTTCTAATTTGAATGAGCCTTTCCACTTAATTTGATAAACCTAGCTTCCCTCAACCAGTGATGTTTCCCATGTGCCACTGGAGTTACAGCACTCATTTCCAAGAGCTGTCAGGCAAGATCACAATCCTTCAGGCTAACATGCTGTCTTGGTTTGAAAAGACAGCTATCTGCTAAAGAAGGCAGGAGCCTTCCTTGAAATGGAAAATGCAAACCCCCTCCCTTCGAATTACTATGATTTTGAAATTAAGAGGCTCTCAGGCAAAGATATGGGAATAGGAATAACAGTTCTTTCCTAGGAAAACTAAAAATACAAATGCAATAGTACAAAAAAAAACCCCATTGACTGAGTCAGAATACCACCTGACACCCTGTGGGTCAGGGTGTTGGCAACAGTCCCATTGAATGGTGGCTGCAATCCTCCTGCAGTGACAGGTGTGGTTCTGTTGGAGCAGGGATCTGGTAGAAGGGTGGAGTTTTCCTCTGAAGATCCAGTGGTGGTGTAGATGGGCCTGGTCTTCCTCTGGGAATACAGTGAAGAAAGCTGCTCCTCTGGGAATCCAGTGGGAAAAGGTTGCAGTGGTGTTCCAAGTCTCAGACTATATTCAGGTAGGAATGCTTGGCTTCTCCCTCTGGGCAGAATATCTCACACAGGGATGATGCAATTTTATCAGTCACTCAGGAGGACTCAGTGGCCCATTAACAGAAGATATCTCCCTGGAGGGAGGATTGGTTGTGGAAGAGGTAAAGAAAATTGCCCAATTAACAGATGATAACTGCCCCACCTCTAACAGATGGGAAATAGAATACACACATATCTTACCACCCAGGACATTATCCACCCCGTATTATATTACCATCTTCATCATATCTACATCAATAAATAAAGCAGGAACTAATAAAAAAAAAAGGAGCTGGACAGGAACAAACGCAGATCCGAACCAATGTGGCTAATCATACGTTCTCCCTTTATTGTTTATAGACAGTAGTTTATATACACTTCCAGATAGTTTACAATCGTAAGCACACTCTCATTGGCAAGCAAACATTGTTTGTCCTTATCTTAAGGTGGCTAAAGTTTCACATTTCAAACCTATATTAATTCACTCTTGGATAGCTCAGTTCACGGTGATACATCTTAACATAATTTCTGAATGTGCCACAAACTTATTCTTAACTGTGCCATAGGCTTCAAGGCCTCACCGAGGCCCATATCCGAGGCCCAGGCTGGGGTAGCTCAAGTTTCACTCTAAACATATAAATAGTGAACATACAGATCGTGACCTCTTTCTCTCAGAAATTCTTCTACAATAAATTCTACACAATGGAACTTTATACACAGTTCTCACTTAAGACTAGGTTTCCCTGTGGTTCACAATGAGCTTCTTCATCTTTCTGCATTACCCACCAAGTGTAAACAGTGCCTTGAGAAAAACAATCCCACAGATGGGTTTGTCTTAGCCCGAGGTGGGATTAATCCAAACAGTCTTTCCTAAAATACCTTTCATGTGTAACACAGGGACTTTATCTCCATCCACTGTGTGTGGGAATGTGCCCCCTGTTGATGGAGTAAACAAGTTACCCTTTGTCCCCTTAAAAGAGAAAAAAGCCCGAAGTTTCTCTCCTCAATCTGATTAAAAGACACCTCATAGGACCTTGGGGACTTCACCTCAAACTTAAGGATAGCTAATTGGACAGGAGCCAAAAAAGTCCCACCTGAGCAATTCACTAGAAAAAGAAGAGAACAAAAGAAGTAATGGCTTTTGTGAAGTGTTTTAGCAGGAGCAAGAACCTCTTGCCCTGGCTTGGGTTTTCTCTGTAAAGAGCTTTTTTATTTTGCCTTTTATTAAAAACTTTTTGTTTCCAACACTGTCACAGGAGCCATCCTGCTTCTTTTATGCCACCTGAGGTAGCTGAGCTATCAAGGGTATAATGCTTATCTCTGAAAGCTTATAAGACCAGGCTTGAAGAGAAAAAGCATTATATGGTGCCTGAACAGGTGATTTTCATATTGAAGAGCATCATTCAGGATATTTTTGATTTGCCCTCGATCAAAATACGACATTTTTTTCTTGGTCTGGCATTTTGCAGGCCTGCGACTGGGGTTTTGTGGTGCCAAAAATAAAAGAAGCACCCAGGTTACGGAGGATCTGAGGCCATCAGAGGAGGTCTCAGATCGAAAGCCTTGAGCTGGTGAGAAGGGGCTGAAACCGGGACGGGCTGGTGAACGCGCTTGTGAAGTCCTAAGGACATCTTCAGAGAGAGAGCTGTGATTGGCTGAGCCAAGGGTGAGAAACTGCTGCATTTCCAGACCCAGGGAGACCAAGGAGAACAGCTTGTCTGAAAACCATCATTTGGTGAGTAAAAAGAATGGGGAATAGGCTGTCTGTAGCTGAGCAGGATCTTTTTTTTTTTTTTTTTTTTTTTTAACTACAAATTAGAAATTCAAGATGTAAAATTTGAGAAGAAACAGCTTAAAAAACTCATTAGACGGGGTTTTCACAGAATTTTCGACTTTAAATACGTCTGAGACGCTTACCCTAAAGTTCTGGGATACTGTGGGACTTAGATTATACAGTATGTAAAAGAATAAGAAGCCCAGTTTAAAGTTATGCCCAATATTCAGGACAGTGTTGCAATTTGTAACATTGGAAAGTGAAAAACAAGCTACAGACAGCCTAAACACACCTCCGAGCAGAGAGAGAGAGGACTGCAGGCTGTGGCAGAAAGAGAGGAGGGGAGGCAGAGATTTCAAGACCCCAACCCTGTTCCCAGCTTGCCCTGAACACACAGAACCAGGGAGGGCAGACAGGAGCCGGCAAGGCCAGCCGCTCCCTATCCTGTTCCTCCTCCACCCCCGAGAAGGGGACGGACAAATCCTGGCCAGCATCTTGGGAAAACTATCACCCTTGTTGGCCTGATAGATACCAGAGCTGACGTCACTCTGATATTGAAATCGAAATGGCCACAGGACTGGACCATCGTACCCATGCTGGATCAGCTGGCAGGTATTGGTGGTCACTGTGAAAGCTTTCGTAGCTTGCACTCTGTCACATTTGAGGGACCTGAAGGTCGTGTTGCCACCACAAAACCATTCATAGTAGGAGCTGATATAACTCTTTGGGGAAGAGACATTCTCTCTCAATGGGGTCTGAGACTAGAAACAGATTTCTAACAAGGGCTGTTGATGGACACAATACACTAAAACTGAAGTGGACATCCAATACACCTGTCTGGGTCAGCCAATGGCCCTTACAAGAAGAAAAACTTGCTGCATTAGAGCAGTTAGTACAGGAACAGTTAAACAACCGTCACCCAACTCCAGCTACCAGCCCCTGGAACACTCCAGTTTTCGTAATCAAAAAGCCAAACAGTGGGAAATGGAGGTTATTGCAGGATCTCAGAAAAGTTAACAAAGTGATTCAAGAAATGGGCTCTTTACAACCAGGTTTACCTTCTCCAGTTATGATTCCAAAGGATTGGAAGTTAACTGTTATTGATTTAAAAGACTGTTTATTCAATATTCATTTGCATCCAGATGACGCACCATGATTTGCCTTTTCAATCCCATCAATAAATCAGCAGGCTCCTTTAAAAAGATATCATTGGCTCGTGCTTCCCCAAGGAATGTTCAATTCTCCGAGTATATGCCAGTGGTATATAGCAAAAGTACTTTCCTCAGTCCGTGTACAGTACCCGGATTCTCTCATCTTACATTATATAAATGATATTTTAGTAGCAGCCAAGGACCAAGCATCAATGCAGAAGACAACAGATCAGGTAATCTCAGCAGCGGAGAAAACAGGACTCACTGTAGCAAAGGAGAAAATACAGACACTTCCTCCCTGGAAATATTTAGGATACAGAATCACAGAACAAACTGTAACTCCGCAACCAACCTCCACTTTAGGTGGAGTACCTAAAGAAAAATCCAAAAACACTGAATGAAGTGCAGCAGCTGGTAGGGACTCTGAACTGGCTTTGTCCACTGTTAGGCATTTCAAACCAGGACTTGGCTCCTCTGTCTGATCTACTGAAGGGAGACACAGCTTTAAACTCACCACGAGAATTCAACAAAGAAGCCCAAAATGCTTTAGATAAAGTGATGCGAGCCATCCAGTCACACCAGGCTCATCGGTATAATCCTAACTTGTTTTTTCTATTTGCAGTTTTAGAGGAGAGTCCACAGCTTCACGGTTTCATATTCCAGTGGAATCTAGAGAAGAAGGACCATCTGATAATCTTAGAATGGGTTTTCCTGTCTCATCAGATGGGTAAAACTATAACAACTTGCCCTGAAATTATATCACAATTGATTATAAAGGCCAGATCACGAATGTTTTCACTTTCAGGAAAGGATTTTGCAGAATCTTTCTGCCTGTGAAATCAATCTATTTGGAATGGTTAATTCAAAATTCAGAGGTTATGCAATTTGCCCAAGAAAATTTTACAGGGAAAATTTCAGTCAATTGTCCAAAACATCAGCTACTAAATTCATCTCTAAAATTAATTCATAAGCCCTTAAGAAGTCATGCACCCCTGGATGCAATCACATTTTTCACAGACGGTTCAGGGAAGTCTAAAAAATCTGTGATTGCTTGGCAAAATCCAGAGACAAAAAAAATGGGAATCAGATATTGAAGAAGTAGAAGGTTCTTCACAAATTACAGAGTTAACAGCAGTTGTGCGAGTCTTTTCAAAATTCACGTTTCCTTTTAATTTAATAACGGACTCATTTTATGTTGCAGGTGTAGTGGAAAGGGCAGAAGTGCCTCTGCTAAAAGAGGTTTCCAATGACCAGCTATACGGTTTGCTCAAAAAACTAATCTTCCTTCTTTCTATTCGACAGGAACCTTATTTCATAATGCACATCCGTTCACATTCTGCACTCTCAGGTTTCCTAGCAGAAGGCAATGCCATGGCTGATCTGTTAGCCATGCCAATACAGAATACCCTTCCCAATGTTATCGAACAAGCCAGAATGAGCCATGCTTTCTATCATCAAAATGCACCTGCCTTAGTAAGAATGTTTAACATCTCTCAGAATCAGGCAAAAGCAATTGTCCAATCATGTCCAGATTGCCAAAAATTAGCCATACCAACAACAGCAACAGGGGTTAACCCTCGCTGGTTAAACAGCCTGCAGATATGGCAAACTGATATAACTCAATATCAGACCTTTGCACGGTTCAAACATATACACTTATCAATAGATACGTTCTCAGGAGCAATTTTTGCTTCTGCACATCAAGGAGAAAAGAGTAGAGATGTAATTAAACATTTCGTACAAGCATTTGCATCCCTAGGTATCCCTCAAGAAGTTTAAACAGACAATGGATCAGCCTATGTTTCTAACAAACTGCAAGAGTTTTTCAAAATCTGGGGTATCAAACATACCACAGGTATTCCACATTCTTCCACAGGCCAATCTATTGTAGAAAGAGCACACACATCACTAAAAATGATCCTTGAAAGCCAAAAGGGAGGGACAGAAGTGCTATCTACTATAGAGAGGCTGAACAAAGCTATATATGTTTTTAATTTCTTAAATAATTCTTTTATGGAGCAGGTACCACCAATTTTCAGACATTTCAGCAACACCAATCAAGCAAAGCTCAAGGAAAAGCCACCAGTCTTCATAAAGGACCCAGAGATGGGACAAATTTCAGGACCCCATCCTCTTGTGACTTGGGGGAGGGGGTTTGCATGCATTTCTACAGATGCAGGGCTTCAATGGGTCCCTGCAAAAAATGTCAAGCCACAGGTACAGCCAATCCAAGAGCAGCAGATGCCAGAAAAGAACATGCAGACAACAGAGCGACAGCTGGAATGCAAAGACTGTGTTTTTTAAGTTTGCACTAGTTAAAATTGTTTAAAAAAATAGTTTGCACTGAAAAAGTTCTGTAAGTGATTATTTGTAGATATTCTTAGTTCAGTCAGAGAGAAAAAGAGAAGGTTTTCTAACCAGGCAAGAGCCTGGGAGACAGTTGGGAAAGAATGCAAATAATTATCTAATCTATCTTGTTGTTCACATTGTTGGTAGATATGTTCTGCCACTGTGCGTCATTCACTGCACACAAATGGTGTGAGAAGTTTTTACTCTAAGACCAATGAAACTAGTCCGCACGATGTTCTCTATAAATAGAGCGGTGCATTTGAAATAAATCAGAGTTCATTCTCTTTGCCTTTGATTTAGAGTCATCTTGTTACTGTCCTGCTCTACAGCGACAATTATTATTGTGTTAAAAAGTTATTAACTTACCTCTAAATCATATGTTAAAATGTTTTAAAGTTCTGTATGTTTAAATCATATCTCATCAGAAACTTGAGGCTTGCCTGGGAAAACACTTCACCAAAGTTAAGATAGAAGAGTAACTCACAAGCAATAAAAATGAAAATCAAATTTAAAAATTATTAGCATAACTACAAGTTGTCAACAAAGGTGAGAGTTTTCAGATCACATTCCTTTCTCCGCTTTCCTTTTTAGATGTATAGAAAGGGTGAGATGTAGGAATGTGCCCCCTGTTGATGGAGTAAACAAGTTACCCTTTGTCCCCTTAAAAGAGAAAAAAGCCCGAAGTTTCTCTCCTCAATCTGATTAAAAGACACCTCATAGGACCTTGGGGACTTCACCTCAAACTTAAGGATAGCTAATTGGACAGGAGCCAAAAAAGTCCCACCTGAGCAATTCACTAGAAAAAGAAGAGAACAAAAGAAGTAATGGCTTTTGTGAAGTGTTTTAGCAGGAGCAAGAACCTCTTGCCCTGGCTTGGGTTTTCTCTGTAAAGAGCTTTTTTATTTTGCCTTTTATTAAAAACTTTTTGTTTCCAACACTGTCACAGGAGCCATCCTGCTTCTTTTATGCCACCTGAGGTAGCTGAGCTATCAAGGGTATAATGCTTATCTCTGAAAGCTTATAAGACCAGGCTTGAAGAGAAAAAGCATTACCTGATGGCAATTGATACTTGAGTCCTAGAGATTCCGTTGTATCAACAGCGTTCTCCTTGGATTCCATGAGGCCCTGCTGGGTCACAGTGAAGCCTTTGTGCCATGTGTTTCCATGGTATCACAGTGGTCTCAAATATTCCATGAGGGCCTGCTGCAAAACAGTGGACCCTTGAATCCATGAGTTTCCATTCCATCCCAATAGTCTCTTGAATTCCATGAGGCCCTGCTGGGTCACTATGGAGCCCTTGTTCCATGTGTTCCCATTGCAACACAATGTTCACCAGCGCTCTATGAGGCTACGCCGTGAAACCCGGGACACTTGCTTCCATGAGATACCATGGTGTTACCACGGTCTCCTGGGTCACACGAGTCCTCTCTTTGTAATAATTCAGACTTGGTTCCATGAGATTCCACAGTGTCACAGTGTTTTCCTTGGTTTCTTGAGAATCTGATGTGTTGACATTGACCCTTGTTTCCTTGAAATTTGAATGCATCACAGTGGTGTCCTGGGTTTCACAAAGCCCAGGTTTGTCAAAACGGAGCCTTGGTTTCAGGATATTCCATTGCAACACAATGGTCTCACCACTCAAGGAAGCTGCACCATGAAACTCTGGACACTTGGTTCCATGAGATTCCATTGGGCAACAATGTTGTTCTGTGTACCATTAGGCCCGGCTCTGTCACCATGGACACTTGGTTCCATGGGCAGTGGCAATGTCCCAGTGGCACCTGGGCATCTGGGTTCCATGGCACCTGCTGTCTGACAAGGGACAGTTTGTTCCATGACATTCCATGAAGTCACAACGGTCACTTGGGGTCCATGCAGGTGCCTGGGGAGCGGGAGCTCAGCCCAAATATCCTGGAGGTCCCTGGGCTGGTGTTTTATGGGGGGAAATCTTTGGATCTTGCAGGGCTCCAAAACTGAGCCGCAAATGCCCCTTGGGATGTAGTGGAGCATCATGGAAGCCAAGAGACCCTCATGGAGCCAAGGCTGCAGTGGGTCACAGAGGAATCTCATGGAAGCCAGGAGAGCATTGTGAGGCTGTGGAGTAATGTGGCAAGGTTTCACTGGGACTTGACAGAACCTCATGGAGGCAAGGAAGCATTGGGAGCCTCTGGAATCAGCATCTGCAGGAGGATTTTCTGCTCCCTCCTGGGATGCAGGTGGACAATAAAGCCTGAGGCAGCCTCCCAAGTGTCCGGCTGTGTCATCAGTAGAGGTGAAATCTGGGGGGACACCCTGTCAACCCTGGCCCTGCTGCTCCTCCTGGCTGGGCATGGAGCTGCTGGGACACCAGGGTGGGGGGAATCCTCAGTGGTGTGCAAGGAAAGGTTCACTACAAGCAGCACTGGAACGAGATGTGCCGCTAAAGCAGGCGAGACAGCAGAGAAAGCAAGAGCAGAGCAAGCGACAACAAACGCCACCAAGAGCAAGACAGCAAGTTTTAAAAGAACTTGCAAACCGCAAAATCAGCTAAAACCAGGTCAGACTGAAGAACAAGAAGCACCAGGCATGCATTGCTGATACAGGTAGAAAGTTCCAATGTGAGGAGGATTACAGAAGCCTTCATCAAAAGCCCACCAGAAGACTGACGACCATCACAGGAGGAACTGATGCATGTGCTGTCCGCCTGACAAATGCTTTGTCATCAGTGCCACATGCTGATTGGCCAGGGTCTGTTTTGGGGTGAGACAGGAGGAACTGGGGACCCCCAGGAACCTCTTGGGTTTGGGGGTTTCAATCCCCCCTCAGCCCTCAGTGCGGCCCTGGGGTCACCCCAACACCCCTAAAATGGGGAGGGTCCCTGGAGCCTTTTGAAAGCCCCAAAAATGGGCTGGAAGGGGCAGGAGCCGCCCCAACAAGGGAGCGAAGGGTCTGGTCCTGGGAATGAGGGAGGGGCTGGGGATGGCTCCGATGTGGATTGGGGTGGGCTGGGATTGAGAGAAGGGTCTGGGAGTGGGGAAGGGTCGGGGAATGAGGGAGGGTCTGGGAGTGGAGAAGGATCTCTAATTGGGGTGGGGTCTGGTAATAGGGAGGGGTCCGGGATTGTGGGGATGGGTCCATTCCAGGACTGGGGTGAGGTCTCTCCCCTGGGTCGAGGACCATTATTGGGTCAGAGTGTCTCCTCTTCCTGATACTGTTCCTGATCCCATTCCCGATCCCACTGCTGTTTCCAGGGAATGGCTCCAATACCAACCCCGACAAAACCACTCCAGCCAAACACCCTAACCCCCAAAGTTTGGGGTTAAAACCCCTAATCCCCATCTCCTGGGGTTTGAAATATCTGGGGTGTCCAACCCTCCTCAACCCCAAAGTCCCCAGACTTGGGGGGTACAATCCCCCAATACTCAAATCCTGGGGTCAAAACCCCCCAAATCCTGGGCTTGTCAAACACCCCAAAACCCCACACCCCGGGGTGTCAAACACCCCCAATTCCCAATGTTTGGGGTTAAAACCCCCAGATCCCAAATCCTGGGATTCTCAAACACCCCCAAACCCTGGGGTGTCAAACTCCCCAAACCCTAAATTTTAGTATTAAATCCTCCCAATCCCCAAAATCTGGGGAGTCGCACCCCCCCAATCTCCCATACCCCCCCAATCCGAACACCTCCCCAAACCACTCCAGCCATGGGGGGGTACAGTGGGGTTTATTTGGGAAAGCTCCAGGTGCAATGTCTGCAGAGAGACCCTGGGTACAATGCCAGGAAAGACCCCAAAAATCCCTTGGGAACCCCAAAAGCATCTGGGGAACTGGGAAAAGGGGATTTGGGTTTATTTGGGACAGGGGCAGCTCCAGGTGCAATGTCTGCAGAAAGACCCTGGGTACAATGCTGGGGAAGACCCCAAAAACCCCTTGGGAACCCCAAAAACCCCTGGGGGGCTGAGAAAGTGGATTTGGGGTGGGGATCCAGTGTGGAAGAAGGGGATTTGGAATGAAAGAAGAAGGATTTGGGGTGAAGAGATTTAGGGAGGAAAGAATAGGATTTAATATAGATAAAGGAGATTTTGGGGTGAAAGAAGGAGGATGTGGGATGGAAAAAAGAAGATTTGGATGAGAAAAGGGGATTTAGGATGGGGATTGAAGATTTGGGGTCAGGATTGCAGCAGGAAAAGGGGATATTGGGATGGAAAATGATTTTGGGTGGGAAAAAGGGGATTTGAGGTGGAAAAAGGAGTTAAGATGAAAAAAGGAGAATTTGGGGTGGAAAAGGGGATTTTGGGTGGGGGAAAGGGGATTTAGGGTGGGGAGGGGAAAAGGGGGATCAGGGTAGGAATTGAAGGATTTAGGATGGGGAAGGATTTGGTGTGGGAAAAGGGGATTTAGGGTGGGCAAGGAAGCATTTGGGGTGGGAAAAGAGGACTTGTGGTTGAAAAAGGAGATTCTGGGTGGGGGAAAAGGTATTTAGGGTGGGCAGGGAAGGATTTAGGGTGGGAAAAGGTGATTTGGATTGGGAAAAGGTGATTTGGGATGCACAAAAGATTTGGGGTAAAAAAAAAAGGAATTGGGGTGGGGAATTGGGGTGGAAAATGGAGATTTTGAGATGGGAAAAGGGATTTGTGGACACACAAAGGATTTGGGGTGGAAAACAAATAATTTGGTGTGAGAAAAGGAGGATTTAGGGTGGGAAAAGGAAGATTAGGAGTGGGAAAAAAGAGGATTTGGGTTAAAAAAAGGAAGATTTGGGCCAAGTTGAACTTACCTGGGGGAGTGGGTGCATGTGGGGGGTTTGGAGCTGGATCGGGACCATTTTTGGGGCAGTTTTCTGGGATTTTTGGAGTACTTTTATGGGTTTCCGGGGCAATTTTATGGGATTTGGAGTGCTCTGGGGTGGTTTTGAGGAATTTTAGGCTCTTCCTATGGGATTTTGGGGTGTTTTGGAGGGATTCAGGGTGGTTTGGGGCAGTTTTCAGGTATTTAGGTGTGGGTTTGAGGCATTTTTCTGGGATTTCCGGCACCTTTTTTTTGGAGTTGGGGGTGTTTTGGTGGGGTTTGGGGTGTTTTGGGTCACTTCTTGGCAAAGGAGATCTTCATGGCATTGCTCTGGGTGATCTTGAAGCCCTGCAGGGCCTCACGGGCGGCGCCCGCCTGCACCTCGGTGTCAAACTCCACGAAGGCGATG
Organism: Anomalospiza imberbis; assembly: GCF_031753505.1. NCBI lineage: Eukaryota > Metazoa > Chordata > Aves > Passeriformes > Viduidae > Anomalospiza > Anomalospiza imberbis. The sequence continues at coordinate 76,138 of NW_027099470.1, read as the reverse complement.
TCGTGGCGCCCGGGCACCAGGCGCACCTCCTTGAACCCTGGGAACCTGGGATGGGGAACGGGGTCAGGAGAGCCCAAAATAAAACAGGGAATGTTCCCCCAGACACCCAGGAATGTTCTGCCAGAAACCCAGGAATGTTCCCAAAAAAACTTGGGAATGTTCCCCCAGATACCCAGGAATTTTCCCCAAAAAACCTGGGAATATTCCCCCAAAATCCAGGAATGTTCCCCAAAAAACCTAGGAATGTCCCCCAAAAATACTCCAGAAATGTTCCCCCCCAAATTCAGATATGTTCCTCAATAAAATCCAGAAATGTTCCCCAAAGAAATCTAGAAATGTTCTCCAAAAGATCCAGAAATGTTCCCCACAAAAGATCCAGAAGCATTCCCCCCGAAAACACCCTGAAACAGCCTCTCTTAGAAATCCAGCACCATTCCCAAATATCCAGCTATGTTCCCAAAAAAAATTCCAGAAACTTCTCTCAAAAACCCAGAAGTGTTCCCCAAAAAACCAAAAATTTCCCCCCAAAAATCCAGATGTGTTCCCTCCCAAAAACCTGGAAACGTTCCCAAAAAGATCCAGCTACATCCCTCAAAATCCAGAAACAGGAAAAAAGAAAAAATCTAGAAATCCAACTCCCCAGAAAAGTCTAGAAATGTTCCCCAGAAATCCAGAATTTCCCCTCTAATTCCCGACTCTTCCCCCAAAAAAGACCCCAAAGTCCAACTGCCCCAAATGTCCAGAAACGTCCCCAAGAATATCCAGCAACGCTCGACAAAACCCAGAAATTCAACTCCAGCAAGCATTCCCCAAAAATCCAGCAACATTTCCAAAAAGCTGGAAACATTTCCCTCCAAATTAAACCAGAAACTTTCCCTCAAAAATCTAACCCAACCCGCACCCAACTCCTCTCGAAATCCCCCAAAAATCCCAAAAGTCCCGCAAATTCCAGGAACTCTCCCAAATACCCCTGAGGGAGCTCCTGGATTCCCAACGCCTTTGAATTCGGGATGGAGGGTTGGGGTCAGGAGGAGCCCAGAATTTGGGAAAATCCCAAAGAAATCCAGGGGGGACCACCTGAGTTTGGGAAAACCCCCAGTACTGGGACATTGCCCCCAAAATTCGACTCTCAAAATGGTTTGAGAATCTCAGAATGTCCCTCAAAATCCCAAAATATCCCCAAGAACCCCAAAACTCCTGCAGGATTTCCCCAAAATTCCAGGGAAATGCTCTGAAAATCTTCCAATGTCCAACTCTCCAAAAATCCAACAACCCCAAAAATTCCAAAACATTTCCAAAAATCCAACATCCCAAAAATCAAAAATCTGACTCCAAATCCCACCTAAACATTCTCAAAGTCCCTCAAACCCCAAAAACCCAACACCTCCCAAAATTTAGACATATCCCACAAAATCCCGAAAAATTCCAAGTCCAGAAACATTCCCCCAAAATCCAACCCCTAAAAATCCACCTCCAAAATCCCACAAAAGCCATCCCAAAATTGTTCAAAATCCCCAAAATCCAACCTCCCTAAAAATCCATAAACATTCCCCCCAAAAAACCTCCCTGAAAAAATCCAAAGATTCCCAAAAATCGAGAAATGCTCCCCCCCAAAAAACCAGAAAGCCAACTCTCTCAAAAGTCCAGAAACGTTCCCCAAAAAAGTCCAGGAGTGGCCCCCAAAACATCCAGAAAAATTTCCCCCCAAAATGGAGAAATGTTCCTCAAAAAATCCAAGAACATCCCCCCCAAAACCCCATAAATATCTCTAAAAATTGAGGACTTTTCCCCAAAAAATCCACAACTGTTCCCCCAAAAAGTCAGCACCTTTCCCCCCAAAAAATCCTGAAACATGCCCCAAAATCAAAGAACTTCCTCCCAAAATCCACAAATGTTCCCTCAAAAATCTGAAAATGCTCCCCAGAATCCAGAAACTTTCCTTAAAAAACCCAGAAATGTTCCCCCAAAAACTCAGAAACATATCCCCCCAGTCCAGAAAGTTTCTCCAAAAAAATACTGAAGCATTCCCAAAAATCATGGAACTCTCCCCAAAAACTCCAGAGGCATTCCCAAATAGACCCAAAAATCCAACTCCCCCCCAAAAAATCCAGAAAAATTCCTCCAAAAATCCATAAACATTCCTCCAAAAAAACAAAAAATTCCACCCCAAAAAAATCCAGAATTTTCCTTGTCCCCCCAATCCCAGCATTTTCTCAAAAATTCCCAGAAACATTCCTCAAAAAAATCTGGAAACATTCCTCCAAAAATCCAGAAATTGCCCCCCAAAAAACCAGAAACATTCCTCCAAAAAACCAGAAATTCCTCCCCAAAATCCCAGTATTAAAAAAAAAAAAAAATCCAGGCCCAAGCCCCCATCACCCCTCTCCACCCCACCCCCCCCCCCCCCAGCCTGAAAATCCCTCAAACCCCTCCCGGAATCCCTGAAATCCCAGGATTGCCCCAGATCTCACTGGTTGAAGAGCATGGAGAGCATCAGCTCATTGGTCTCCTCAGGGAGGTTGGTCAGGAACAGGATGTGGTTCGGGGGGTTTTCTGACAGCTGCAGGGAAATGGGAGAAAACCCCCAAAATCAGCACCAAATCTGCCCCAAATCAGGCCCAAAACCTTCCTGAAGTCCCACTGTATACACACCAAAAAACCCACCCAAAATCCCACCAAAATCTCCCCCAAAAATTCCCCCCAAAATCCAATTAAAATCCTCACAAAAAATCCCACCAAAAAACCCCAAAAATCCCTCTTTAAAAATCCCCCGAAAAATCCCTCAAAATCTGACCAAAAACTCACAAAAATTCCACCCAAAAGACCACAAAATTCATGCCAAAAATCCCCACAAAAATTGCACCAACACCCACAGAAATCCCTCAAAATCACAACTAAAAGCCCACAAAAATCACCCTGAAAATCCCCAAATTACACAAAATCCACCCAAAAAATCCCTCAAAATCATCCAAAATATTTCCACAAAGTATCCCACAAAAACTGCCTGAAAAGCCACTCAAAACCCATTCAAAAAATCCCCACCAAAATCCTCTCAAATCCCCCAAAAAATTCCCACAAGTCCCCTCAAATCCCACCCAAAATCTCAGGAAATCCACCCAAAAAATCCCCACCAAAAACTGCCTCAAAATCCCACCAAAACCCAACAAAATCCACCCCAAAAATCCCACAAGTCCCCTAAATCACTCACAGGCTGTGGGGTGGGGATCGGGGCCATTCCGGGCTGTGGGGCCATTCCCGGAGGGATTCCCGGATTCGGGGCCATTCCTGGGGCCGGGATCATGCCCGGGGGGGGGATGTAGGGCGGTTGCCCCCCCAGGTGCGGCAGCATCCGGGGTGGCTGTGCCAGTGGCGCCATTCCCTGGGGAGAGACCCCAACACACTCCAAATCATCCCAAAGACAGAGACAGAATCCCAAAGTTATCCCAAACACATTCCCCTGAAGAGAGACTGCAACACACCCCAAATCATCCCAAAGCCACAGACAGAACCCCAAAGTTATCCCAAAAGCACAGTGAGAAACCCAAATCAATGTGGAATGATCCAAAATCCACACAGAATTATCCCTGAATGACCCCACAGATACATGGCCACAAAAACACAGTTTTTCCCAAAAACATGAAACATTACGCCAAATTATCCCAAAATTTCCGCAAATAACCCCAAAATAACCCAAATGTATCCCAAAATGACCCAAAATTATCCCAAGTAACCCCAAAATTACTCCAAACAACTCCAAAATTACCCCAAATAACCCCAAAGGCACACAAAGAACCCAAAGAACTCAAATCCCCTCAAAATTTCATCCCCATCCCCCCACGCCCTCCCAAAATGCCCAAGAACAATCCCAAATCCCTTGGAATGATCCCAAATTACCCAAAATCCCCCAGAACCATCCCTGAAATCCCCTGGAATTACCCCAAATCCCTGCAAATCCCCCAAAATCCTTTGGAACAATCCCAAAATCCCCTAGAACCATCCCAAAATCCCATTAAACAATCCCAAATCCCACAAAACATTCCCAAATCCCCTGGGAACGACCCCCAAAATCCCATAAAATGATCCCAAATACTCCTGAGCCATCTGCAAATCTCCCAAAATATCCCCAAAATTCCCCAAAACCACCCCAAATTCCTATATATTGATTCCAAATTCCCCAGGAACAATCCCAAATTCCCACCCAAACATCTCCAAATCCCCCAGGACCAATCCCAAAAACCCCTAAACTGGTCGCAAATTCCTGGCACTCACAGGCACTGCTCCCTGTGCCCCAATCCCAAATCCCATAAACCCAACTCAAATTCCAATGGAATGATCCCAAATCCCCTGGAACCACCTCCAAATCCTCCCAAAATGATCCCAAAATGACCCCCTGTAATGATCCCAAATGTCCTCGGACTGATCCCAAATGCCCTGGGAACATCCCAAATCACACAAAACAATCCCAAAATTCCCTAAAGAAATCCTGAATCCCCTAAACCAAACCCAAATCCCCCTGGCACTCATGGGCACTGCCTCCTGTAGCACGATCCCAAATCCTATAAATGACCCCAAATCCTATAAAACAATCCCATAAATCCCCTGGCAGTCATGGGCACTGGCCCCTGTGCCGTGATCCCAAATTCCATAAATTACCCCAAATCCCATAAATGATCCTATAAATCCCCTGATACTCACAGGCACTGCTCCTTGTGCCCTGATCCCAATCCCAAAGTTCCATAAATGACCCAAATCCCATGAATGACCCCCAATCCCATAAATGACCTCAAATCCCACAAATTACCCCAATCCCATAAATGATACCAAATCCCATAAATTACCCCAATCCCATCACACAGTCCCCTGGCACTCACGGGCACTGCCCCCTGTGCTGCCCCCTGCGCTCCGGCCCCGCTCTTTTTGGGGCCAGGGGCCTCTCCCCCCTTGGCTTTGCGCTTGTCCCGTTTGCGTTCCCGGTCCCGGTCCCGCTCCCGCTCCACGAACGTTCCCTTCATCTTGGCGATGATGTCCGAGTCCGTCTTGGCATACTGGATCCTCTGGGAGGGCACATCCCGGCATTGGGGCATTGCAAGGCATTTGGGGCATCTCCAGGAGAGATTTCACGGACTTCCAAGAAGGATTTTGGGCTTTTCTGAGGGGTTTCCAGGGGTTCTGAGGGATTTGGGGTTTTCCAAGGGATTTTATGAGGTTCCAGAGAGGATCTGGGGTTGTTTCAGGGGATTTTGATGTGGTTCCAAGGGACTCTGGATTAGTCCAGGGGAATCTGGGGAAGGTTCAGGGGGTTTTGGGGTTGTTCCTGAGGACTTTGGGGGGGATCTGGGGAGGATTTGGGGCTTTATGAGGGATTTGAGGGAGTTCTAAGGGATTTGTGGAAGTTCCAAGAGGAATTTTGGCATTTTCCAAGGGATTTGGGGAAGTTCCAAGAGGGATTTTGGGATTTTCAAGGAAGTTTGGGGAGTCCTAGAAAGAATTTTGAAAAATTCAGAGGGGCTTGGGGGGAATTTAGAGGAGATCTGGGGGAGTTCCAAGAGGGATTTTGGGGTTTTCCAAGGGATTTTCAGGGATTCTAAAGGATTTGGGGAGGTCCCAGACAGGATTTGGCAGAGTTCCAAGAGCAATTAGGGATGTTTCTGAGGGATTTGGGGAAGTTCTAGAAGGAATTTTGGGAGAATTTAGAGGAATCTTGGAAGTTCCAACAGGGATTTAGGAATTTCCAATAAGGATTTTGGGGTTTTCTGAGAGATTTTCGGGGGTCCTGAGGGATTTGGGAGAGATTCTAGGAGGGATTTGGGGAGTTTCTGAAGGATTTTAAGGAATTTCAAGAAGGAATTTGAGAAGGTTTGGGGGGGATTTTGGGGTTTTCCAAGGAATTTTCAAGGGCTCTGAGGGATTTGGGAAAGGTTCCAGAAATGATGCGGGGATTTTCCAATGGCGTTTGGGGGAGCTCCAAGAGGAATTTGGGGGTGTTTCAGGAAGTCCTAGCAGGGATCTAGGGATTTCTGAGGGATTTTGAGGGAATTCAGAGAGATTTAGGGGGGATTTGGGAGTTTCTGAGGGATTTGAGAGAATTCAAGAGAGATTTTGGAGGAGCTCCAAGAGGGATTTGGGGGTTTCCAATGGATTTTTAGGGCTTCCAGGTTGAATTTGAGGTTTCACCACAAATTTGTCATAAAAAAGAAAACTGGGAATTCCTGGCTGGATTTTAGGGCTTTTCCTGGAATTCTTGTTTTTTTTCCTGGGATTTGATTATCACCAGGGTTGGCTGTAGAAGAGAAAGCTTTGGGGTAACTCCTGGTTGAATTTTTAGTGCATTTCTGGTTGGATTTGGGTTGGCTTTTTTTTTCTTTTTTATTTTTTCTTTTTTTTTTTTTTTTTTTTTGTGGGATTCTGGGGATATTTGAGGCTAGATTTTATTTTTTTCACAGGAATTCAGGTTTTTCCTCAAAATTTGAGGATTTTTCCCATAATTTGAATATTTTCCACCAGAATTTCTTGCTCACCATAAACTTGTCATACAACAGGAAGCTTTGGGGTGTTCCTGCTTGGATATTGGGGATATTTGAGGCTGCATTTTGGCTTTTTTTCCCCCAGGAATTCAGGATTTTCCCCAGAATTTCAGGATTTTTTTCCAAAATGTCAATTTTTTCCCCAGAATATCAGGTTTCTCTCTCAAATTTGGGTCTCACCATGGGCTTCTTGTAGAAGAAGAAGCTTCAGGGTGTTCAGGGTGAATTTGGACGATTACAGGTAGGATTCTGGGGATATTTGAGGCCAGATTTTGGCATTTTTTCCTCAGAATGTCAGAGTTTTTTCCCAGAACTCCAGTTTTTCACCACAATGCAGAATTTTTTCCCCAGGTCACTGTCCCACTGTGGGCTTGTCATAGAAGGGGAAGCTTTGATTCCTAGTTTGAGTTGAGAGTGCTCCCAGGAGATTTCCGGTAAATTTCCAGCTGGATTTTGTCTTTTTTTTTTTTTTTTTTTTTTTTTTTTTTTTTTTTTTTTTTTTTTTATCCCAGGAATTCAGGTTCTTCCCAAAATTCCAGGATTTTTTCCCATAATTTCTCCATAATTCCGGTGTTTTTCCCCAGGATTTCTCTTTCACCATGGCTGTGTTATAGACGGGGAACCTTTAGGGTGTTCAGGGTGAATTTGGAGGGATTACAAGTTGGATTTTTGGGGATATTTGAGGCCAGATTTTGGTTTTTTTTTCCCACAGAATTCCAGTTTTTTCCCAAAGTTTCAGAATTTTAACCCAATCTCTGTCTTACCATGGGTTTGTCATAGAAGGGGAAGCCCTGCATGGAGCGCAAGGCGTTGGTAGCGCTGCTCATCTCCTTGAAGATGACGAAGGCCTGGCCCCGCATGCGGAGACTGCGTGATACCAAAATGTCCAAAATCTGCCCAAACTGGGAGAAAATGGCGTAGAGAGACTTCTTCAGCTCTGGGGACAGAGTGACAACACAGTGACAATGGGGACAGCACAGTGACAGTGGAGACATGGGGACAGCACACAGGCAATGGAGACAACACAGTGACATCAGACATGGGGACATCATGGTGACAATGGGGACACACAGGGGACAGCCTGAGCCCCTGGAGACACCCACGGACACTCTCAGACCCCCCAGGACCCCCCTCACCGTCCTTCTTAATCTTCTCATTCAGGTTGTTGATGTAGATGGTGTGATTGGGCCGGGGATCCTGCACCGCCATGGCCGGTACCCCTCTGTGGGGACAGGGGGACTTTAGGGGGCGTGTGGGGGGGCTGCGACCCCTGCATCCCTTCGGACCTCACTTTAGGCACCCCCAAACACCCCAATCCACCCCAGATCCACCTAAGCCCTCTCCCAATTACCCTCAGAACCCCCCCAAAATTGACCCCAGACCCACCTGGGACTCCCCAAAACCCCCTTTGATCCACCTGAGATCCCCCCCAAATTGCCCCTAGACCCACCTCAGGACCCCCCCCATAATCCCCAAATTCCCCTCAGACCCCCATAAACCCACCTTAGAACCCTCCAGACCCTCTCAAGCTCCTCCCCAACCCTCCAGACCCTCCTCAGACCCCCCCCCAAAGCCACCTCAGACTCTCTCATTCCCCCCAAACCGACCTCAGATTCCCCTATTTCCTCTCAACCCCTCCAAAATCCCCCACTTCTCCTCAGACTCTCCTTAAACCCCTCCAACCAACCTCATATCCCTCCATTTCCCCCCGGACCCACCTCAGAGCACCCCCCCTCCCCCATTTTCCCCCAAATCCACCTCAGACCCCGCAAAAACTCCTCAAGCCACCCAAATTCCCCCCAAATCCGCACCGGACCTACGTCGGACCACTCAATTCCGCTCATACCCACTTCAGAAGCCCCCATTTTCCCTCAAATCCCCTTCAGGCCCCGCAGAAACCCCTTAAACCCGCCCAATGCTCCCCAAAACCGCCTCGGACCACTCAATTCCCCTCATGCCCACCTCGAACGCCCCCAGTTCCTCTCAAACCCCCCTCAAACCTCCCCAATCCCCTTCGTTCGCCCTGGATCCACCTCACACCCCCAAAAGCCCCTCAAACCACCCCAATTCCCCCCAAACCCATTCCCGATACACCTCAGACACCCCCATTTTCCCTCCAGTTTTCCCCCGGACCAACCTGAGATCCTCCTAATTATCCCTCAGAGCCCGCAAAAATCCCTCAAACTCGCCCAATTTCCCCCAAGCACACACCTCAGACCCCCCCACTTCCCCTCAGACCCGCCTCAACCCCCTCCCATTTTCCCCTAAAGCCACCTCAGAGCCCTCCATTCATCACAGACCCCACCTCACCTCCCTACTCAGCCGCTCTCCCCTCACGAGCTGCAGCCGCCAGAGCCTCCACCGCGTGCGCGGGCCCCTTCCAGCCAATAGCGACGTGACCTGCCTCTAACTAACCAATCACCGCGCGGGTTCTCTCAGCAACGCCCGCCTCCCCCGCGCAGCACCAGCTAATCAGAGGCGAGCCGGAAGTGGCGTCCCCTGATCCTGGGGCCGGCCATGAATCGGGCGCTCCCTCCCCCGCCGGCCCCGGGACCCCCGCTGGGCGGGGACGGAAGCTCCGGGAGCTGCTGAGGGGCCGGGACAGCTGGGGGAGGGGGGATGGGGGTCCTAAGAGGGGATCGTGGGGGAGACCGTGGGAGGGTCTTGGGAGGTTCTGGGGGTCCTGGGAGGGGCCTTGGGTGGGGGATCCTGAGGGGTCCTGGAGGTGTCAGGGAGGGTCTGGGGAGGGGTCTTGGGACATTGTGGGGGGACCTGGGTGGTGTGGATGGGTCCTGAGAGGGGTCTCGAGGGGGGGTCATGGGAGGGTCTGGGAGGTCTTTAGGGGGGGGGGGGGGTTGTGGGAGGGGTTTTGGGAGTCCTGGATTGGTTTTGGTGAGGGTTCTGGGGGATCTGGGGATGATCCCTGCGGGAGTTTGGGGAGGGGTCGGTGGGAGCTTTGGGGAGGGGTCGTCATGGGAGTTCTCAGGGGACATCCTGGGCTGGGTCCGATTTGGGTTTAGGGGCTCTCACAGGGGTCCTGGGGGGGGGGGGTTGGAGATCCAGGGAGGTCCTGGGCCAACCTTGGGGGGGCTCTGCGGGGTTTGGGGCTCCTGAAGGGGGTCCCGGAGGGTCCCGAGCCCACCCTAAACTGAGGTCTGGGGGTTTCAGGGGGAGGGGGCAAAACAGGGGTTCCCCCCACCGTTTTTGCGGGGCTCCCATCATACTGCCTCCCCAAAAAGTGGATCCTAAAGCATCCCCCTGAAGTGGCTCCTGTTCCACCGGCCAGTGCCCCCAGACCCAGGATGGCCCCCAGTGAGTCTGGGAGGACTTTGGGGCATTTGGGTCGGAGTTTGGGAGGGATTCTGGGGAGGCTTTTTTGGGCTTCAGGGAATTTTGTTGGGAGTTTAGGGGGAATTATTGGGTTCTTGGAGGGGGTTATGGGATTTTGGGGGGTTTTGTAAATTTGGGGGGATTTGGATTTTGGGGGATTTTATTGGAGTTTTGGGGGGGTTGTTTTTTTTGGGGGGGTTTGAAATTTCATGGAGGTTGTTTTGAATTTTGGTGGGTTTCACTGGGATTTTGTGGGATTCTTTGGGATTTCGGAGGGTTTTATTGTGATTTTTAGGGAATTTTGGCAGGTTTTTAGTGGAATTTTGGAGGGCTTTGGGGGGTCTGGGGATCTTTGGGGTTCTCCCTGGGTGTGGGAAAGGGCTGACAATCACCAAAATCTCCTTAAAACCCCCAAAAATCCTAATAAAATCCCACAAAATCCCATTAGAACACCCTAGAATTTCAATAAAAGCCCATGAAATCTGTTGACGTTCCAACAAACCCCTTGAGATCCCAATTAAACCCCACAAATCACCCCCAAAAATGTCCCCAAAGCCACAAAAAGTCAGACAAAATCCCCCCAAGACCCAAAGAAATGCTGGCAACACCCAAAACCCCCACAAAACCCATGAAAAATCCCCCAAAAAAACCCCAAAATCCCAGAAAAACCCTAACTCTCAATCCCACTAAATGCCCTCCAAATTCCAATAATATGCCTCCAAAATAATGCAAAATCTACAAAAGCCCCCAAAATTCTGCAACTTCTCCAAAACCCTATAATTTTCTTCAAAAAACCCAATAATTCCCCCTAAATTCCCAACAAATTTCCCCAAAGCCCAAAGTTTCCAGAAACTCTCCTAAAACCCTCCCCAAAGCCCTGGTCCCTCCCAGTCTCAGCTCAGGGGCACAGCCAAACGCAGAGGTCCCCGAGTGATCCCGGAGCTGATCCCAGAGCCGATCTCAGAGCATTCCCAGTTCCAATCCTGGCACTAGTGCCAGAGGGATCTCGGTGCAGATACCAGTGTTGGCCTCGGCCTCGGCCCATTTCGGTGATTTTAGGCCAATCTGGGCAGGTTTAGGGTGGGTTTCAGATCCCTTGCAGTGATTCCAAGCCTTTTAGCATGGATTTTAGGCCCCTTTGACTGATTTTAGGCTGAATCTGGTGAGTTTTAGGGGGGGATTTTAGATCCCTCTGGCTGATTTTAGGCCCATATGGGTGAATCTTAATCCTGTGTGGGTGATTTCAGGTCCCTTGTTTTGGTGATTTTGGGCCCGTTTGGGTAGATTTTTGGCTTCTTTGATTAATTTTAGGTCGAACCAAGCATTTTAGTGTCATTTTAGGTCCTCTTGTGTTAGTTTCAGGCATGTTTGGGTGATTTTAGTAAAATCCATGTGGGTGATTTTAGTAAAAACTAGGTGGATTTTAGGCTGGACTTAGGCACATTTTGGTCATTTTAGGCAAAACCAGGAACTTGCAGGGTGGATTTTAAGCCCATTTGGAAGATTTAAAGGTGATTTTAGGCCATTTTGTGTGGGTTGCAAACCACTTTGGGCAATTTTAGGCCCCTTTGATTGGATTGCAGCCCCCTTGGGATAATTTAAATCGCATTTGGCTGATTTTAGGCCAAACATGGTGAATTTCCGCTGTATTTGAGGCCCTTTTGGGTGATTTCAGGCTAAACCGGGCCCTTTGAGGACCGCGCATCCCCTTGGCCCCGCCCCTTTACCCTCACGGTTCCCGCCCTTTCCCCGCCCCCTTTCCCCTCACTGTTCCCGCCCTTTCCCCGCCCCCTTTCCCCTCACGGTTCGGCCTTCGGGAACGGGGGAGGAGGAGGAGGGAGGGAGGAAGAGGCGCAGCGGCAGCAGGAGAAGAAGACAGGCGGGAACAGCGCGGCTCCAGCTCTCCCTGAAGTCGCCGCAGCCCTGGGACCATCGCCCCTCATCCCACAGTTTCCCGGGGACGGGGAGTTCGGCCCAAATATCCTGGGGCTCCCTGGGTTTGGGGTTTTTTGGGGGGGATGTTTGGAGCTTGCAGGGCTCCAAAGCCGAGCCACAGCTGGCCCTCGGGGGGACATGGGGGGTCTCCAGGAGGTGTTTTTGGGGGGTCCCATTGTGGGTGGCAGCAGAGCCCCGGCGGGGGCCGGGGGCATGCGTGTCCCCCCGCGGTGGGGGTTGGGCTTCCCGGCCGGGCCCTCCGAGCTCTGCCGGGGCCACGTGGGAACCGCACGGGAGTGGCGGGATCGGCAGGGGGACACCGGTTTTGGGGAGCCCCAGGAGAGCCACGGCTTCCCTGAGCGGGAGCCCAGAGAGAGGAGAGCCCCAGAAGGCCAAAGCGGGGACCCCTGGGATTGCCGGTGTTATAAACGCCAATCACTTGTTTTTTTTTAAATTTTAAAAGTTTAATAATAATAAAATGGTTATAAAAATAATAATACAATTAGAGTAATGAAAATTTAGAGTTAGGACAATTACAAGACAATAAAAAAGAATTACGGACGTCCGGATGCTCTCGGGCACTTAAGCCCAATAAGCATGCCTTGGGAACAAAGGAATAATCTTTAAAAGCAGTAGCCTGTTGCATATTCATACATCTCATACATGATGCATAAATTCCTTGCAAATTAAGAACTTTTCTGGTTTTTGTCAACTTCTTCCCCTTAATCCTGGTGGTTCCATAAAGACGGAGAGAAGGTGGAAGAATGTTTGTCTTTTCCGATAAGGAGGCAGTAATTCTTTATGGGCCCCCATCATTGTCATCTCTGTGTGAAGAGTTTCTTCATTATCTCATCTCTTGCTTGAGTTAGTAAAAAAAACCCCACATACATAGGTTCTATTTTAACTACAAAACTACATATACCATACTATTAAAATGTTAATACAGCACTTCTAATCAATATAACATAATACATATAGTATTCAATTTAATATTTGCGAAAAGCCAATCATAAAATATGCATTTTTCACACCGGGACCGTGTTGGGGGCTGGAGGGGTGGGATGGCCAGGAAAGGGGTTCAGGGGTCCTGGTGCTGGAAGTGGCTGCTCCCAGTAGGAGCCCAGCTGCTCCCCCCATGTGCTTCCAGTTTCCTGGCACTCCCAGTATGAGCCTAGTCGCTCCCAGTCATTCCCTATGATGATGCAATTTGCCCCTAGCAAGGTCCCAGTTCCTCCCACTTTCATCCAGTGTGTTCCCAGTTCTCCCAACTGCCCCTAGCATAGTCCTAGTCACTGCCGGTATGATGCCAGTCTCTCCCAGCAGGGCCCCAGTCACTCACACTTGCCCCCAGCATAACCCCAGGTCCTGCAGAACATTCCCAGCCACTCCCAGGTACCACTTCTATGGTGTCAGACACTGCCAGTATATCCCAGGTACCCTGAACATTCTGGTAGTTATTGCCAGGCACTCCCAATTACCATAGTGAACCTCATGGTTCACTTGCCTCCATTTTTACCCCAGTTGCTCCCAGTTCCTCTAGTTATGTCCCCAATTGGCTCCCAGCATGGGTCTGGTAGCTCGCAATCAGGGGTCCCAGTCCGGGTCAATCCCAGTCAGGGTCCAATCACACCCACTCTAAGCCCAGTATGATTTTAGCCACTCCCAGTATGATCCCAGTCATTTGCAGTCTAATCCCAGTCACTCCCAGTATGATGCCAGTGCCCCCAGTGTGTTCCCAGTTGCTCCCTGTAAATGCCAGCATGACTCCATTAGCCTCCAATATGATCCCAGTGACTCCCTGTCTCTCCCAGTATATCCCAGTCACACCCAGCATGTTCCTAGTCACTCCCACTTTCTCCCAGTTGCTTTCAGCACAACTCCAGTTCCTCACAGCCACTCCCAGTCAATCCCAGCATGATTCCAGTCACCCTCAGTGTGATCTCGGTCTCACCCATGGACCCAGCTGCTTCCACTGTGATCCTAGTATGATCTCAGTTCCTACAAGTATGATCCCAGGTGCCCCCAGCATAGTTTCAGTTTTTCCCAGTTCCTACAAGTATGATCCCAGTTGCCCCTAGAATAGTCCCAGTCCCTGTCAGCATGGTCCCAGTCATGCCCAGAGTCCCCCAGTGTAAATCAAATCACTCCCAGTTGCCTGTAGAGTAGTCCCAGTCATCTCCAGAATGGTAGCAGCTGTTCCCAGTGTTTCCAGTTATCCCTAGTACAGTTACAGACACTCCCAGTTGCCCAAGTGAGGCTCTAGTTACTTGAGAATGATCCCAGTCTTTTCCAGTTACTCCCAGTTGCCTCCAGCATGATTCCAGTTTTTGTCTGTTGCCCAAAGTGTGGTTCCAGTTGCTTCCAGTATGATCCCAGTTGCCCCAGTTATGGTATCAGTCCCCTCAGCACAGTTCCAGTACCTTCCAGCTGATCACAGTTGCTCCTAATGTGCTCACATTTTTCTCACAACATGGGCCCACTAGCGCCCAGTAACCCCCAGTCAGGATCCATTCACACCCATTGTAATCCCAGTAGAACCTGTAGTAACTGTCAGTATGGTTGCAGTCACTTCCAGTATGATCTCAGTCACTCCCAGTATGACCTCAGTCACTCCCAGATCCTCCCAGTATTATTCCAGTCATGCCCAGAGTGACTCCCTGTAACTCCCAGTGTGGTCCCACTTGCTCCCAGTCATCTCCAGTATGGTTCCAGTCATGGCCAGTACCTTTCCAGTCAGTCCCAGTTTGATTCCAGTAGGATCCCAGTCACTCTCAGATACTCTCAGTACTATTCCAGTCACTCCTAGTAGGATCCCAGTATGACCCTGACATAGGCACACATCCTCCCATTATCACTCAGCATGGTTCTGTTTGCTCCCATTTAACCCCACTATGGTTTCAGTCTTTTCCAGTATAACCCAGTTGGGCCCAGCATGTTCCCAGGCACTCCCAGATGCCCAGAGCTGCTTCCAGCCTGATCCCATTTAATCACAGCCACTCCCAGTCACCCTCAGTGCAGTCCCAGTTCCTGCAAGTATGAACCAGTATGATCCCGATCTCCCCCAGCATAGGCCAGCTGCTTCCACTGTGATCCCAGTAGGATCCCAGTTGCCCCCAGCATGGTTCCAGTTCTCCCTGTCCCTCCCAGTGTGATGCCAGTTGAACCCAATTGTCCCTAGTATAGTCCCAGTCATGCTGTAGATGATCCCAGTCCATTCCAGCATGGTCCCAAATCATGCCCAGTTGCCACCAGTGCAGACCCAGTCACCCCCATTTGCTCCCAGTTGCCCACATCATGGTCCCAGTTCTCCCCATCATGGTCCCCTGTAGTAGTGGAATTTTGAAGTTTATGTTTAAGAAATTGTTTAAAATAATTGTAATGTTTTGTTCCTATTCACCCTTAAGTTTTCCTAATAGTCTCTCCCCAGAGTTGTTTTCCACCTGTTTTTCTGCCTTTCCCTGTGTCAGTCCTGGGGTACACCTCCTTTATTTCCAGACCCTTCCCTGTCTATCTTCCAAATCCTGCCCCTGCAGCTTGTCTATCATTATTTGCTACACCCATTTATCTTCCCTGTCAGTTATGATATTTTCCTTGACTCATTGGTACATTATGTATGCACTCTCCCCTTCCCTATTGGTTTTATGTTTACACATATCCACCCCATACTCCTTCTATCTAGCTCTTGATTTGTTGTTAGGCTCTCCCTGCCAGGGAACAGCCCCCCTTAAAAGCCACTGTTTTTCCCTACTTTGGGTCCTTTTGCCTTGCCTTTACTTTGAGTCGTTATACTGTATCACCCTGTGCTGCTGCCCCCCTGCATGGGGAAGAATAAGATTGCTCAGAGACAGCTTAGAGACGCAAGCAAAGGGTCCTTCCCTCTTCCTTCGCCTTGGTCCCTCAACATGGGTCCACTCCTATCAGCCGCTTCTATTGGTAAGGGACCACAGCCAAAGGCCGAACCGCCACCCTCTGCTGGTCCATGCCAGAGGCGGGGGGGGCAGCTGCTCGTGACATGCACTTCAGGGAAAGCGGAGTCGGGACTTGCTTGCAGCCAGTGCTTCTCCCTTCTCCTGCGACCGGGGCACAGCGTCAGTCCCTGTTGTTCCCAGTGTGGTTCCAGTCACCCCAGTATGGTTACAGACACTCCCAGTATACCCCAGTTGTTCTCAGCATGCTTGTAGTAATTCCCAGACATTTCCAGTTGCCCCAGTAAGTTTCCAATTACCGCAGTGCAGCATAGTCCCTCCCAGTGATGCCACTCCTGGGATCCCCCTTCCTTCTCTGCGTTACCCCCCTCCTGGATCTCCCGAGAGGAGCCCCAAGGGCTGGAGTACTCCATCCAGGGTCCGCACCAAGCCCAAATTTGGATGTGCAGCCCCCAGTTTTCCTAGTTTCTCTCTCCTTTTCCACAGGATGGGTTCCCCCCGCCCCAGTGGGTGGGAGCAGCCAAGAGCCCCGCACTGCCCATCCCGACCTGTCCCCGCTCCATCCCCACTCCTGCTGCGAGCTGCGAGGGCTACAGGAACGGGACACCGAGGGTGTCGCTGCTTCTGGGGGAGGAGGAGGAGGGATGGAAGAAGAGGGATGAAGAAGGAGAACGAGAAGGCTTGGAAGCGGGTGTTGTAGATATCGGCGAACCCAATGGGAAGAATGATGATGTCTGACTTACTTCAGAAGGCGGAATGATTTCTTTATTATAATTATGCTATGATACATTAATATACTATATAAAAGAGGATACTAAAAACTACATGCTACTCTCTCTAACTATCATATCTAACTAACTCACAACTCGTGACCCTGTTCACCAGAGTCCAGACACAGGTGGATCCGATTGGCCATCAGGCCTAAACAATCCACTGTGATCCAACCAGGCATTTGCTCTAGGTAAACAATTCTCCAAACACATTCCACAGGAGAAAAACAAGGAGCAGAAATAGAAATTGGTTTCTCTTTCACTTCTCTCTGTGCACCTTTATAAAAATCCTGAGAGAGAGAAATGTGCTTGCCACAATTGGGAGAAGGAGGTGGGCTTAGGGAGGAGGAAGAGGAGGAGTGGGAGGAAGAGGAAGAGGAGGGACAAAGGAGGATCAAGGAAAGAAGAAGGAACCACGAGGCTGAGCACTCCCTGAATTCACAGTTCTCCCACCTCTAGGAATATCGCCTCCCCATCCTACAGGTGACATGGGAGGGGAGCTCGGCCCAGATATTCTGGGGGCTCCATGCGTTGGGTTTTTTTCATGGGAATGTTTGGAGAATGAAGAACTGCAAAGCTGAGCGGAAAAGGCCACTTAGGGGGACATTGGGGGGGTCCCAGTGGCGGCTGCCGGCAGAGGCAAGCCTGGAGGAGCAGAGCCCTGTGTCCCCCAGCAGCCCAAAGTGGGGGGCCCAGAGAGGGGGGAGCGCCGCCATTGGCGGGACCCTCAACAGCCTGGAGAGGGGCAGGGAGGCACTTCTTGGAGTCCCTGCACTCCAAAGGAGAGAATAAGGTGAGAAGGGACTCTGGGACCCTAAAAACCCCCAGTATCCCTAAATGGGGAGGCCGAGGATGGGGGAGCTTTTCAAATTCCTGGAATTCACAGCAGCCTGGGGAGGGTGAAGACTGAGGAGAAGGGGGACCCCCAATCCAAGCGTGACCCTCAGCAGCAGGGACAGGGAGGAATCCCCGAACACCAAAGGGGAGAGACCAGAGATGGGGAACTTCTGGGAGGCTTTTTCAGGGCTGAATCTTGGTATTCGGGAGGATTCTATGGACCCCAGATGGCTGGTGACTTCCAGAGATGGACTTGATCAGAGGGACCTTCAAACTCAACGTGCTCATCCCTTGTTTTCCCCCAAACCAGGATTTCCCATTCCCAACCCTTGGCCAGATAGAGAAGGAGGGTGCGAGGAAGAGGAAGATGCCCCGGGACACCCAGGCAGGTGAGGAGGAAGTCAGTGCCCCTTTCGCCCTCTCTCCTGCTCCATCTCCCAGCCCAGCATGGCCCCGGCTGCAGGACAGCCCCGCTGCCGGTGCCGTCCTGCCAGGGATGCACTGGGGGGATCTCCTTGCCCTTCCCTGTGGCACGGAGGCAAATCCCATCCTCTCCTTGTCCTTCCTCCCCCAGACAAGGAACTGAGGATGGAGAGCAGGGAGGACAAATCCCCGCGGCAGAACCTTGTGGAAGAGGCCGTTTTGAGCGGCTCCATGGCGCAGTAACCCAATGGGGAGGAAAAGCCCCAGAGATCCTGCACGAGGAGGGGCTGCAAATGCAGATCGCGGGGATCTGAGGAGGAAAGACTCACCCTGGGCCGGGGGAGCAGCCAGAGATGGAACCAGAGCTCAGAGCTGGTGGTCCATGAGCAGCTCCGTGATGGGGAGAATCCCCACAAGTGCTTGGAATGTGGGAAGAGCTTCAGCCGGAGCTCCAGCCTGATTCAGCACCAGAGAACCCACACTGGGGAACAGCCCTATGAGTGTGGGGTATGTGGGAAGAGCTTCAGAGTCAACTCCAGCCTGATCCGCCACCAGATTATCCAAACTGGAGACCAACCCTACGAGTGTGGGGAATGTGGGAAGAGCTTCACTGGAGCTGCACCCTGGTCCGTCACCAGAAAGTCCACACTGGGAAGAGGCCCTATGAATGTGATAATTACAGCAAGAGGTTTCAGACCAGCTCCCATCTCCTCGAGCACCAGCACACGCACACAGAGGAGAGGCCCTTCCGCTGCCCCGACTGCGGGCAGGGCTTCAGGCAAAACTCCCATCTTGTCAGGCACCGGCGCATCCACACTGGGGAGAGGCCCCGTGAGTGTGAAAAATGTGGAATGATCTTCAGCCGGATCTCCCACCTGATCTGCCACCAGAGGACCCACATTGGGGAGCGGCCCTACAAGTGTGGGGAATGTGGGAAGAGCCTCAGACAGAGTTCCACCCTGATCCAGCACCAGAATATTCACACTGGGGAAAGGCCCTACAAGTGTGGGGAATGTGGGAAGGGCTTCAGCCAGCATGCCAACCTGATCCAGCACCAGAGGATCCACACTGGGCAGAGGCCATACAAGTGTTCAGAGTGTGGGAAGGGGTTTCGGATCAGCTCACATCTCCTCCTGCACCAGCGGTTTCACACAGAAGAGAGACCCTTTCACTGTCCAGACTGTAGGAAGGGATTAATGTATAACCCCACCCTCATCAACCACCAGCAGATTCACACAGAGGAGAGGCCCTTCTGCTGCCCCAACTGCGGGAAGGGATTCAAGCACAACTCCACCCTCATCACCCACCGGCGCACCCACACCAGGGAGAGGCCCTACCAGAGTCCACAGTGTGGGAAGAGCTTCCCACAGAGCTCAACTTTGACCCAGCACCAATGGAGCCACCAGTAAGGGAGGCTCTGCGAGTGCCCTGACAGAGGGAAGAGCTCTGTACACTGCTCCAACTCCATCCCCCACTGGAGGACCCTTGTTGGGAAGAGATCTGGTGACCCACATTCCCTTGTGATCCATGTTGGGAAGGCACCTAGCTGGTTATCCTTTTGTTTTGGCCTTAATGTTCTTCTGACTCAACTTCATCAGCCAAAAGAGGCCTGAAAAGAAAGAAATTGGTAAGTGATGTGTGAAGTCCCACCATTTCACAGTTGTTTGAGGTGGTGATAGTAAAAGGGTTTAAAATCATGGGGATTTGGGGAGTTAGAAGGAAAACTAAGCTTAGTAGGCCCTGGGAAAATACCCTGGGAAAGTATAGGCCTTATACTTGCTAGAACTGAACCTGTGTAGCTGGTATATGATAAATGATGAAATTCTTAGATGTGATGATTGTTTAGTAAATAAATATAATTACTGTTTAATCGTAAGAATAGTCATGGGAAACTGTGGTCAGAGGCTTGAGAAAGATCATGACAAATTCATGCTTGGATAAAGTCATTGTATACAATATTAGTTTAATAATTAATATGTAAGTTATATAATGACAGACTATAAAATACGTTCAGCTCAAAAGCCATGTTGGAGTAAGATTTGGGTCTGTACCCCTGATTCCCAGAGCTCTGCATTAAAAGCACCTGTATGCAATCCTACCAGTGATTAGGTGTGTTCCTGAATGCTAACAATGTCACAATGGCTCTTTAGTTCCATGTGGCCTTACCCAAGGGTTCAATCATCTTCCATCATGTCACAATTATGTCTTTGGTCTGAAAATGCTCCACTGTGTCAAAGTGGCCCTGTGGTTCCATGCGATTCTGTTATGCCACAATGGAATCCTTGCTTTCTTCATGTCACAATGGCTCCTTAACTCCAAGTAGCCTAGGCTCTGGGTTCAATCATCTTCCATCATGTCACAATGGGTTCCTTGGTTTATTGCCATGGCTCCTTGGTTCCATGCAGTTCTGTTATTCCACAATGGAATCCTTGGTTTCTTCGTGTCACAATGGCTCCTTGGCTCCATGTGGCCTTATATGTGGGTACAATCATCTTCCATCATGTCATAATTATCTCCTTGGTTTGAAAAAGCTCCATGGTGTCACCATGGCTGCTTGACTCCATGTGGTCTTACCTGTTGGTCCAATCGCCTTCCATCATGTCGCAATGGTCTCCATGCTCTTGGAAATCTCCACTGTGTCAGAGTGGCCCCTTGGTTCCATGTGGTTCTGCTATGCCACAATGGAATCCTTGGTTTATTCGTGTCACAATGGCTCTTTGGCTCCATGTGGTCTTACCTGTTGGTCCAATCGCCTTCCATTATGTCACAGTAGTCTCCTTGGTCTGAAAAAGCTTCACTGTGTCAAAGTGGCCCCTTGGTTCCATGTGGTTCTGCTATGCCACAATGGAATCATTGGTTTCTTCATGTCACAATGTCTCCTTGGCTCCATGTGGCCTTACCTGGGGGTTCAATCAGCTTCCATCATATCACAATTATCTCCTTGGTGTGAAAAAGCTCCACTGTGTCACAATGGCTCCTTGACTCTATTTGCCTTCACCTGTTGGTTCAATCATCTTCCATCATGTCACAGTGGTCTCCTTGGTTTGAAAAAGTTCCACTGTGTCGCAGTGGTCCCTTGCTTTCATGCAGTTCTGTTGTGTCACAATGGAATCCTTGGTTTCCTCATGTCATAATTTCCCCTTGGCTCCATGTGGCCTTGCCTGTGAGTTTTATCATCTTCCATCATATAACAATGGTTTCCTAGGTCTGAAAAAGCTCCACTGTGTCACATTGGACACTTGGTCCTACGCGATTCTGTCATGTCACAATGGAATCCTTGCTTTCTTTGTGTCACAATGGCTCCTTGGCTCCATGTGGCCATACCCGTGGGTTCAGTCATCTTCCATCATGTCACAATTGTCTCCTTGGTCTGAAAAAGCTCCATCGTGTCACAGTGTCCTTGGCTTCATGCGGCCTTAGCCGTTAGTTCAATAATGTTCGATCGCGCCAAAATTATGTCATTGGTTTGAAAAAGCTCCGCTGTGTCACAATGTCTCCTTGGCCCCATGCGGCCTTACGTGTAGGTTCAATCATCTTCCATCATGTCACAATTATCTCCTTGGTTTTAAAAAGCTCCACTGTGTCACAATGGCTCCTTGGCTCATGGGGCCTTACCTGTTGGTTCAGTCATCTTCCATCATGTCACACTGGTCTCCTAGGTCTGAAAAAGCTACACTGTGTCACAATGTCCCCTTGGCTCCATGTGGCCTTACCTGTGGCTTCAGTCATCTTCCATCATGTCACAATGGGTTCCTTATCTATCTCCGTAGCCCCTTGGTTCCATGCGATTCTCTTATGCAACATTTGATTCCTTGGATACTTCATGTCACAATGGCTCCCAGGCTCCATGTGGGCTTTCCCATGGTTTCAATCATCTTCCATGATATCAAACTGGCCTCCTAGGTTTGAAAAAGCTCCACTGTAACACAATGGCTCCTTGGTTCCTTGTGGCCTTATCCGTGGGTTCAGTCCTCTTCCATAATGTCACAATGGCCTCCTAGGCTTCAAAAACATGTGTCCTTACCTGTTAGTTCAGTCATCTTCCTTCTTGTCACATTTGTCTCCTTGTTTTCAAAAAGATCCATCCTGTCACTATGGCTCCTTGGCTCCATGAGGCCTTACATGTTATTTCAAACTTCTTCCATCATGTCACAATTATCTCCTTAGTTTGAAAAAGCTCCATCGTTTCACAGTGGCTCCTTGGCTCCATGTGGCCTTAACCGTGGGTTCAGTCCTCTTCCATTATGTCACAATTATTTCCTTGGTCTTAAAAAGCTCCACTGTGTCACAATGTCTCCTTGGCTCCATGTGGCCTTATCCATGGGTTCACTCATCTTCCATCATCTCACAATGGACTCCCCTGTCTGAAAAAGCTCCACTGTGTCACAGTGGCCCCTAGGTTTCATGCGGTCCTCTTGCGTCACAATGGAATACTTGCTTCCTTTGTGTCACAATGGCTCCTTGGCTCCAAGTGGCCTTACCAGTGGTTTCAATATCTTCAATCATGTCACTATTATCTCCTTGGTTTGAAAAAGCTCCTCTGTGTCACAATGGCTCCTTGGCTCCATGTGGCCTTATCTGTTGGTTCAATTATCTTACATCATGTCACAATGGTCTCCGTGCACTTAAAAAATTCCGCTGTGTTACAGTGGCCCTTTCATTCCATGCGGTTATGTCGTGTCACAGTAGAATCCTTTCTTCCTGCATGTCACAATGGAATTCTTGTCTCCATGTGTCCTTACCTGTTGGTCCAATCGCCTTCCATCATGTCACAATGGTCTCCGTGCTCTTAGAAATCTCCACTGTGTCACAGTGACCCCTTGATTCCGTGTGGTTATGTCGTGTCACAATGGAATCCCTGCTTCCTTCATGTCACAATGGAATCCTTGTCTCCATGAGTCCTCACCTCTGGTTCCAATCATCTTCGATCATGTCACAATTATCTCCTTGGTATGAAAAAGCTCCACTGTGTCCCAATGGCTCCTTGGCTCCATGTGGGCTTTTCTATTGGTTCAATCATCTTCCATCATGTCACAAAGGTCTCCTAGGTCTGAAAAACCTCCACAGTGTCAAAGTGGCCCTGTGGTTCCTTACGGTTCTCTCGTGTCACAAGGGAATCCTTGCTTCCTTCGTGTCACAATGGTTCCTTGGCTCCATGTGGCCTTACCTGTGAATTCAATCACCTTCCATCATGTCGCAATGGTCTCCTCGGTTTGAAAAAGCTCCATTGTGTCACAGTGGCTCCTTGGCTCCATGTGGCCTTATCTATTGGTTCAATAATTTTTGATCATGCCACAATTATCCGATTGGTTTGAAAAAGCTCCACTGTAACACAATGGCTTCTTAGCTCCATGCATCCTAACGTGTAGGGTCAATCATCTTCCTTCATGTCACAATTATCTCCTTGGTCTAATAAAGCTCCACTGTGTCACAGTGGCTCCTTGGCTCTATGTGGCCCTACAGGTTGGTTCAAACTTTTTCCATCATATCACAATGGTCTCCTTGGTCTGAAAAAGTTCCACTGTGTCCCAATGGCTCCTTGGCTCCATGGGACCTTGCGTTTCGTTTGAAACATCTTCCATCATGTCCCAATGGTCTCCTAGGTTTTAAAAAGCTCTACTGTGTCACAGTGGATCCTTGACTCCATGTGGCCTTACCCATGTGTTCAATCATCTTCTATCATGTCACAATGTTCTCCTTGGTTTGAAAAGGCTCCTCTGTGTCACAATGGCTCCTTGGCTCCATGTGGCCGTCTCCATGGGTTCAGTCCTCTTCCATCATGTCACAATGATCTCTTTGGTCTCAAAAAGCTCCACTGAGTCACAATTTCTCCTTGGCTCCATGTGGCCTTACCTGTAGGTTCAATTATTTATCATCATGTCACAATTATCTCCTTGGTTTGAAAAATCTCCACTGTGTCACAATGGCCCCATGGCTCGAAGTGGCCTTACCCGTGGGTTCAAGAGACTTCTATCATGTCACAATGGTCTGCTTGGTTTGAAAAAACGCCATCGTGTCACAGTGACTCCATGGCTTCATGCGGCCTTAGCTGTTTGTTCAATAATCTTCAATCGTGCCACAATTATCTCCTTGGTTTGAAAAAGCTCCTCTGTGTCACAATGGCTTCTTAGCTCCATGCGGCCTTACAGGATGGTTCAATCATCTTCCATCATGTCAAATAGTCTCCTTGGTTTGAGAAACATGCAGCCTTACCTGTTAGTTCAGTCATTTTCCATCATGTCACACTGGTCTCCTAGGTCTGAAAAAGCTACACTGTGTCACAATGTCCCCTTGGCTCCATGTGGCCTTACCTGTGGCTTCAGTCATCTTCCATCATGTCACAATGGGGTCCTTTGTGTGAAAAATCTCCACTGTGTCACAGTGGCTCCTTGGCTCCATGGGGCCTTGCATTTTGGTTCAAACATCTGCCATCATGTCTCAATGGTCTCCTAGGTTTGAAAAACCTCTACTGTGTCACAGAGGATCCTTGGCTCCATGTGGCCTCTCCCATGTGATAAATCATCTTCTATCATGTCCCAGTGTTCTCCGTGGTTTTAGAAACATTCGGCCTTAGCTGTTTTTTGAATCATCTTCCAACATGTCGCAATGGTCTCCTTGCTCTGAAAAAGCTCCATCGTGTCACAGTGGCTCCTTGGTTTGTGCGGTCTTAGCTGTTTGTTCAATAATCTTCAATTGTGCCAACAATATCTCATTGGTTTGAAAAAGCTCCACTGTGTCACAGTGGCTCATGTCTCTATGTGGCCTTACGTGCAGATTCAAGTATCTTCCATCATGACACAATTATCTCCTTGATTTTAAAAATCTTCACTGTGTCAAAATGTCTCCTTTGCTCCATGTGGCCCTACCTGGGAGTTCAGTCATCTTCCATCATGTCACAATTATCGCCTTCGTTTGAAAAAGCTCCACTGTGTCACAATGGCTCTTTGGCTCCATGTGGCACTAACCTGTTGGTTCAGTCATCTTCCTTGATGTCACACTGGTCTCCTAGGTCTGAAAAAGCTCCACTGTGTCATAATGTCTCCTTGGCTCCATGTGGCCTTACCTGTGGGTTCAGTCATCTTCCATCATGTCACAAAGGTCTCCTTGGTCTGAAAAAGCTCCACTGTGTCACAGTGGCCCCTAGGTTTCATGCGGTCCTCTTGCGTCACAATGGAATACTTGCTTCCTTCGTGTCACAATGGCTCCTTGGCTCCAAGTGTCCTTGCCAGCGGTTTCAACATATTGCATCATGTCACTATTATCTCCTTGGTTTGAAAAGGCTCCTCTGTGTCACAATGGCTCCTTGGCTCCATGTGGCCTTATCTGTTGGTTCAATTATCTTACATCATGTCGCAATGGTCTCCGTGCCCTTAAAAAAATCTGCTGTGTTACAGTGGCCCTTTCAATCCATGCGGTTATGTCGTGTCACAGTAGAATCCTTTCTTCCTGCATGTCACAATGGAATTCTTGTCTCCATGTGTCCTTACCTGTTGGTCCAATTGCCTTCCATCATGTCACAATGGTCTCCGTGCTCTTAGAAATCTCCACTGTGTCACAGTGGCCCCTAGGTTCCATGCGGTTATGTCGTGTCACAATGGAATCCCTGCTTCCTTCATGTCACAACGGAATCCTTGTCTCCATGAGTCCTCACCTCTGGTTCCAATCATCTTCGATCATGTCACAATTATCTCCTTGGTATGAAAAAGCTCCACTGTGTCCCAATGGCTCCTTGGCTCCATGTGGGCTTTTCTATTGGTTCAATCATCTTCCATCATGTCACAAAGGCCTCCTAGGTCTGAAAAACATCCACAGTGTCAAAGTGGCCCCTTCGTTCCATGAGGTTCTCTCGTGTCACAAGGGAATCCTTGCTTCCTTCATATCACACTGGCTCCTTGGCTCCATGTGGCCTTACCTGTGAATTCAGTCACCTTCCATCATGTCGCAATGGTCTTCTCAGTTTGAAAAAGCTCCATCGTGTCACAGTGGCTCTATGGTTCCATGTGGCCTTATTCATGGGTTCAGTCATCTTCCACTATGTCACAATGGTCTCCCTGGTTTGAAAAAGCCCCACTGTGTCACAATGGCTCTATGGCTTCATGCGGCCTTACGTGTAGGTTCAATAATCTTCAATCATGCCACAATTATCTCCTTGGTTTGAAAAAGCTCCTCTGTGTCACAATGGCTTTTTGGCTCCATTAGTCTTTACCTGTTGGTTCAATCATCTTCCTTCATGTCACAGTGGTCTCCTAGGTCTGAAAACGTTCCACTGTGTCACAGCGTCTCCTTCACTCCATGTGGCCTGAACTGTTGGTTCAATCATATTCGAACATGTCGCAATTAACTTAATGGGTTGAAAAAGCTCCACTGTGTCTCAATTGCTCCTTGGATCCATATGGCCTTACCTGTTGGTTCAATCATCTTCCATCATGTCACACTGGTCTCCTTGGTTTGAGAAACATGCGGCCTTACCTGTTAGTTCAATCATCTTCCATCATTTCACACTGGTCTCCTTGGTTTGAAAAAGCTCCATCGTGTCACAAAGGTTCTTTCCCTCCATTTGTCTTTACCTGTTTGTTCAATCATCTTCCTTCATGTCACAGTGGTCTCCTAGGTCAGGAAAAGCTCCACTGTGTCACAATGGCTCCTTGGCTCCATGTGGCCTTTACCTGGGGGTTCAGAAATCTTCCATCATGTCACAATGGTCTCCTTGGTTTGAAAAACACACCACCTTACCTGTTAGTTCAATCACCTTCCATCATGTCCCCATTGTCTCCTTGGTCTAAAGAAGCTCCATCGTGTCACAATGGCTCTATGGCTTCATGCGGCCTTAGCTGTTTGTTCAATAATCCTCGATAGTGCCACAATTATCTCATTGGTTTGAAAAACCTCCACTGAGTCACAAAGGCTTGTTAGCTCCATGCGGCCTTACGTGTAGGTTCAATCATCTTCCATCATTTCACAATTATCTCCCGTGTCTAATACTGCTCCAATGTGTCACAATGTCTCCATGGCTCCATGTGGCCTTACAGGGTTGTTCAAATGTCTTCCATCATGTCACAATGGTCTCCTTGGTTTGAAAAAGCATGCAGCCTTACGTGTTAGTTCAGTCATCTTCCATCATGACACACTGGTCTCCTTGGTTTGAAAAAGCTCCACTGTGTCACAAGGGCCCTTTGGCTCCATTTGACTTTAACTGTTGGTTCAATCGTCTTCCTTCATGTCACAGTGGTCTTCTAGGCCTGAAAAAGCTCCACTGTGTCCCAATGTCTCCTTGGCTCCACGTGGCCTTTTCGTGCATTCAGTCCTCTTCCATCACATCACAATGATCTCCTTGGTCTGAAAAAGCTCCACTGTGTCACAAAGGCTCTTTGGAGCCATGTGGCTTTTACCTGGTGTCAGGGTCTGCCCAAAAATCCCTCATGTTTGCCTCCGGACTGTCTCCAAGGACTGAGACCCTAGAACCTGAAAGTAGCTCTAGCCTGGCTGAGGTGGAAAGTCTGCCAAGCCTTAAGGACTGGTATGCAATGCCATGGGGACTCAGTGCGAGAACAATGGACTGGTCATGGTGGACTGAGCCCTAATCAGTTCGTCCTGTACCTTCGGTCCTGTACTCTTGGTCCAGCACCGATGCGACGGTTACAACTGGTTCCCAAAACAATGAGTCCACACCCACCATGTAGCCAGGAGAGCTGCCGCTTTGGCCAGATGCCACCCGCTTTGAGGAACCCTATAAAAGACTCAAGGAGTTTTGAGGACTTTGTCCGGACCCCACCTGGAGAAGACAGCCTATGAGCATCTCGTCAAGCTCCGAGGGCCTCGTCTCTTCAGACTGGTAGCTATAATCCCCTTCCCCTCTTTCTCTATTTTCAATCTATCTCTTTATTTCTCTCCCACTATCGCAGCTGTCGACACTAAATAAAAGTGCATTTTTGTTTAAGCAAAGTGTTGTGTCCCCTGCTGTGTCTTTTGTGCTTTGAGATCTCCAAAAACAACCTATCAGGGACCCTGCATGCATTTGCGGACCCTGACACCTGGGTGTTTAAGAATCTTCCATCATGCCACAATGGCCTCTTTGGTTTGAAATACATGCCGCCTTACCAGTTAATTCAATCACATTCCATCATGTCGCAATGGTTTTCTCAGTTTGAAAAAGCTCCATCGTGTCACAGTGGCTCCTTGGCTTCATGCGCCCGTAGCTGTTTGTTCAATAATCTTCGATCGTGCCACAATTACCTCATTGGTTTGGAAAAGCCCCTCTGTGTCACAATGGCTTCTTAGCTCCATGCGGCCCTACGTGTAGGTTTAAACTTCTAGGGAAAGCTCCAGTGTGTCACAATGTCTCCTTGGCTCCACGTGGCCTTACCTGATGGTTCAGTCATCTTCCATCATGTCACACTGGTCTCCTTGGTTTGAAAAAAGCTCCATTGTGTCCCAATGGCTCCTGGGCTCCATGTGGCCTTACCTGTTGGTTCAATCATCTTCCATCATGTCACAAAGGTCTCCTTGGTCTGAAAAAGCTCCACTGTGTCAATGTGGCCCCTGGGTTCCATGCAGTTCTCTTGAGTCAAAAGGGAATCATTGCTTCCTTCGTGTAACAATGGCTCCTTGGCTCCATGTGGCCTTACCAGTGAATTCAATCACTTTCCATCATGTCGCAATGGTCTCCTTGGTCTGAAAAAGCTCCATTTTGTCACAATGGCTCCTTGGCTTCATGCAGCCTTAGCTGTTTGTTCAATAATCTTCAATCATGCCACATTGTTCTCATTGGTTTGAAAAAGCTCCACTGTGTCACAATGGCTTCTTAGCTCCATGCGGCCTTACGTGTAGGTTCAATCATCTTCGATCATGTCACAATTATCTCCTTGGTTTAATAAAGCTCCAATGTTTCCCAATGGCTCTTTGGCTCCCTGTGGCCTTACCTGTTGGTTCAATCATCTTCCATCATGTCACAAAGATCTCCTTGGTCTGAAAAAGCTCCACTGTGTCAAAGTGGCCCCTTGGTTCCATGTGGTTCTCTTGAGTCACAAGGGAATCCTTGCTTCCTTCGTGTAACAATGGCTCCTTGGCTCCATGTTGCCTTACCAGTGAATTCAATCACTTTCCATCATGTCACAATGGTCTCCTTGGTCTGAAAAAGCTCCATTTTGTCACAGTGGCTCCTTGGCATCATGCGGCCTTAGCTGTTTGTTCAATAACCTTTAATCGTGCCACAATGTTCTCATTGGTTTGAAAAAGCTCCACTGCGTCACAATGGCTTCTTAGCTCCATGCGGCCTTACCTTTTGGTTCAATCATGTTCCATCATGTCACTACTAACTTCTTGGTCTAAAAAAGCTCCACTGTGACACAATGGCTTTTTGGCTCCATGTGGCCTAAAGACCTGTTAGTTCAATCATCTTCCATCATGTCGCAATGGTCTCCTTGGTGTGAAAAAGCATGCGGCCGTACCTGTTAGTTCAGTCATCTTCCATCATGTCACAAAGGTCTCCTTGGTTTGAAAAAGCTCCACTCTGTCACAATGGCTCTTTTGCTCCATTTGACTTTACCTGTTGGTTCAATCATCTTCCTTCATGTCACAGTGGTCTCCTAGGTCTGGAAAACTCCACTGTGTCACAATGGCTCCTTGCCTCCATGTGGCCTTTACCTGGGGGTTCAGGAATCTTCCATCATGTCACAATGGTCTCCCTGGTACGTAAAACATGCCACCTTACCTGTTAGTTCAATCACCTTCCAAAATGTCGAAATTGTCTCGTTGGTCTGAAAAAGCTCCATCATGTCACAGTGGATCCTTGGCTCCATGTGGCCTTAGCTGTTTGTTCTATTATCTTCGATCGTGCCACAATTATCTCATTGATTTGAAAAAGCTCCACTGAGTCACAATGACTTCTTAGCTCCATGCGTCCATATGTGTAGGTTCAATCATCTTCCATCATGGCACAATTATCTCCTTGGTCTAATAAATCTCCACGGTGTCACAATGTCTCCTTGGCTTCATGTGGCCTTACCCATGTGTTTAATCATCTTCCTTCACATCACAATTATCTCCTGGGTCTAATAAAGCTCCACTGTGTCACAATGGCTCCTTGCCTCCATGTGGCCTTACAGGTTGGCTCAGCCTTCTTCCATCATGTCACAATTATCTCCTTGGTCTAATAAAGCACCACTGTGTCACAATGTCTCCATGGCTCCAAGCGGCCTTACCTCTAGGTTCAATCATCTTCCATCATGTTACAAAGGTCTCCTTGGTTTGAGAAACATGCGGCCTTACCTGTTAGTTGAATCATCTTCCATCATGTCATAATGGTCTCCTTGGTTTGAAAATGCATGCGGCCTTACGTGTTACTTCAGTCATCTTCTATGTTGTCACACTTGTCTCCTAGGTCTGAAAAAGCTCCACTGTGTCACAATGGCTCTCTGTATCCATTTGACTTTACCTGTTGTTTCAATCATCTTCCTTCATGTCACAGTGGTCTCCTTGGTCTGGAAAAGCTCCACTGTGTCACAACGGCCCCTTGGCTCCATGTGGCCCTCACCTGGGGCTTAAAGAATCGTCCATCATGTCACAATGATCTTCTTGGTTTTAAAAACATGTGACCTTACCTGTTAGTTCAATCACCTTCCATCATGTCGCAATGGTCTCCTTGTTCTAATAAAGCTCCATCGTGTCACAGTGGCTCCTTGCCTTCATGCGGCCTTCGCTCTTTGGGCAATATTCTTCGATCGTGCCACAATTATCTCCTTGGTTTGAAAAAGCTCCACTGTGTCACAATGGCTTCTTAGCTCCATGCGGCCTTACCTGTAGGTTCAATCATCTTCCTTCATGTCACAATTATCTCCTTGGTCTAATAAATCTCCATGGTGTCACAATGTCTCCTTGGCTTCATGTGGCCTTACCCATGTGTTCAATCATCTTCCTTCATGTCACAATTATCTCCTTGGTCGAATATAGGTCCACTGTGTCACAATGTCTCCTTGGCTTCATGTGGCCTTACTTGTTGGTTCAATCATCTTCCATGATGCCACACTGGTCGCCTAGGTTTGAAAAAGCTCCATAGTGTCACAGTGGCTCCTTGGCTTCATGCGGCCTTAGCTGTTTGTTCAATAATCTTCAATCGTGCCACAGTTATCTCCTTGGTTTGAAAAAGCTCCACTGTGTCACAATGGCTTCTTAGCTCCATGCGGCCTTACCTGTAGCTTCAATCATCTTCCTTCACGTCACAGTTATCTCCTGGGTCTAATAAAGCTCCATCGTGTCACAGTGACTCCTTGCCTCCTTGTGGCCTTACAGGTTGGTTCAAATTTCTTCCATCATGTCAAAATTATCTCCTTGGTCTAATAAAGCTCCACTGTGTCACAATGTCTGCTTGGCTACATGTGGCCTTACATGTTGGTTCAATCATATTCGAAGATATCACAATTGACTCCGAGGTTTGCGAAACATGCAGCGTTACCTGTTGGTTCAGTCATCACCCGTCATGTCACAAAGGTCTCCTTGGTTTGAGAAACCTGCGGCCTTACCTGTTAGTTGAATCATCTTCCATCATGTCACGCTGGACTCCTTGGTTTGAAAAAGCATGCGGCCTCACGTGTTAGTTCCGTCATCTTCCATGATGCCACGCTGGTCTCCTAGGTTTGAAAAAGCTCCACTCTGTCACAATGGCTCTTTGGCTCCATTTGACTTTACCTGTTTGTTCAGTCATCTTCCTTCTTGTCACAGTGGTTTCCTAGGTCTGAAAAACTCCACTGTGTCACAATGGCTCCTTGCCTCCATGTGGCCTTTACCTGGGGGTTTAGGAATCTTCCATCCTGTCACAATGGTCTCCTTGGTTTGAAAAAACATGCCACCTTACCTGTTAGTTCAATCACCTTCCACCATGTCGCAATGGTCTCCTTGCTCTGAAGAAACTCCATCGTGTCACAGTGGCTCCTTGGCTTCATGCGGCCTTAGCTCTTTGTTCAATAATCTTCAATCGTGCCACAATTATCTCATTGGTATGAAAAAGTTCCACTGAGTCACAATGGCTTCTTAGCTCCATGCGGCCTTACCTGTAGCTTCAATCATCTTCCTTCACGTCACAGTTATCTCCTGGGTCTAATAAAGCTCCACTGTGTCACAATGGCTCCTTGCCTCCTTGTGGCCTTACAGGTTGGTTCAAATTTCTTCCATCATGTCAAAATTATCTCCCGTGCATAATACAGCTCCACTGTGTCACAATGTCTCCTTGGCTACATGTGGCCTTACATGTTGGTTCAATCATATTCGAAGATATCACAATTAACTCCGTGGTTTGCAAAACATGCGGCGTTACCTATTGGTTCAATCATCTCCCATCATGTCACACTGGACTCCTTGGTTTGTAAAAGCATGTGGCCTTGTGTGTTAGTTCAGTCATCTTCCATGATGCCACGCTGGTCTCCTACGTTTGAAAAAGCTCCACTGTGTCACAATGGCTCCTTGGCTCCATGTGGCCTTTACCTGGGGGTTCAGGAATCTTCCATGATTTCACAATGGTCTCCTTGGTTTGAAAAACACACCACCTTACCTGTTAGTTCAATCACCTTCCATCATGTCGCAATGGTCTCCTTGGTCTGAAGAAGCTCCATCGTGTCACAGTGACTCCTTGGCTCCATGTGGCCTTAGCTGTTTGTTCTATAATCTTCAATCGTGCTACAATTATCTCATTGGTTTGAAAAAGCTCCACTGAGTCACAATGGCTTCTTAGCTCCATGCGTCCATACGTGTAGGTTCAATCATCTTCCTTCATGTCACAATTATCTACTTGGTCTAATAAAGCTCCACTGTGTCACAATGTCTCCTTGGCTTCATGTGGCCTTACCTATGTGTTCAATCATCTTCCTTCATGTCACAATTATCTCCTTGGTCGAATATAGGTCCACTGTGTCACAATGTCTCCGTGGCTTCATGTGGCCTTACTTGTTGGTTCAATCATCTTCTATCATGTCACAATGTTCGCCTAGGTTTGAAAAAGCTCCATAGTGTCACAGTGGCTCCTTGGCTTCATGCGGCCTTAGTTGTTTGTTCAATAATCTTCAATCGTGCCACAGTTATCTCCTTGGTTTGAAAAAGCTCCACTGTGTCACAATGGCTTCTTAGCTCCATGCGGCCTTCCTTGTAGGTTCAATCATCTTCCTTCACGTCACAATTATCTCCTGGGTCTAATAAAGCTCCACTGTGTCACAATGGCTCCTTGCCTCCTTGTGGCCTTACAGGTTGGGTTCAATCATCTTCCATCATGTCACAATTATCTCCTTGGTCTAATAAAGCACCACTGTGTCACAATGGCTCATTGGCTCCATGTGGCCTTTCCCATGGGTTCAGTCATCTTCCATCATGTCACAATGGCCTCCTTCCTCTTAAAAAGCTCCACTGTGTCACAATGGCCCTTGATTCCAAGTGGTTATGTCGTGTCCCAATGGAATCCTTGCTTCCGTCGTGTCACAATGCCTCCATGGCTCCATGTGTACTTTCCTCTGGGTTCAATCATCTTCCATAATGTCACAATTGTCTCATTGGTTTGAAAAAGCTTTACTGTGTCAAAGTGGCCCCTTGGTTCCATGTTCTCTCGTGTCACAAGGGAATCCATGCTTCCTTCATGTCACAATGGCTCCATGTGGCCTTTCGTGTTAATTCAAACATCTTCCATCATGTCACAATGGTCTCTTTGGTTTTAAAAAGCATATGGCCTTGCCTGTTTGTTCAATCATCTTCTATCATGTCCCAATGGTCTCCTAGGTTTGAAAAAGCTCCACTGTGTCACAGTGGCCCCTTGGTTCCATGCAGTCCACTCGCGTCACATTGGAATCCTTGCTTCCTTCGTGTCACAATGGCTCCTTATCTCCCTGTGGCCTTTCCTGTTGGTCCAATCATCATCCATCATGTCACAACGGTCTCCTTGGTCTGAAAAAGCTCCACTGTTTCAATGTGGCCCCTTGGTTCCATGCGGTTCTCTCAAGTCACATGGGAATCCTTGCTTCCTTCACGTCACAATGGCTCCTTGGCTCCATGTCTCCTTTCCCATCAGTTCAATCATTTTCCATCATGTTACAATAGCTTCCTTGCTTTATCGCCGTAGCCCCTGGGTTCCATGCAGCTCTGTTGTTCCACAAGTCAATCCTTGATTTCTTTGAGACAAAAAGCTCCTTGTCTCCATGTGGCCTTACCTGTGCGTTCAATCATCTTCCATCATGTCACAGTGGTCTCCTTGGTTTGAAAAAGCTCCACTGTGTCACAATGGATCCTTGTCTCCATGTGGCCTTATCTGTTGGTTCAATCATCTTCCATCATGTCACAATGGCACCTTAATCTGAAAAAGCTCCACTGTGTCACAGTGGCATCTTGGTTCCATGTGGTACTTTTACGCCACAATGGAATCCTTGTTTTCTTTGAGTCAAAATGGCTCCTTGGCTTCATTTACATTTACCTTCGTTTTCTATAACCTTCCATCTTGTCACAATTATGTCCTTGGTTTGAAAAAGCTCCACTGTGCCACAGTGGCCCTTCAGTTCCATGCGGTTCTCTCGTGTCACAAAGGAATCCTTTCTTTCTTTGTGTCACAATAGCTCCTTGGCTCCATGTGGCTTTACCTGTGAGTTCAATCGTCATCCATCATCTCACAATTATCTCCATGGTATGAAAAAGTTCCACTGTGTCACAATGGTCCTTGACTCCATGTGGCCTTATCTCTTGGTTAAATCATCTTCCATCATTTCACAATAGCTCCTGGGTCTGAAAAAGCCCTGCTGTTTCACAGTGGCCCCTTCGTTCAATCTGGTTCTCTTATGCTACAATAGAATCCTTGCTTTCTTCGTGCCACAATGACTCCTTGGCTCCATGTTTTCTGACCTGTGGGTTCAATCATCTTCCATCATGTCACAATTATCTCCTTGGTTTGAAAAAGCTCCATAGTATCACCATGGATCATTGACTCCATGTGGCCTACCTGTTGGTTCAATCATCTTCCATCATCTCACAAAGGTCTCCTTGGACTGAAAAAGCTCCACAGTATCAATGTGGCCCCTTTGGTTCCATTCAGTTCTCTCGTGTCACAATGCAATCCTTGCTTCCTTTGTGTCACAATGGCTCCTTGTCTCCATGTGGCCTTTTCTGTTGGTTCAATCATCTTCCATCTTGTCACAATAGGTCCTTGGTCTGAAAAATCTGCACTTTGTCACAGTGGCCCCTTTCTTCCATCTGGTTCTGTTATGCCACAATGGAATCCTTGCTTTTTTCGTGTTACAATGACTCTTTGGCTCCATGTGTGAAACCTGTGGATTCAATCATCTTCCGTCATGTCACTATTATGTCCTTGGTTTGAAAAAGCTCCACTGTATCACCTTGGATCCTTGGCTCCATGTGGCTCTACCTGTTGGTTCAATCATGTTCCATCATGTCACAATTATTGCCTTGGTTTGGAAAAGGTCTATTGTGCCACAATGATCCTTGACTCCATGTGGCCTTATCTGTTGGTTCAATCATCTTCCATCATTTCACAATAGCTCCTGGGTCTGAAAAAGCTCCACTGTGTCCCAGTGGCCCATTAGTTCCAAGCGGTTCTCTTGTGTCACTATAGAATCCTTGCTTCTTTCATGTCACAATTGCTCCTTGTCTCCATGTGGTCTTACCTGTGCGTTCAATCATCTTCCATCATGTCACAATAGCTCCTTTGTCTGAAAAAGCCACACTGTGTCATGGTGGCATCTTGGTTCCATGTGGTACTGCTATGCCGCAATGGAATCCTTGGTGTCTTCGAGTCAAAAAGGCTCCTTAGCTCCATGTAGCTTTAACTCTGTTTTCTATCATCTTCCATCTTGTATGAATTATCTCCTTGGTTTGAAAAAGTTCCACTGTGTCACAGTGGCCCTTTAGTTCCATGCTGTTATTTCGTGTCACAATTGAATCCTTGCTTCCTTCGTGTCACAATATGCTCCGGGGCTCCATGTGGCCTTACCTGTTGCTTCAATCATCTTCCATCTTGTGTCAATTATCTCCTTGGTTTGAAAAAGCTCCACAATATCACCATGGATAATTGACTCCATGTCACCTACCTGTTGGTTGCAGATTGCCTTGGAAAGAGCCGTGTCCTTGGAATGTGCAGCAAATCCTATTTCTTTGCAAACCGCGGTTAGTGTGCAGTGCAGGTACACTCTTCCCTTGCCAAATGGAGTGGGAAAGCTTTTTGCTAAGCTAGAGATGACTAGAGAAGCAGAAGCGTGGCTCTGGAGCTATCCGGAGGGAAGTGCCGGTTCCCGGCGTCTTTCGGCAGAAGCGGCGCTCCGGAGCGCTCCGCTGCCGCTCTACTGAGCTGTGCGCGAATTAGCCGCTTCTTCGCCTCCGAGAAGCAGAGATCGCGGTTGCTTGGAAGAGGCGAAGAACGAAGCCGCAAAGAAGCGGGCTTGTGTGCGAAGCCTTCAGACTGCCGGAGGACGGTGGCTGCCGCTCTCCTGCCTGTTGAATTCACTCTCGGCAAGCGAATGGAAAGCGTTCCAGGACAAGTTGCCTGGGTTTTTACTTGGTCCTGATGCGTCCCGCCTTGGCAAGTCTTGCTCGTCGCCAGAGGCTCCGAGATGCACAGAAGACGGTGGCAGCTGCTGAAAAGAAGGGCAGCGGTGAGTTTGTCGACAAGCAAGAACATAGGCAGCTGCCTGTGCTTGGGAAGGAGCAGCTGCCTGGTTTTGGCAATTGCCTTCACAGCGCCCAGAAGCCCGGTGCTCTGCTGCTTTGTTTTTCGCAGTCAATGAATTGCACACTTTTGGGGCAGAAAGCCATCCTTGATCTCTTCTTTAGTGGAAGTGTGAAGCAGGGGATTTAGGGGTTAATAGAGAATTTTAGAATAATTTAGGCAATGGATACTGAAACATGTGGTTTACATTACGATACTCGTACGGGAATAGGGAACCCCTTGAAGAACCTATGTTACCTATTAAAATAATGCTGAGATGGCAAAAGAAGAAGAGGGCCTCTGATAAAAATTGCTGAGCTTGCAAAAATGCGAAGCAAAGAAGGATTGCACATGCAAAGATACCTGCGTTCGAAAGTTCAGTGGTGAAGAAGACTATGGAGCCTTCGTCCCACCAGACCCCAGCCTCATTTTTGAGACCACGGACTCAATAACAGAAAGAACTGCGCAGTCGCAGCTAATTTCCATACTATGCGGAGAATGGGCGGAGATAGGTATTGAATATGTTTAGGCATTATAGAATATGCATGATTTTTATGAGTAAATAAGGGGATCGGGAAAGCTGGGATACACAGGATTTGGGAAGGATTTCCCCCTGTGTCCAGCGCTGAATAAAATACGTACCTACTTTACAACTCTGGCTGTGAAGTTATTACTGCAAATCATTTCAACGAGCCAGGCAGGAGATTTCTGTCTGTCTGCAAGAATCGAGCTAAGGAACGGAGGAATCCAGGTGCGCCCCGGGAGCTTCCCGGAGGAGGAATCTGACCCTGGCTCGCTTACTGCAGCTACAGACAAGAGCCACTGGCATGCGGGTCAAACGGTACGTATCAGCTTTAAGGGGATTTTAAGATGTAAGTACGCAAGGTCGAAGGGAGTTGGTAAATCACAGGAGACATCCTATGTACAACGTAGTCCCTAGGAAGGTAAAAGCTTGCAAGTGCCTGGTTGATTGTGCAGCCAGGAAAATTTTGGTCTGCTCTGCTCCTCCATCCCCAAAGGTCTAGGGGAGGAGGAGGAAGGAGGGGGAAGCTGGTGAAGGAATTCGCTGACTGATAGAGCAGCCGCCAAGCGATCCTAAAGTGTGGATCAAGTGCATTCCTGCTCCTGTGTTATCGGGGCTAAAAGGTCGTGTGTTTAAGTTTGGATATTGAGAGAGTGTGGGTGAATGAGGTGTGTCTGGGGATGCCTTGCATTTGAGTGTGTTAAGTTTGCATTTGAGAGCTGGCGGAGATCTACTTTGTTGTTGTTTTATCGCAGTTTCTGTTGGTTCTTTTTGTTGTCTAATTGCTATTTTGTCGTTGTGTTCTATCTTATTGCTGTGTTTTATTGTTCTATTGCAGTTTCTGCAGTCTTTGTTGTTTAAATTGCTGCCTTGTCTCTTAGAACTTCATTTGTGGTACAATACTGCCATCCTGTGCCAAAATTTATAATTGCGGCAGAATGAGAATACTGATTTGAATTTGTCTGTTCCCGAGAAACAACTGAGGGTCTCTGTGTAGTGTTGAGAGGAAAATTTTAGAAAAAAAAAAAAAAAAGTGGAATGGGAGGAAGGAGATAATGGGATCTGAGCAAAGTATAGAAGTTCCTAAAGCTAGCCCATTGGGCTGTATTATAGCCCACTGGAAAGAAGTTGCAGGGAAGGGAGGTACTGAAAATAAGTCCACCCTTATTAAATACTGTAGTCAGTGGTGGCCTTTATATAGGCTAGATGAAGATATAAAGTGGCCACCCACGAGAACATTAGATTATAATACTTTGTTGCAATTAATACTATTCTTAAGGAGGGAGGGCAAGTGGAGTGAGGTCTCGTATTGCGATACGTTCTTCTCTTTCCGAGACCATCCCAAATGGCAGAGAGACTGTGGGATTAGGGCACCCCATGACCCTTTGGTGCTAGCTTTAGAGAAAGAAAATAAAGGAAAGAAGGAGAAATTAAAAAGATGCTGCTCGGCCTGTAACATTGGGCAGAGATGTATAAAATTAGATAAGGTATATCGACCCGAAGCCCAGGACCAAGACCTATTAAACTTATGGACACTCCCTCCTAGGAAGCAGGAGGAGGAGGAGGAGGAAGAAATGGAGGTAGACCCAGAGGCCCACGCATCTTCTAGCAGGTCAGCCACTAGTAGCTCATCCCCTATCAGAGCATCCCATAGTAGATCACTTCCTAGTAGGTCAGCCCCTAGCAGTCCAGTGGCATCTCGGACTAGACAACAACAGGTTGTGATAGCACCTCTGAGGGAGGCAGTCGGGCCAGACGGGGAGACAGTGATAGTTAAAGCACCCTTTTCGAGGATTGATTTAGAATCATGGCAAAAGGTTGCTAAAAATATTGGGACGACCCGGAGGCTACAGCACAATATTTGCGATACATGATTAAACAACATAACCCAGACTGGTCTGATATGCAATTATTGTTGGAATCATTAACTGAGACAGAAAATCGGTTAATTTTGAAAACTGCAGGGAGTCTAGCGGAGGAATATTGTAAGAGCTGAGAATTAGAAGTAAAGGACTATTTCCCCCTCCAGAAGCCAAAATGGAAACCAAACATAGCACGAGACATGGAAAAGTTAGAAAGATATCAGGAATGGGTAGCAAAAGGGCTGGAACAAGCAATGCCTAAAACCATAAATTGGTCAGAGTTATATAATGTTAAACAGGGCCCCTCTGAATCACCATCTGAGTTTTCGGAACGATTGAGAGATGTGATGCGCTGCTATACAACCTTAGATCCTAGAGAAGAAGTGGGCATTGAACAATTAGTACACTTATTCTTGGGTCAATCAACAGCAGATATTAGGCGTAAACTTCAGAAGTTAAAAGGAACTGATTGGAGAAACTTAGAAAAATTAGTAGATGAGCCATGGAGAGTATATAGAAATAGAGAGGAAACATATAAGCGGAATATAAACAAATTTATGGCAGTGGTGAAAACGGAGAAAGGGGGAGAAAGACAAAGTCAGCAAAACCAAAGAGGTTTATCCCGACTGGGTAAAGACCAATGTGCATTTTGTAAAGAGTTTGGACATTGGAAAAATTAATGTCCTAAACAGAGAAGAGACAAGGGAAGAGGAGCGGCTGCTGGTGTCAAAGAGGACTGAAGAGGACCTGGATATCCTACCCCAGAGGATCCCCTGGTTATAAGTATGAGGCTGGGGGAAGAAGGAAAAAGGGTAGAACTTCTAGTTGATACAGGATCAACATACTCAGTATTAAATAAAACCCTTGTGCCTGTAGGAAAAGACTATATTATGGTACAAGGAGCTACTGGCCAATCTGAAAAGGCTTATTTTTGCAAACCCCTAAAGTACAAGTTTGGGAAACAATGGGGCACTCATAAATTTTTATATTTGCCCAGTTCCCCAAAGGCTCTTTTGGGAAGAGATCTATTAGAACAATTACAAGTGACCATTAGATTTAAGAATGGGGAGATTACTCTGGAGGTAAATGATCAACAATATGTAGAAGTGTTGAGTCTAATACTAACAATCACCAAGAAAGAAGGAGAAGTCAGGGAGGAAATAGTTAATCAGGTGTTCCCTGGGGTATGGGCCTCTAATGTGCCAGGAAGAGCAAAAAATGCACCCCCTATAGTAATTAATCTTAAGGAAGGAAAACAGCCTGTCAGGATTAGGCAGTACCCTCTGAAAAAAGAAGACAAAGAAGGAATTAGGCCAGTGATCAAACACTTTTTACAACAAGGATTATTAAAAGAATATCAATCTGACTTTAATACTCCTATTCTACCTATTTGGAAACCTGATGGATCATACCAGGTGGTGCAGGACTTGCGCGCTGTAAACAAGATTACTGAGGATCTCTACCCAGTGGTAGCAAACCCATACACCCTATTGACATGTTTAATGCCAGAACTAACCTGGTTCACTGTTTTAGACTTAAAAGATGCCTTATTTTGCCTTCCTCTCCATGAAGCCAGTCAAAAAATTTTTGCATTTGAATGGGAAACTAAAAGTGGACACAAAACCCAGCTCACATGGACCTGCCTTCCACAAGGCTTCAAAAACTCACCTACCTTATTTGGAGAACAACTTGCAAAGGATTTAGAGGCCTGGGAAGCCCCACCAGAAGAGGGAAAGTTACTGCAATACGTAGACAACCTCCTAATAGCCACTCAGACAGAAGAGGCATGCGTGGCCTGGACGGTGAGTATCTTAAACTTTTTGGGACTACAAAGGTACAGAGTATCCAAGAAAAAAGCCCAGGTGGTAAAGCAAAAGGTGATCTACCTGGGGTACGAGGTTAGCGCTGGACAACGGGCTCTGGGGCAAAATCGTAAAGAAGCAATATGCCAGACCCCACAACCGCAGACAATAAAGGAACGGCGAACCTTTTTGGGAATGACAGGATGGTGTAGATTGTGGGTTACTATGGGTTACTACAACTATGGGTTACTTGTTAAACCTTTATATGAACTTATAGCACAGGGAAAACAAGACCTCCAGTGGACTAAGGAGGCCATTTGAGCATTTTCCCAGCTAAAAGAAGCTCTTATGTCAGCCTCAGCCCTAGGACTTCCTGTCGTGAGTAAAACATTCTTTCTGTTCTCCCATGAGAAACAGGGGATTGCCCTGGGAATATTAGCACAGAATTTAGGTCCATACCGAAGGGCAGTCGCTTACTTCTCCAAGCAGCTAGACGCAGCTGCCAAGGGATGGCCAGGATGTCTCAGAGCCATGGCAGCGGTCATAATAAATATCCAAGAAGCACGTAAATTCACCTTGGGCCAGAAAATGACTGTACTCGTGTCTCACATGGTGTCTGCAGTGCTAGAGGTGAAAGGAGGACACTGGCTTTCCCCACAGAGGTTTCTGAAATACCAAGCCATCATGGTAGAACAAGATGATGTAGAAATAGTGGCCCTGGCCCCAATCTCTCCCATTGGCATTGTTGTGAATTCGGACTAAGCCAAGAACTCAAGAAAAGTTAAGCCCCTTTGAATTGCTTTATGGGAGGCCATACGGTATACCAAAGGGAATGTCTACCCAAATTGGAGAAGAGACAATGACCTCCTATTTGATAGCTCTGAGTAAACAGCTCAGAAAAATCAAGAAACATGTGGCCGGAACTCGGAGCAGGGGGTTGGATGGGCCAGTACATAACATACAGCCTGGAGATTATGTTTATGTTAAGTCTCTTACAGAGAAAACCCTGGAACCACAGTGGGACCGACCATTCCAGGTACTACTTACCATGTTCACTGCAATTAAGATTAAAGAACAGAACGCTTGGATCCATCATTCGCGAGTGAAGAAGGCTCCAGGAGCCCGTTG
Source organism: Anomalospiza imberbis (assembly GCF_031753505.1). Taxonomy (NCBI): domain Eukaryota; kingdom Metazoa; phylum Chordata; class Aves; order Passeriformes; family Viduidae; genus Anomalospiza; species Anomalospiza imberbis. The sequence goes on along the minus strand of NW_027099470.1, from coordinate 34,399 downwards.
GAAAGCAACACTAGGTGATAATGAACTGAAATTGAAACTTACTCGGGGAAGATTAATAGATTCTGGGTAAAAATGTTAGCCTGGAAAATTGTGTGTCTTATGAGTCTAGCCATGACTGTAATTGGAACTAAGGAAAAACCACGTGTGTACCATATCACTGGGAGGTATGTCTGTCAGGGAAGAGCTTATAATGCACACTCTCATAAAATGTTGAACCAGATGTTGAAGGTTACAAATGCTAAGGTCTGGGAAGGGAAAAAAGTTTGGGGCTGTGAATATGCATTTGTCCAGATGGGATATCATGGGTCTCGTCAAAAACCTATGGAGCTACTCCGAATTGATTCTGAATGTTGTGAAACTTGCTTATCTGATTGTTCTGCATTTAGACTTGAAATACAAGGGTGTGCAGTTAAGGGTAATCAACTGGATTATAACATTACCCAAGATTGTGTTGACCCTCAGGATGAGCATGAGGAAACAAATTTGCCAACCCAGAAACTGGAGGAGCTTACAACTACTCAAGCTCAAACTACCCCAGGGAAAGTAATCCAGCCCATAATTACTAAAATTGGACCATATGCAGTTAAGAAAGTAGGGATCCAAAGACTATTACTGAACCCAGAATGGTCTTTGAAATGAGTAGAGGTGGAAATGCAGGTAAATGCTTCTGATATTCGATCAGAGTGTACCCCCTTTCTCAAAACCTCTTTTATGGATTGGACTACTTGGTTGCAAAAGCAGGTACCTGATATTTTCAGGCAGAAAAGAGAACTTACAGGAATACTAGGAACAGGACTGGGGATCTTGAACACCATAGACTCAGAGGTAATAATGAACAAATTGACTGCAGCTGGCAGCGATGTAGTTAAACTACAACAACCCTTACAATCTTCTCTACTGGCACTAGGTACTAGTCAGTGGAGATTGTCTAAAATATTACCAGAATGGGAAGGCATAGAAGAACAAGATCATGGCCTAATAGTGAACACCATGGAAACAGCTAGCGAAAATATGTCCCTGGCCCTCGCATGTGTATAAGCACAATTATGGATGCAATCAGTGGCTGCTTCAATCAATAGGGAAGGCAGTGAAGGCACCTTCCCTGCTGAGATTCGCAAAATTGTTTGGGATCATGTCTCTGATTTAGAGAGAGAGCTTCAGTCATGGTGGATCCTGGTTAATTTCACATATAATCCTGTCACAAGCGTAGTAACTGCCTTCTTTCTAGCTATACATAATGCATCAGTAAGTCTGATTTATCCAATAGTAGCCTTAGGACTAAACCATAAGGGAACCATTTTATATCCCTCCGAACACAGGACATGAGCACGGAAGGCTAAAGGGGAATGGAAAACCATCAATATAGAATCTTGTACCATGAGGAAGCAATTAGGGTTCATATGCAAAGGGAATGTGGATATTGATCAAGATACTTGCCTGGATACAGAACAGAGCATTTGTCACTTTGAAGTACACTCAATTAATCAAACGACTTCACTTGTGTACGTAGGTCAGGGCTGTGTATGTCTCAGGACACCATGCCCCTCAATAATAGTGGATGAGTTAATCATAAATGAAACCCAATCCAACTTATGCATCTGTAACTTTATCAGAATTGAGGGCTGTGATTTCTCCTATCGAGCACCCGTGATATCCCATCAATATATAAAGGCAAACCTGACTACTGTACAAGAAATATCGCCTGTGCCGATAGGGATGAACTTGACTTTGGTCAAACAGTTATTAAAACATGAAAAGTTGAGGAAAATCCTCATAGAAAGTAGAGATATGGGAAGGAAAACTCTGATTACTATACATCATGACACAGAGGCCATACAGAGAGTCTTTAAGAGACTGGAGGCAGACACATCTCACCAACGGTGGGATGTAATATTTGGATGGTCACCAACAGGGACTGGATTCCTTAATGCATTAGTTCATCCAACCATTGTGTTATTGATCTTGATTAGTACGAGTATGGTTTTGTCCGTTGTGATGCTCATTTGGAACTAGAGAATGTTGCAACGAATAGCAATGTTAACCTCGCTGGCAGCAGTACATGGCAGAGCATTGAGTGATGCATATTGTAGAAAAGGAAAAAGAGAGTTTGGCATTAAGTAAAAGAATTTACTATGTCTCTAGAAAAGGGGGGATTGAAGCAGGGGATTTAGGGGTTAATAGAGAATTTTAGAATAGTTTAGGCAATGGATACTGAAACATGTGGTTTACATTACGATACTCGTATGGGAATAGGGAACCCCTTGAAGAACCTATGTTACCTATTAAAATAATGCTGAGATGGCAAAAGAAGAAGAGGGCCTCTGATAAAAATTGCTGAGCTTGCAAAAATGCGAAGCAAAGAAGGATTGCACATGCAAAGATACCTGCGTTCGAAAGTTCAGTGGTGAAGAAGACTATGGAGCCTTCGTCCCACCAGACCCCAGCCTCATTTTTGAGACCACGGACTCAATAACAGAAAGAACTGCGCAGTCGCAGCTAATTTCCATACTATGCGGAGAATGGGCGGAGATAGGTATTGAATATGTATAGATGTTATAGAATATGCATGATTTTTATGAGTAAATAAGGGGATCGGGAAAGCTGGGATACACAGGATTTGGGAAGGATTTCCCCCTGTGTCCAGCGCTGAATAAAATACGTACCTACTTTACAACTCTGGTTGTGAAGTTATTACTGCAAATCAAGTGTATGTGCAAATGTCCAACAGCTGCTAACTCGAATCTATTCTCTGTCCACCTCTTGTCATAGGTAACGAAGAAGACAATCTAAGAATTAGAAGCCTAAATTTTTTTGCTTGAGGCTCCCATTCTCTCTGCCACTCCTTTAAAAAATCCTTTTCTTGGAAATGAAATCCAAGAGAAAGTTCTTAAGGCTTGATGTTCAGGCTTTTCAGAAAATAGGGAGTGCAATTAACTCTTGTCACTGTCATATTTTTTTTAAAAATAGAACTAAAAAAAGTTAAATTCCTGTTTTCTAAGGACTTATGGAAATCAATTGGTAGAAGGTATGAGATTGAAGAGGATCACTAATCTGAAAAGAGACCATCATTTAGGTACCTCAGTTGTGTACAAGTATTTTACCAGAAGATCTAGACTTTCCAGCAGACTTTGCACACAATGGTTATCTCTGGGAATATTTTAGGATGTATAGCACATTCATCTTCAAACAGCGTGTCCTGGGGTGACAAGATATTTTCATGCTTTGTATCCCAATCGTGTATTCCTGTTCCCACGCTCTCAGTTTGTTTTGTCTATAGCCGTGTCACTCCCCCAGCTTCTTGCTCTGGCTTGCTGCTGCTAGCTTTAGGCCCACTTTGCTTGCTTTGCTCTCTTGCTTTTTTTTTTTTTTTTTTGTTGCTTTTTTTTTACTTGCTTTTTTTTACCATTTTTCTGTTTTTGTTTTTCCCTTCCTTCCTTCCTTCCTTCCTTCCTTCCTCCCCTTCCCTGAAGACATCCAACCTGCTTCAAACCTTAATTCAGAAACGTCAAAGAACTCCTCCAGAGTCTGCATTACAGAAAAGCTCAGCACGCTCGTCAGCAAACTGCCCAAGCCGTTCGGCCTCTCTTAGACTAGTAAAAACGTTTGTTGTCATCTCAGGCTGCTTTTCTTGTGTTGGGGAGTGTTTTTTGTTCTTACTTAATAAACAAGTTTTTCCACTATTCCTCCAAAAAACATCCTCCCAAACCCGGTAGTGGGGGAGAAGAGTTGTAGAAGTTTGTTTCCTTTAAGGAGCTCCTTTAGAGATTTCCCCCTAATTTGTCCTAAACCAGGACAAATATTTTTGGTGGCCCGTATGGGGAACGGTCAACAAGACAAAATGGAAAAAACTTCATTCTAAATTATATTTTGGTCTCAATTGTTTCGTGGGTACATTGGTATGTCTCTTTTTGAAGTTATAATGTCATTTGGAGTGAAAGCCTACCTCTTTTTCTGGCTATTAGGGTTTTTTGAAGTTTTAATACCTTTGTAGTCCCTAGGTTTATTTTCTTATCCAGAAATAGCTTGGGCATTGTCCCTAATGTGTGGCTTTTGTAGCACAGGGACACTAACCAGAATATTTATTGGGCTGGGCTTGGTTGTGATGATTTGCAAGAGGTTTATAAAAATGTTGTTATCGGTTCCAGGAATGTATGGTTTGTGGTTGTGGCTGTGTACTCAGTTTGTTAGGGAAGAAGCAGGGGAAGAGGCTTTTCAGCCTTTGCTTTCCTTCTTCTCCTCTGAATTATTTACATCTCTATTAGAAAATGTTCGGTTCTCCCTGACTGCCAAGGACACCATCTTTCTGGTATTTAATTTAGTAAGCTTTCTTTATACTGTCTGCAGTTTATATAAGATGAAGGCTGAGATTTCTAGAGGGGCTGGTGAGACTCCTAATTTAGGAGTAAAACCAAGGGTGAGGAATCCTGAGTGGTGTGGGAAATGGGAGGATATGGGCCGAATTTTAAAGGAGTCTTCTGATCCTATAGTCTGGGACTTTCCATCTGAACAAATTCAGAACCCAGCTGAGGTGGTAAAGTATCTGAAAGAGAGGTGCCATGGTAACACTAAGGAGGAAAGGATCATGGCAGTGAGCTGGGCTCTGGCACATGCTTATCGCACCCTGCTAGACACTGTAGGCCAGCAGATAAAGGAAAGGGAACAGGGAGATAAGTTAGTTACTATCCCAGTCACTCAGGCTGCAGCCAACATCCCAGGCTCCAGGCCAGTAGTTAAACCAGAGAGTAAGCCTCAACCAATGGCTGTTGCTGCTAATACAAGAGGTGGAAAGTGCAAAAGCAAGACTGACCGAAGGGTGGAGGATGATGATGATGATCCAAGAGAAGGACCATCACCAAAATCAGAAACCACACCAAGTGGCACAGATTCCAGAGCCAATATTGATTCCTTCTCCCTGAAGGACCTTCGAGGCCTAAGGAAGGATTATAGGCGACAGCCCAATGAATCTATAATTAGTTGGCTAGTCTGCCTTTGGGATGCGGCAGGGGAGGCTACCATTCTGGATGGCACTAAAGCGAGGCATTTGGGATCCCTGTCACATGATCCTGTGATCGACCAAGGCATGATGAAGGGGGCTAGCCCTCACAGCCTCTGGGAACAGGTCCTGGACAGCGTAGCACAAAGATACCTGTGTGCAGATGACCTCTATATTCAGCAGACATGGTGGAAGACCATAGAACAGGGGATCCAACGCCTGAGGGAGATGGCAGTGGTAGAGATAATTTTTTCAGATGACATAGCAACTAGGAATCCAGACTTCATACCGTGTACACCTGTAATGTGGAGGAAACTTGTGCAACTTGGGCCACCTGAATACGCTTCTGCTCTAGCAATAATGAAGCGGGATGAGGTATATGAGACTGTACTCCATATGGCGAAGAAGCTTTGAGCATATGCGGATGCTGTACATGGCCCGACTCATGCCAGAATTGCAGCTGTGGAAACATGACTGCAGAAATTAGAAGACAAAATAGAGGAAAGTCATAAGAAACTCAGGGAAGAGATTAAGGAGGACCTCCTCCAAATCTCAGCTGTACAAATTAGAGGCCCTGGTATCCAACGCAGACGTTCCATTGTTGGGGAGAGAAGGTACACCCCACGAGCTGAGTTGTGGTTCTTCCTACGTGAGTCTGGAGAAAACATGAGGAGATGGGATGGGAAGTCTACTGCTGCTCTGGCACAACGGGTGCGTGAATTGAAGGAAGGTAAGAAAAGGGAAGCAGCTCCAGTTGCCCATAGTCAAACTGTCAGGCATAATGATGATGATGATTTGTCCGATCCCCTTGAAGGAACCTCCAAGACATATGTCTCAGGAAAGAAGGATAACCAGGCTTAGAGGGGCCCTGCCTCTAGCCAGGTAGAGGTTAGAGAAAACCGAGTCTTTTGGACAGTGTGGGTTCTATGGCCTGGCACATCAGAGCCACAGAAATATAGAGCTTTGGGCGATACTGGTTTGCAGTGTACCCTAATGCCTTCGGGACATGTGGGAACAGAACCTATTTCCATTGCCGGGGTGACGGGGGATCACAAGAATTGACTCTGATGGAAGCTGAAGTGAGCCTGACCGGGAAGGAGTGGCACAAACATCCGATTGTGACTGGCCCAGAGGCTCCGTGTATTCTGGGCATAGACTATCTCAGGAATGGCTACTACAAAGACCCTAAGGGACTCAAGTGGGCTTTTGGAATAGCTTCTGTAGAGGCAGAGGGCATTAAGAAATTGAACACCTTGCCTGGACTGTCAGAGAACCCATCTGCAGTAGGACTCCTGAAGGTAGAAGAGCAACAAGTACCTGTTGCCACCTCAACAGTGCATGACCAGCAATATCGAACGAATCGAGATGCTGTGATCCCCATTCACAAGGTGACTCAAGAGTTAGAGAGCCAAAGAGTAGTTAGTAAAACCCACTCACCCTTCAACAGTCCCATTTAGCCTGTACGTAAATCTGAAAGAGAATAGAGATTAACCGTAAATTACCGTACATTAAATGAAGTGACACCACCACTGAGCACTGCCGTGCCGGACATGCTAGAACTCCAGTATCAGCTGGAGTCCAAGACAGCAAAGTAGTACGCCACAATCAATATCACCAATGCATTTTTCTCCATTCCCCTGGCTGCAAAATGCAGGCCTCAGTTTGCTTTCACCTAAAAGGGCATACAATACACCTAAAACCGACTGCCCCAGAAGTAGAAACACAGTCCCACCATCTGTCATGGACTGATCCAGACTACAATAAAAATGGGTGAGGCTCCAGAACATTTACAATACATTAATGATATCATTGTGTAGGGAAACACATCAGCAGAAGTGTTTGAGAAAGGAGAGAAAATCATCCAAATTCTCCTGGAAGCCGCCTTTGCCATTAAGAAAAGTAAAGTTAAAGGACCTGCTCGGGAGATCCAGTTCCTGAGAGTGAAGTGGCAAGATAAGCAGCACCAGATTCCTACTAATGTCATCAACAAAATCACAGCTATGTCCCCACCAACCAGTAAGAAGGAAACACAAGCTTTCTTAAGTGCTATAAGTTTCTAGAAAATACTTATTCCTAAGTATAGTCAAATTATAAACCCTCTTTACTTAGTTACCTGTAAAAAGAACGATTTCCATTGGGGCCCTGAGCAGCAACAAGCTTTTGCCCAGATCAAATAAAAAATTACCCATACAGTACCCCTTAGCCCAGTCAAGACAAGACCAGATATAAAGAACATACTCTACTCTGCAGCCGGGAACCATGGCCTGTCCTAAAACCTTTAACAAAAAGTTCCTGGGGAGACCCAAAGCCGACCACTAAAATTCTAAAATCAAAGCTACAAAAAGTCCAAAAGTAACTACCCTCCAACGGAGAAGGAAATCTTAGCCACTTATAAAAGAGTCCAAGCTGCTTCAAAAGTAATTGGTACTGAAGTACAACTCTTCCTGGCACCTCAACTACCCGTACTGAAGTAGATGTTTAGAAAAAAGGTTCCCTCCACCCACCATACCACCAGTGCTACACAGAACAAGTAAATTACCCTCATTACACAGCACGCCCAAATTAGGAAACTAAATCGTCCTAGAATTTTAGAAGTAATTACAAATTAGCCTGAAGGTAAAAACTTCAGTCTCACTAGCAAAGAGAGAGAAAAGCAAGTGACCCGTGCCGAAGAAGCTCCACCGTATAACCAACTGCCAACAGAAAACATACGTTACGCTCTTTTTTCCAATAGTTCCTGTTGCCTCATAAAAATGAACCAAAAGTAGAAAGCAGCCGTATAGAGCCCCACACAACAAGTTACACAAGCTATCAAAGGAGAAGGTGGATCGAATCAACTCGCAAAACTCAAAGCTATCAAAGGAGAAGGTGGATCGAATCAACTCGCAAAACTCAAAGCTGTTCAATTAGCCCTAAACATTACTAAAGCAGAAAAGTGGCCAAAACTTTACCTTTATACTAATTCCTAAATAGTAACCAATGCTCTGTGGGGATGGATGAAGAGATAGAAAGAAGCGAACTAGCAGCGCAAAAGAAAACCAGTTTAAGCTGCTAAAGAATAAAAAAAACATCGGTACCCAATTAAAGAAACTACCTGTAAAGGTTCACCATATAAATGCCCATGTCCCCAGAAACAAGACTAATGAGGAGCAGCAAAACAATCAGCAAGTACATCAAGCTACAAAAACAAGAGAGTTAAAGATAGATCTTAACTAAGAGCACAAAGGAGAGCTGTTCCTAACACGATAAGCCCATAATGCCTCAGGCCACCAAAGTAGAGATACCACCTATAAGTAAGCACAAAACCAAAAGGTAGATCTAACCATAGACAACATTTCTCAAGTTATTCATAACTGTAAGACGTGTACTGCCATTAAGCAAGCTAAGCAGATAAAACCCCTCTAGTATAGAGAGCAATAGTCCAAGTACAAGTATAAGGAGGCTTGGCAAATTAATTGCATCACAATACCTCAAACCCGCCAAGGCAAGCACCACGTATTACCATAGTAGAAGCCACTACAAGATAGTTAGAAACCTACCCCATGTCTCATACTACAACCCATAACACCATTCTGAGCCTTAAAAAGCAAGTCCTTTAGAAGCATAATACTCCTAAAAGATTAAGTCAGACAATAAAACTCATTTTGAAAATAATCTTATTAACACCTGGGCTAGGGAACATAACATTAAGTGAGTGTACCACATCCCCTACCATGCACCAGCTGCAAGTAAAATAGAAAGATACAATAGATTGTTAATAACCACTTTAAAAGCATTAAGTAAAGAGTCTTTCAAGAACTAAAAGCAGCATTTAACAAGGGCCACCTGGTTAGTTAACACTCAAAGTTCCACCAACCGAGCAGGTCCTGCCCAGTCTGAGCCCCTTAATATAGTCAATAGAAATAAAGTCCCAGTAGCCCATGTCAAAAGTTTGTTAAAGAAAACAGTATAAATTCATCCTGCCTCAAGTACAAGCAAACCCATTCATAAGATTATCTTTACTCAAGAACCACGTTATACCTAGTAGATAATGCAGAAAAATAAGACAACCCGTTGTGTACCTCAAAAAGATCTGATTGTAAGATGATATCATTATTTGTTAAACGTTACCACCATTGTCTGTACGTTAGATTATAGAGACATAAAACAGAAAAAAATGTAAAAGTATCAAAAGTCTAAGCAATTAAAATAAAAATAAATGTATAAGTGTAGAAAGTTTGAGCAAGTAAGATAAAAGTTTTTACATTGTGTTCATTAACATATTCACAATATAAGATAAGAAGTAGAAAGTCCTAGAGCGACAAGACATTTTCATACTTTATATCCCAATCGTGTATTCCTGTTCCCGTGCTCTCAGTTTGTTTTGTCTATAGCCGTGTCCCTCCCCCAGCTTCTTGCTCTAGGTTGCTGCTGCTAACTTTAAGCCCGCTTTACTTACTTTACTCTCTTGCTTTTTTTTTTTACTTTTTCTTTACTTGTTTTTTTTTTTACCATTTTTCTGTTTTTGTTTTTCCCTTCCTTCCTTCCTCCCCTTCCTTGAAGACATCAAACCTGCTTCAAACTTTAATTCAGAAACGTCAAAAAACTCCTCCAGAGTCTGCATTACAGAAAAGCTCAGCACGCTCGTCAGCAAACTGCTCAAGCCGTTCGGCCTCTCTTAGACTAGTAAAAACATTTGTTATCATCTCAAGCTCCTTTTCTTGTGTGGGAGTGTTTTTTGTTCTTACTTAATAAACACGTTTTTTCCAATTTTCCTCCAAAAAAAATCCTCCCAAACCCAGTAGTAAAAGAGAAGAGTTGTAGTTGTCCTTGTTTCCTTTAAAGAGCTCCTTTAAAAAATTTCCCCTAATTTGTCCTAAACCAGAACACAGCGCTATCTACTTTATAGTTATGAATTGCATTTTACATTTGATTGGAGAAGAAAGATTTGTGCTTCAGATCATTTCCAATTCTGAAGCATTTCAGTTGATGACAGTTTTTGCTGTCTCCCGAGGGCAAGAAAATAGTCTTTGTACCAATACTGAAACCAATTAGTTGGAAAAAATCATTTTCCTCATTCTTTTCTGTCTATACTAACAGCACAAGGGCAGAACACTGCTATCAGTCTGAGTTGCCCTAGCACTCATGGCTGGCAAACTTGTAGTGGCTAGTATTTGATTTGCACACATTTCAGATGCTGCTTGTTAACTGTTGTGCAGAAGGATCTGTAACTTCTTTTCACAGGAGGACACTCCTGAATTGCTTCCCTTGTCTCTGAACCAGAGAACTAAGCTGGCCCTGAGATTCTGAGATCTTTCTGTGCTAACCCCCAAACTCATTTCCTTCAAAAAAATGCATTTTCCTTTCAACCAAATCGCTTCATTACTTCATGATGGAATCCCTTGTTCTTAATGTTCAGGCTCTTGTTTTAGAAGCATAAGAAGATATTCCAGGAAGCAGGTGGAACATCTGTCTTAAGTACTATACATCTCTTGGCTTTGGTTCATGGATCATAACATCTGCAGGGAATGGCATTTACAATCAATCTATGGGCTGGGGTAACTGTCCACAGGTTTAGGAGTCTTTCTCCAATTCACTTGGCTTTCAAGTTTAGCTCTTATAATTTCAAGTGTGTTTTTATGGAAGCAATCATCTATCTATGAGCTCTACCACAATGAAGAACAAGTAACAGTGGCTGAGCATCACACAACAATTCTAAGAAGAAGAATGGTCTGAGCCTCCAGTGTAGCACAGGAGATCTGCAATGAAGCCCGAGTGCTCCAGGCATCTTCTCAGCCTGGAGAAGAGCAGACTCTGGGCAAGTGTTATAGCAGGCCTCCAGTAGCTGAAGGCAGCCTAGCAGAAGAAGGGAGATGAGCTACACAAGGGCACGTAGTGATAGGAAAAGTGTTGATGCCTTTAAAACCTGAAGAGTATATGTTTGGTTTGGGTAGTGGCAAGAAATTCTTTGCCATGAGGCTTGTGAGACACTGGAACATCTTGTGGGTGACCCATTCCTGGAAGTGTTCAAGGCCAGCTTGAATGGCTCTTTGAGCTTAACGCGGTCTAGCGGAAGGTGTCCCTGACAACAACATGGGGGGTGAATTTTGGTGAAATTTAAGGTCCCTTCCAACCCAAACCATTCTATTACTCTATGATAATATTCCTATTGTGCAGTAGCAGTAAGTCGTTGAAGATAGAAATAACAGACTCTTGATGCTGAGAAACCGTTCTCCAATGAGTTCAACTGTTTTGCTCTCACATAGATGTTCAATTTAGCATTACTATATCTAGTAACAATCCTGGCACTTCAATATCACACACAGAAATGTTTTATAATTTTTAAGACTTCTGACATTTGAAAATATCTTTTCTTTCTTTCTTTCTTTCTTTCTTTCTTTCTTTCTTTCTTTCTTTCTCTTTCTTTTTCTTTCTTTCTTTCTTTCTTTCTTTCTTTCTTTCTTTCTTTCTTTCTTTCTTTCTTTCTTTCTTTCTTTCTTTCTTTCTTTCTTTCTTTCTTTCTTTCTTTCTTTCTTTCTTTCCATCCTTTTTTCTTTCTTTCCTTCTTCCTTCCTTCCTTCCTTCCTTCCTTCCTTCCTTCCTTCCTTCCTTCCTTCCTTCCTTCCTTCCTTCCTTCCTTCCTTCCTTCCTTCCTTCCTTCCTTCCTTCCTTCCTTCCTTCCTTCCTTCCTTCCTTCCTTCCTTCCTTCCTTCCTTCCTTCCTTCCTTCCTTCCTTCCTTCCTTCCTCTTTGAGGTTAATTTCTAAACTGTGAAGTAGTTACACTAATTGACTCTTCCCTCAATATCATTTTAAAGCATAGAAATAGATCAATAACAAATTTGTGTGAAGAAAGGGCCTTTAAAAGTGATTTTAAAGTGAGAATTTGAGTTAGATATTGAAAATTCAAACACACAACATTGAAATGATGGAATGGATGGGGGTTTTCTTTGTCTTTCTTTGATACAAATGATGATCTTCATTTTTACACCTTCTAAAAATACATCTTGAAAGTTACTACTTTAGATAACAAAAATATTTCCAAAAGAAGGAAATGGATTGATACAGATGAAAATACAATATTCATCATCTAGTACAAAGAATTGCCCTTACACAGTAAGCTTTATGGACATTTCTAGTCTCACACAAACACAGAATTTTTCAACTGACTAGAATTTTTTTTTTTTTTTTTTTTAAAGAGAGAAATAAATATCAGAAAATTCTATGCATCCTCACTTACTAGATGGTGGTTACTAAAAATTGGATCTGTTTGGTGGGTGAGTATACTTCCCATTCACACACACAGTTACCCCTCTTCCCCCTGCAAACAGATGTGTGATTTTGGCTCTGAAAGAAGGGACTATCTTTTTTTTGTTCACCAGGCTTTCAATAGCCATTCTTAGAAATCTGCAACTACAGCACATGCAACATCTCTGCAAAGCGCGCACTAGAAATTCAGGTAGAAATGACAATTTCTTCAAAGGCTGATAACTGAAGAGAAGACAGCAGAGGCTGGGCTGCTGCATGTCCCTACAATTCTTTGTCCTCATCTGGCAGAAATTGATTGAGTGGGAAGCTCATTTTAAACTTAATTTCAATAGTGACTGAGCACACCTATTGAAATGACCTTCTCCAGCTCTTTCCATTTCTTTTAAATTGTTCTTTTTGAATATGGGGAACTTCTGCTACAGACTGCAGAGGCACTAAGTAGTGACTCAAGGAACTTGCCTAGCAATTGCTTCAAGGTAAGGAAGTGGTTTTCCCACTATCCTTCTTCCCTTCTCCTTTGCAAAATCGAAAAGGTTTTCATCAGAAACAGGCAAGTCGTCTATCACAACATCCACTAGATCTTATGAATGATCGAGAAGAAAGATTGTTCTCCATAATGTCCTTCTTTTACCCTTTCAAAGCTTGACTTTCAGGAGGGAAATGGGGTTCTATCATCTTGGCTATTTAGACTCAATGGAAATCTCCTTTGCAAAAGGAAATGCTTAGGAATTGATTGGGAGGATTGCTTCTTCAGCCAGGTATTTGCAAAGTGATTGTCAAAACATAGCAGTGAAATTTGGAGCGTAGGAAAGAAAAGTCTATGAAACAAACAAAACTAATGAAAAGAAACGGCCCTGATTTGTACAATCATCTACAGACCCATATATATACGCATCAATAAAAATGAGTATTTTATTCCTGTAACCAAACCATCTTACTTTGCTTCAAACCATAGAAATAATGACAAATCTTCTTTTCAATTAGAACTCATAGAAGAAAGCGCTGTTGCTTATTTAGAAGAAAAAATCATATTGGCAACAATATTCAGGCCAAAAGATTTTCAGAAGCAATATGGTTTCAAATAGACTTGGGTACTTTCTACTCCTTAAACCGTCAAGAGCTACCTTTACATTGTGGAAGAGAAGTGGAAAAGTGGCAACCGAAAAAACTGTTTCTTTGGTAGTGTGTTTGTGAGTTGGAGCTTTTCAGTTTGTTTGTTTTTGGGGGGTTTGTGGTTTTGGGTTTTTTTTCCCTGGTTTGCTATTGTTTCTAACACAAGATCTGTTTCTCACTTTTAATGTTAATTAACCCTATCAGGAGATAGGTTTTGATGTGGGAAGTACATAAAATGTACAGCAGTTTTGATAGAAGTTCATGCCTAGAATGCAACATGAAACAACTCTTCAGCTGTAACCAACTAATTGTACACCTTTGTTTCTAGATACTTGGGACTAACTATTTCTTTCCAGCAGAATTCTTTCCGTTGCTTTGTCAATGTGGAATTGTTTGTCCTAAATATTTTGACTTTTCTGACAAAGACTGGAAACCAAAATCTGTAACAATCAATATCAGAGCAACAAATTAATTCACCAGGAAAAACAACTAGATGGTAGATGAGGAGATGCCTTTTTTTCTTTTTTTTTTTCCTTCCAAGTCTAGATTCTAATAGTGGGGTAAGTGCCCTTCAAGCAAGATGGCAGAAATAAACATAGGAGCATGTTGCTCTTAAAAGTCTGATGAGAAGCTCTGTTTGATAAATTAGGAGTGTGTTCTGGGATTCTGGAAAGAATAGAAAATTGTCTTTGCTCGATGGTGGGAAAAATAGTGGAGAAGTATAATGGAATACTCTTGGATTTAGTGCATTTTTCTTCTAGAAACAACACCAGAAATGCTTTCTAATATTAAACGACAGAGCAGCCAATTGAACCATTTCTGAAAATTTTTCCCAGTGTTCCAAAAAAAAAAAAAAAAAGCCTACGCAAATATTAGCAAATCAAGCCAAAATGATCCAAGAAGTATTAAATTATAGATTGTAAAGGCTATTTGTTATGGTTTGACACTGGCGCAATGCCAGCGCCCCCATGAAAATGCTCCTTCTCAAATAATTGCTGTGAGATGTGATCAGGAATACAGCAGAGCAGGCCCAAGCCTAATAACAAAAGTAAAAAAAACTTTATTCAACTACTACTACTATAAAAAACACAGACACTAAATCCAGGATGAAGACTCTCCCAAACACTTTTCTTCCTTCCACTCAATTTCTAAACAAACTTACAGTAAGGCACCACCCAGGATTCCTAATGAAGTTGCCACCCTTTAGATAATCAACACTCAGAACCTCAAAGGAGAGAGAAGTCTCTCTTGCACCACAGACTCCCCCAGGAAACACAATTGCCACCCTTGTGTTTCCACGTCACACATGGCAACTGCCCGGAGAAAATCTGCCAGTGTGACACTTTCTTTTCCATGTCACAGTGCTCTCACCACCATGCATGGACAGACTGCTCATAGGGCTCTTTTAAGGATGCTTTGCCACCCACTAAAAGAGACAACAGTTCAGCATCTCCTCTTGGGACTACAGTCCCGTCCCGTTCCCCCCCCCCCCCCCGTGCCCCCCCATTTTCCCCCTGGGGCCGAGGGTCTAAGAACAGAGATCATCTTCTTCCTGAAGACAGAGGGCGTCACCATTCCCTCCTCAGCTTTCTTCTGTTCTCTCCATTTCTGAGCTGGTGGTTGCTGAAGCAGGTCTCTTTCCTTCACCACTGCATCCCGGTAAAATGCAGTTTTTTATTGCAGGAGAATTGGGTTCAGTCTATGGTTAACAAGAAAAGTTCAGCCACAAGCCACTCTATCATCTCCTCCTACTCAAAAATTTCCTCTTCTAACGTCTCAGACCCCAGACTGTCTCTCTTGCACTTTAAATCAAGGAGGAGTAGTATTTTATGGAGCCTTCAGTTCCCAGGAAAGGGCTAAAAGTTCAGACTCCCGGACGGCTGAAATCTCCGCCCAGAAGCCAATTCCCAAGGCCAAGATGGGGCACCCCCCCCCCTCTTTCTCCTTCCCTCCAGACTCTCTGTCTCATCCCTCTGGGGGGGAGAATGACAAGAGCAGCTTGGCTGCTCTCCACCCTTCCGTTCACAGGAGCTGTCTTGGTTCCAGTCCTTCAGCCCAGACAGCCTTAATCATTCAGAATTTTTTGGAGGCGACCGGCCACTCAAGGCCTCAGGCCCCTGCAGACAAAGACCAGCCTTTTTCCCTGTGAAGGAAAAGTTGCAGCCCAGGATCCTGATGGCAGTTTATAGGGTTCCCTTGGGACTATCAGGGCAGCACAGGTTTGAGGTGGGGGCAGGTTAGGTCTGGGACATATCTTTAATCGTTTGGATTTTTTGGAGGCGTCCGGCCACTCAAGGCCACAGGCCCCTAGAGAAATAGACGGGCCCTTTTCCCTGTGAAGGAAAAGTTGCCAGCCCAGGTTGCTGATGTCAGTTTGTAGGGTTCCCTTGGGACTGTCAGGGCAGCACAAATTTGAGGTGGGGGCATGTATGGTCTGGGACATATCCTTAATAGTTTGGTTTTTTTGGAGGTGTCTGGCCACTCAAGGCCACAGGCCCCTTCATGTGGAAAAGACGGGAGACAAGCACATCCGATGATGTCCGACAAGCCTCGTTTATTCAAAATATGTGAATACATTTATAACTATAATAATGAAGTTCATGCATATTGCAAAAGCTAAGCTCCTTATTGGTTTATGCTGCAAAGGCCATCTCCACCCCTCGGGACTTTCCAGTTTGCATGCTCCTCATTCCTGTGATTAATGTAGCTTTGTTTTTCTACCCTTACATTCTGGTTGCACATCTTATTATGCCTAAAAGCTGCCTAATACCAACACAGCAACCTTCAAGGGCACAATAGCCTTGAGGCCTCAGCCCCTCTTAACTAACTGAACTGTATCGTGTCCTTTAACCCTTAGCCAGTCGTCTACAAAACTCTCCACACTTCCCCCATTTTCTTTTTGAACCAACAAATTGGTTTGCCACATACTATTCATAGCACGCTCCGCTACTCGTTGAAAGCAAGTGAATAAACATGGCAATATCAGCAAAAGCAGCAAAATTACAGTAAAACCCCCTATTGCATACAAAATCACAGTTTTCAACCAGGGCCCAATTCTTAATCCGGATTTCCCATGATAGGCCTTGTCAAATACCACCCTATTGGCACCTTCACTTGACCTTGGCACCTGGTTGACGAAATCTTTGATTTCGCTTGTCCTAATAACCTACAGTAAGCAAAGGCTATTTTCCACCTATAATAAGCTACTATTTTCTGTTCAGGTGTTTCAAAAACCTGTAAAGCTAAGGTAAGTGTTAATCCAGTATCTCTCCGCAAGTCTCTTTGCCAACTCTCTCTTTGTGATTGAAAAGCACAACCTCTACACCAAAAGTGGCGTTTTAAATATGCCTGTTCTTCCCAATATGTCTTACCACAACCCCCACAAGCAAAAGCAATCCAAGCAGTACAATTATAACCCCCACAGCCTAAACACTCACGATTTTGTCGTCCCTTTATATGAACAGTCTGTAATGCTTCTATAGCAGTTACAAGGGCTGGAAAGGTCACTTCTGCAGGCAAAAGGTGGTCAGTGTCCGGAGAGAGACCACTGATCTTTTGAAGAAATGGTCTCAAAGTGAGTACCAGTTTTTCCTCAATCCTCCTCTGATCCTGTTCCGTCAATCGTGCTGGTCCGCGCATCATTCAGCACTGCCTTTGTCCACGGGGCTGGCACCCAGAGCAATCCTGTGAGCCCTCCGAACCCTGTTACTGCAGTGGTGGCTGGTTGTAGGGGCCATTGGTGTGGCCAACAGTGAGGTGTTATAATACTAGAGTCCGCTTCAGTGTCAAAGAGGCCTATGAGCTCACACTGCTGACCTTTGTATTCTATCATAACTTTCCTTCTGGGTCTATCACTCAAATCTAGGGTCAATAGCACGACGCCTCCAGTGGATCCAAATCCACCGTCTCCTCGAGTCTGCTCTTTTGCAGGGGAAATTGCTTTAGTATTTGGTTCTAAAGGAACTAACTGAGCAATTCTCTGTCCTTTATTAATCTTGATGGGGGGAAAAGGATATAGGCCATAATCATAATTTCTCCAGTAAAATCGGCATCAATTACTCCAGGTATGACAAATAGTCCAAGCATGGAAGCTGATGACCTTCCCAATAGCAGGGCTCCCATTACTCATCCTTGAACAATAATAGGTCCCTTGATTCCTGTGGGGATCTTCTGAGGACGTGATGTCATCAACACAGTTTTTACTGCGGCTGCCAAGTCCATCCCGAGGCTCTCTCGTGTGGCTGGTTAGACACACGTCACGGTACACTCCCGCCGAAAATGTCCCATTCCTCTGCATCGGAAGCATCTTGCTCGGCCACCTGGGGGGAGCTTTTGGCTTGCTGCTGCAGAGGCTTGGAGGGGCGCAACGGCAGCTAACACCTGAGTCTGTGACGCTTGTGCCTGTTCTTTCAGTCCCACCCCAAGCTCTCTGATAGCTTCCTCTAAAAGTGCTTGTGTCCCTGATGGCATAGAAGCTATTCTCTCTAGAGCCTCCACTATAGACCAATTAGCTCCCAATGTGTTAAGCACACTTCTTGTAGATGGATTACAATTTTGTAAGGCACACTGCTTCAATAAGGCACCTCACATATATTCAGGTACCCCTGCCCTATCAATTGCTGCTGCAGCCTTGTTGATAAAAGATCCAAAAGTTTCATCTCTACCTTGCTTATTAAGCCCATATAGGCTGGCAAACCTCCTGACTCTTTAACCTTCTCTATAGCCTGACGGGCTACCCTCATCCCTCCTCGAATCTTATCAGGTCCTATTAAAGCCTGTGCCTCCGTACAAAAATATGGTCCTAATCCCAATAATTCCTCCAACGTAACCCCGTGCAGTGGGTCCCCTGGCTGTCTTTGCATAGCTACAGATTCACTAGCTTCTGCCTGCCAATGTGCATTAAACAAGAGCCGCTGATGTGGAGAAAAAATAAGCTTAGAAATCCCTCTACAATCTCCTGGTAGTAACATACTAGCACTCCAAATATAATCCAGCATTTGTCTGGCCAGCTCACTAGTCATGCCAAATTGATTCACTGTAGCCCGCAATTGCGCTAACAACTTCCAGTCTAATGGAGTAATCTGAGCCGCTAACCCTCCCCCTGCCGCTTGCTGAAAGGTCACGGGGCAAGCCAGTTCTGCTGCTAGCTGTAAATCTTGCCCATCCCCTCCGGCTATTTCTTCCTTTACCAGAGCCGCCCAAGCCTCCCACCATTCCTTAGCCAGGGCCTCCGCTAGGTCAGATTCTGCCCCAGGAACCAGCTTGCTGACAAATGGATTACTGGGAGTCTGCAGCCTCTGGTCATAAGTGGCCGGAGGAGCCGTGGGCTCGCAGCGAGGCTCTGCTTCCGTACCTATTTGAGTCGGAGGCTCACCGCCAAGCTCTGCCTCCGTACCCACTGAAGTGGGACGTAATGGAGGTAGCATCACTGTAGTCACAGCAGGCGGCATGGAAACATCAGGCAACCATTCCCCATTATAGGACTTATTCTTTTCCTGCGCAGCAGTTGCTTGCGCAGCAGCTTTCTTTTCTAATTGACACTGTAACAACTCATTTTGCACTATCTTCCACAATTTGCCCATCTTTTTAGCTGTCTTATCATCCTCTAAAACTGCCTCCCACAACTTGTCCCCAAACTTTTGCCATTCTGACAACTCATGAACTGTATGGGGATTCACAAAGATTCCTATAGTATACCCATAAGCTAATAACCTGGGTAATTCCTTTTGCAGGTCTATTCCCTTAACCTGCCTTCTCTGCAAAAATGCAGTAAATAAATCATATGCTGCTTGCCTTTCCATACCTATTTCGTCAGCACTGTTGCAGCCCTCCAAGGTCTCGGCAGCACGTATCGGCCAGGCTCGCCTATGCGGTCACCCAGGGCACGGTGCTCTCAATTGTAGCACTTATTTGCCGTCCTTGCTGCGACAGAACCCGAACCCCTTTTTGCGTCCTCCACCGTGGCGTGCCAAACATCACGTTCAGGGTCACCATTTGTGGAAAAGACGGGAGACAAGCACATCCGATGATGTCCGACAAGCCTCGTTTATTCAAAATATGCGAATACATTTATAACTATAATAATGAAGTTCATGCATATTGCAAAAGCTAAGCTCCTTATTGGTTTATGCTGCAAAGGCCATCTCCACCCCTCGGGACTTTCCAGTTTGCATGCTCCTCATTCCTGTGATTAATGTAGCTTTGTTTCTCTACCCTTACATTCTGGTTGCACATCTTATTATTGCCTAAAAGCTGCTAATATCAACACAGCAACCTTCAAGGGCACAATAGCCTTGAGGCCTCAGCCCCTCTTAACTAACTGAACTGTATCGTGTCCTTTAACCCTTAGCCAGTCGTCTACAAAACTCTCCACACCTGCAGACAAAGACCGGTCTTTTTTTCTTGGAAAGAAAAGTTGACAGCCCAGGTTGCTGATGTCAGTTTGTAGGGTTCCCTTGGGACTGTCAGGGCAGCACAAATTTGAGGTGGGGGCAGATTGGGTCTGGGACATATCTTTAATCGTTTGGATTTTTTGGAGGCGGCCGTGTGAAAAATGCATATTATATGGCTCTACGCAGATATTTACTATATGTATTATGCTAGGATGGAAAGTTATGTTGTATTAACATTTTAATAATATAGTAAGTGCAGTTTTGTAATTAAAATTAAGCTTTAGTAGTTAAAATAGGAATTATGTGTGTAACGTATTCTTTTAATTAGCTCAAGAAAAGGAGAAGATAATCAAAAAATTCTTCGCACAGGGATAACAATTACAGAAACCCATAAATTTTCCAGAGGAGAGGAGTTTATGGTTTTCCTTATCAACAGAAACGAACTTCTTCAAGCTGGACTTAGACTGGAAGGCACCTGGGGATTACAGAAAATTTCTTGACAAGTACCAGATGGATTTCTTGTTTTAAATAAAATATATGCATATTCATAAAGTGTTTTGTATATGCAACAGATTACCCTTCTTAAGGAGTAAATTTTCTTTTAACGGGGTCCTTTTCCTGGCTCACTTTTGTCCAGAAAGAGGTACCCAGCCCGGGCTGTAACTCTTTGCTGGTATTGTCTCATTAATTGTCCTAACTCTAATTGTGTAACCTTTATTACTACACTTGTATTATTTTTATAACCATTTTATTTTTATTAAACTTTTCTAAATTTTTGAAACAAGTGATTGGCGTTTATAACAGGTCGGCCACTCAAGGCCACAGGCCCCTGGAGACAAAGACCGGCCCTTTTCCCTGTGAAGGAAAAGTTGCCAGCCCAGGTTCCTGAAATCGGTTTAAAAGGTTCCCTTGGGACTGTCAGGGCAGCACAGGTTTGAGGTGGGGGCAGGTTGGGTCTGGGAAATATCTTTGATCGTTTGGATTTTTTGGAGGCAGCCGCCAAACCCAAGGCCACAGGCTCCTCGAGAAAAAGACGGGCCCTTTTCCCTGTAAGGAAAAGTGGCCGGTCCAGGTTGCTGATGACAGGTTGTAGGGTTCCCTTGGGACTGTCAGGGCAGCACAAATTTGAAGTGGTCGCAGGTTAGGTCTGGGACATATCTTTAATCGTTTGGATTTTTTGGAGGCATCTGGCCACTCAAGGCCACAGGCTTGTGGAGAAAATGACCGGCCTTGACTTGGAAAGAAAAGGGGCCAGCCCTGGTTCCTGATGTCAGTTTGTAGGGTTCCCTTGGGACTGTCAGGGCAGCACAGGTTTGATGTGGGTGCAGGTTGGATCTGGGACACATCCTTAATAGTTTGGATTTTTTGGAGGCGTCCGGCCACTCAGGGCCACAGGCCCCTGGAGACAAAGACCGGCCATTTTCCCTGTGAAGGAAAAGTTGCCAGCCCAGGTTCCTGAAATCGGTTTAAAAGGTTCCCTTGGGACTGTCAGGGCAGCACAGGTTTGAGATGGGGGCAGGTTAGGGTCTGGGACATATCCTTCATCATTTGATTTTTTTGGAGGCGTCTGGCCACTCAAGGCCACAGGCCCCTGGAGACAAAGACGGGCCCTTTTCCCTGTGAAGGAAAGGTTGCCAGCCCAGGTTTCTGAAATCTGTTTAAAAGGTTCCCTTGGGACTGTCAGGGCAGCACAAATTTGAGGTGGAGGCAAGTTAGGTCTGGGACATATCTTTAATAGTTTGGAATTTTGGGAGGTGGCCGGCCACTCAAGGCCACAGGCCCCTGGAGACAAAGACCGGCCCTTTTCCCTGTGAAGGAAAGGTTGCCAGCCCAGGTGGCTGATGACAGTTTGTAGGGTTCTCTTGGGACTGTCAGGGCAGCACAAATTTTAGGTGGGGGCAGGTTGGGTCGGGGAAATATCTTTAATCGTTTGCATTTGTTAGAGGCGTCTGACTACTCAAGGCCACAGGCCCCTGAAGAAAATGACCAGCTTTTATTTCTTGGAAAGAAATGGGGCCAGCCCAAGTTCCTGCTGTCTGTTTGTAGGGTTCCCTTTGGACTGTCAGGGCAGCAAAAATTTGAGCTGGGGGAAGGTTGGGTCTGGGACACATCATTATATGTTTGGATTTTTTGGAGGCGTCTCGCCACCCAAGACACAGGCCCCTGGAGACACAGACAGGCCATTTTCCCAGTGGAAGAGAGGAAGCCAGCACAGCTTCCTGATGTCAGTTGCATGGAAGAGGCGAAGAACGAAGCCACAAAGAAGCGGGCTTGTGTGCCAAGCCTTCCGACTGCTGGAGGACGGTGGCTGCCGCTCTCCTGCCTCTTGAATTCACTCTCGGCAAGCGAATGGAAAGCGTTCCAGGACAACTTGCCTGGGTTTTGACTTGGTCCTGATGCCTCCCACCTTGGCAAGTCTTGCTCGTCGCCAGAGGCTCCGAGATGCACAGAAGACGGTGGCAGCTGCTGAAAAGAAGGGCAGCGGTGAGTTTGTCGACAAGCAAGAACATAGGCAGCTGCCTGTGCTTGGGAAGGAGCAGCTGCCTGGTTTTGGCAATTGCCTTCACAGCGCCCAGAAGCCCAGTGCTCTGCTGCTTTGTTTTTCGCAGTCAGTCAATTGCACACTAGTGAAGCTGAGCCAGGCTCTTCAGCTTTGCTGCTTTTGAGCATCTGTGCTCCACTTATGCTCTGTGACATCTCTGGAGGTTGTTTGCCTCGGCCAGGCTGGCAAGTGCCCGCTAGTACCTAGAGCTGGGCAGGAGAGGGCAGAGAGCACTTCCATCTGACAGCAGGTTGCAGATTGCCTCGGAAAGAGCCGTGTCCTTGGAATGTGCAGCAAATCCTCTTTCTTTGCAAACCGCGGTTAGTGTGCAGTGCAGGTACGCTCTCCCCTTGCCAACTGGAGTGGGAAAGCTTTTCGCTGAGCTAGAGATGACTAGAGAAGCAGAAGCGCGGCTCCGGAGCTATCCGGAGGAAAGTGCCGCTTCCCGGCGTCTTTCGGCTTGAAGCGGCGCTCCGGAGCGCTGCGCTGCCGCTCTACTGAGCTGTGCGCGAATTAGCCGCTTCTTCGCCTCCGAGAAGCAGAGATCGCGGTTGCTTGGAAGAGGAGAAGAACGAAGCCGCAAAGAAGCGGGCTTGTGTGCGAAGCCTTCCGACTGCTGGAGGACGGTGGCTGCCGCTTTCCTGCCTGTGGAATTCACTCTCGGCAAGCGAATGGAAAGCGTTCCAGGACAACTTGCCTGGGTTTTGACTTGGTCCTGATGCGTCCCACCTTGGCAAGTCTTGCTCGTCGCCAGAGGCTCCGAGATGCACAGAAGACGGTGGCAGCTGCTGAAAAGAAGGGCAGCGGTGAGTTTGTCGACAAGCAAGAACATAGGCAGCTGACTGTGCTTGGGAAGGAGCAGCTGCCTGGTTTTGGCAATTGCCTTCACAGCGCCCAGAAGCCCGGTGCTCTGCTGCTTTGTTTTTCGCACTCAGTCAATTGCACACTAGTCAAGTTGAGCCAGGCTCTTCAGCTTTGCTGCTTTTGAGCATCTGTGCTCCACTTATGCTCTGTGACATCTCTGGAGGTTGTTTGCCTCGGCCAGGCTGGAAAGTGCCCGCTAGTACCTAGAGCTGGGCAGGAGAGGGCAGAGAGCACTTCCATCTGACAGCAGGTTGCAGATTGCCTCGGAAAGAGCCGTGTCCTTGGAATGTGCAGCAAATCCTCTTTCTTTGCAAACCGCGGTTAGTGTGCAGTGCAGGTACGCTCTCCCCTTGCCAACTGGAGTGGGAAAGCTTTTCGCTAAGCTAGAGATGACTAGAGAAGCAGAAGCGCGGCTCCGGAGCTATCCGGAGGAAAGTGCCGCTTCCCGGCGTCTTTCGGCTTGAAGCGGCGCTCCGGAGCGCTGCGCTGGCGCTCTACTGAGCTGTGCGCGAATTAGCCGCTTCTTCGCCTCCGAGAAGCAGAGATCGCGGTTGCTTGGAAGAGGCGAAGAACGAAGCCGCAAAGAAGCGGGCTTGTGTGCGAAGCCTTCCGACTGCTGGAGGACGGTGGCTGCCGCTCTCCTGCCTCTTGAATTCACTCTCGGCAAGCGAATGGAAAGCGTTCCAGGACAACTTGCCTGGGTTTTGACTTGGTCCTGATGCGTCCCACCTTGGCAAATCTTGCTCGTCGCCAGAGGCTCCGAGATGCACAGAAGACGGTGGCAGCTGCTGAAAAGAAGGGCAGCGGTGAGTTTGTCGACAAGCAAGAACATAGGCAGCTGCCTGTGCTTGGGAAGGAGCAGCTGCCTGGTTTTGGCAATTGCCTTCACAGCGCCCAGAAGCCCGGTGCTCTGCTGCTTTGTTTTTCGCAGTCAGTCAATTGCACACTAGTCAAGCTGAGCCAGGCTCTTCAGCTTTGCTGCTTTTGAGCATCTGTGCTCCACTTATGCTCTGTGACATCTCTGGAGGTTGTTTGCCTCGGCCAGGCTGGAAAGTGCCCGCTAGTACCTAGAGCTGGGCAGGAGAGGGCAGAGAGCACTTCCATCTGACAGCAGGTTGCAGATTGCCTCGGAAAGAGCCGTGTCCTTGGAATGTGCAGCAAATCCTCTTTCTTTGCAAACCGCGGTTAGTGTGCAGTGCAGGTACGCTCTCCCCTTGCCAAATGGAGTGGGAAAGCTTTTCGCTAAGCTAGAGATGACTAGAGAAGCAGAAGCACGGCTCCGGAGCTATCCAGAGGAAAGTGCCGCTTCCCGGCGTCTTTCGGCTTGAAGCGGCGCTCCGGAGCGCTGCGCTGCCGCTCTACTGAGCTGTGCGCGAATTAGCCGCTTCTTCGCCTCCGAGAAGCAGAGATCGCGGTTGCTTGGAAGAGGCGAAGAACGAAGCCGCAAAGAAGCGGGCTTGTGTGCGAAGCCTTCCGACTGCTGGAGGACGGTGGCTGCCGCTCTCCTGCCTGTGGAATTCACTCTCGGCAAGCGAATGGAAAGCGTTCCAGGACAACTTGCCTGGGTTTTGACTTGGTCCTGATGCCTCCCACCTTGGCAAGTCTTGCTCGTCGCCAGAGGCTCCGAGATGCACAGAAGACGGTGGCAGCTGCTGAAAAGAAGGGCAGCGGTGAGTTTGTCGACAAGCAAGAACATAGGCAGCTGCCTGTGCTTGGGAAGGAGCAGCTGCCTGGTTTTGGCAATTGCCTTCACAGCGCCCAGAAGCCCGGTGCTCTGCTGCTTTGTTTTTCGCAGTCAGTCAATTGCACACTAGTCAAGCTGAGCCAGGCTCTTCAGCTTTGCTGCTTTTGAGCATCTGTGCTCCACTTATGCTCTGTGACATCTCTGGAGGTTGTTTGCCTCGGCCAGGCTGGAAAGTGCCCGCTAGTACCTAGAGCTGGGCAGGAGAGGGCAGAGAGCACTTCCATCTGACAGCAGGTTGCAGATTGCCTCGGAAAGAGCCGTGTCCTTGGAATGTGCAGCAAATCCTCTTTCTTTGCAAACCGCGGTTAGTGTGCAGTGCAGGTAGCTCTCCCCTTGCCAACTGGAGTGGGAAAGCTTTTCGCTGAGCTAGAGATGACTAGAGAAGCAGAAGCGCGGCTCCGGAGCTATCCGGAGGAAAGTGCCGCTTCCCGGCGTCTTTCGGCTTGAAGCGGCGCTCCGGAGCGCTGCGCTGCCGCTCTACTGAGCTGTGCGCGAATTAGCCGCTTCTTCGCCTCCGAGAAGCAGAGATCGCGGTTGCTTGGAAGAGGCGAAGAACGAAGCCGCAAAGAAGCGGGCTTGTGTGCGAAGCCTTCCGACTGCTGGAGGACGGTGGCTGCCGCTCTCCTGCCTGTGGAATTCACTCTCGGCAAGCGAATGGAAAGCGTTCCAGGACAACTTGCCTGGGTTTTGACTTGGTCCTGATGCGTCCCACCTTGGCAAGTCTTGCTCGTCGCCAGAGGCTCCGAGATGCACAGAAGACGGTGGCAGCTGCTGAAAAGAAGGGCAGCGGTGAGTTTGTCGACAAGCAAGAACATAGGCAGCTGCCTGTGCTTGGGAAGGAGCAGCTGCCTGGTTTTGGCAATTGCCTTCACAGCGCCCAGAAGCCCGGTGCTCTGCTGCTTTGTTTTTCGCAGTCAGTCAATTGCACACTAGTGAAGCTGAGCCAGGCTCTTCAGCTTTGCTGCTTTTGAGCATCTGTGCTCCACTTATGCTCTGTGACATCTCTGGAGGTTGTTTGCCTCGGCCAGGCTGGAAAGTGCCCGCTAGTACCTAGAGCTGGGCAGGAGAGGGCAGAGAGCACTTCCATCTGACAGCAGGTTGCAGATTGCCTCGGAAAGAGCCGTGTCCTTGGAATGTGCAGCAAATCCTCTTTCTTTGCAAACCGCGGTTAGTGTGCAGTGCAGGTACGCTCTCCCCTTGCCAACTGGAGTGGGAAAGCTTTTCGCTGAGCTAGAGATGACTAGAGAAGCAGAAGCGCGGCTCCGGAGCTATCCGGAGGAAAGTGCCGCTTCCCGGCGTCTTTCGGCTTGAAGCGGCGCTCCGGAGCGCTGCGCTGCCGCTCTACTGAGCTGTGCGCGAATTAGCCGCTTCTTCGCCTCCGAGAAGCAGAGATCGCGGTTGCTTGGAGGAGGCGAAGAACGTAGCCGCAAAGAAGCGGGCTTGTGTGCCAAGCCTTCAGACTGCTGGAGGACGGTGGCTGCCGCTCTCCTGCCTGTTGAATTCACTCTCGGCAAGCGAATGGAAAGCGTTCCAGGACAACTTGCCTGGGTTTTGACTTGGTCCTGATGCGTCCCACCTTGGCAAGTCTTGCTCGTCGCCAGAGGCTCTGAGATGCACAGAAGACGGTGGCAGCTGCTGAAAAGAAGGGCAGCGGTGAGTTTGTCGACAAGCAAGAACATAGGCAGCTGACTGTGCTTGGGAAGGAGCAGCTGCCTGGTTTTGGCAATTGCCTTCACAGCGCCCAGAAGCCCGGTGCTCTGCTGCTTTGTTTTTCGCAGTCAGTCAATTGCACACTAGTGAAGCTGAGCCAGGCTCTTCAGCTTTGCTGCTTTTGAGCATCTGTGCTCCACTTATGCTCTGTGACATCTCTGGAGGTTGTTTGCCTCGGCCAGGCTGGCAAGTGCCCGCTAGTACCTAGAGCTGGGCAGGAGAGGGCAGAGAGCACTTCCATCTGACAGCAGGTTGCAGATTGCCTCGGAAAGAGCCGTGTCCTTGGAATGTGCAGCAAATCCTCTTTCTTTGCAAACCGCGGTTAGTGTGCAGTGCAGGTACGCTCTCCCCTTGCCAACTGGAGTGGGAAAGCTTTTCGCTGAGCTAGAGATGACTAGAGAAGCAGAAGCGCGGCTCCGGAGCTATCCGGAGGAAAGTGCCGCTTCCCGGCGTCTTTCGGCTTGAAGCGGCGCTCCGGAGCGCTCCGCTGGCGCTCTACTGAGCTGTGCGCGAATTAGCCGCTTCTTTGCCTCCGAGAAGCAGAGATCGCGGTTGCTTGGAAGAGGCGAAGAACGAAGCCGCAAAGAAGCGGGCTTGTGTGCCAAGCCTTCCGACTGCCGGAGGACGGTGGCTGCCGCTCTCCTGCCTCTTGAATTCACTCTCGGCAAGCGAATGGAAAGCGTTCCAGGACAACTTGCCTGGGTTTTGACTTGGTCCTGATGCGTCCCACCTTGGCAAGTCTTGCTCGTCGCCAGAGGCTCCGAGATGCACAGAAGACGGTGGCAGCTGCTGAAAAGAAGGGCAGCGGTGAGTTTGTCGACAAGCAAGAACATAGGCAGCTGCCTGTGCTTGGGAAGGAGCAGCTGCCTGGTTTTGGCAATTGCCTTCACAGCGCCCAGAAGCCCGGTGCTCTGCTGCTTTGTTTTTCGCAGTCAGTCAATTGCACACTAGTGAAGCTGAGCCAGGCTCTCCAGCTTTGCTGCTTTTGAGCATCTGTGCTCCACTTATGCTCTGTGACATCTCTGGAGGTTGTTTGCCTCGCCCAGGCTGGAAAGTGCCCGCTAGTACCTAGAGCTGGGCAGGAGAGGGCAGAGAGCACTTCCATCTGACAGCAGGTTGCAGATTGCCTCGGAAAGAGCCGTGTCCTTGGAATGTGCAGCAAATCCTCTTTCTTTGCAAACCGCGGTTAGTGTGCAGTGCAGGTACGCTCTCCCCTTGCCAACTGGAGTGGGAAAGCTTTTCGCTAAGCTAGAGATGACTAGAGAAGCAGAAGCGCGGCTCCGGAGCTATCCGGAGGAAAGTGCCGCTTCCCGGCGTCTTTCGGCTTGAAGCGGCGCTCCGGAGCGCTGCGCTGCCGCTCTACTGAGCTGTGCGCGAATTAGCCGCTTCTTCGCCTCCGAGAAGCAGAGATGGCGGTTGCTTGGCAGAGGCGAAGAACGAAGCCGCAAAGAAGCGGGCTTGTGTGCCAAGCCTTCCGACTGCCGGAGGACGGTGGCTGCCGCTCTCCTGCCTCTTGAATTCACTCTCGGCAAGCGAATGGAAAGCGTTCTAGGACAACTTGCCTGGGTTTTGACTTGGTCCTGATGCCTCCCACCTTGGCAAGTCTTGCTCGTCGCCAGAGGCTCCGAGATGCACAGAAGACGGTGGCAGCTGCTGAAAAGAAGGGCAGCGGTGAGTTTGTCGACAAGCAAGAACATAGGCAGCTGCCTGTGCTTGGGAAGGAGCAGCTGCCTGGTTTTGGCAATTGCCTTCACAGCGCCCAGAAGCCCGGTGCTCTGCTGCTTTGTTTTTCGCAGTCAGTCAATTGCACACTAGTGAAGCTGAGCCAGGCTCTTCAGCTTTGCTGCTTTTGAGCATCTGTGCTCCACTTATGCTCTGTGACATCTCTGGAGGTTGTTTGCCTCGGCCAGGCTGGAAAGTGCCCGCTAGTACCTAGAGCTGGGCAGGAGAGGGCAGAGAGCACTTCCATCTGACAGCAGGTTGCAGATTGCCTCGGAAAGAGCCGTGTCCTTGGAATGTGCAGCAAATCCTCTTTCTTTGCAAACCGCGGTTAGTGTGCAGTGCAGGTACGCTCTCCCCTTGCCAACTGGAGTGGGAAAGCTTTTCGCTAAGCTAGAGATGACTAGAGAAGCAGAAGCGCGGCTCCGGAGCTATCCGGAGGAAAGTGCCGCTTCCCGGCGTCTTTCGGCTTGAAGCGGCGCTCCGGAGCGCTCCGCTGGCGCTCTACTGAGCTGTGCGCGAATTAGCCGCTTCTTCACCTCCGAGAAGCAGAGATCGCGGTTGCTTGGAAGAGGCGAAGAACGAAGCCGCAAAGAAGCGGGCTTGTGTGCCAAGCCTTCCGACTGCCGGAGGACGGTGGCTGCCGCTCTCCTGCCTCTTGAATTCACTCTCGGCAAGCGAATGGAAAGCGTTCCAGGACAACTTGCCTGGGTTTTGACTTGGTCCTGATGCGTCCCACCTTGGCAAGTCTTGCTCGTCGCCAGAGGCTCCGAGATGCACAGAAGACGGTGGCAGCTGCTGAAAAGAAGGGCAGCGGTGAGTTTGTCGACAAGCAAGAACATAGGCAGCTGCCTGTGCTTGGGAAGGAGCAGCTGCCTGGTTTTGGCAATTGCCTTCACAGCGCCCAGAAGCCCGGTGCTCTGCTGCTTTGTTTTTCGCACTCAGTCAATTGCACACTAGTGAAGCTGAGCCAGGCTCTTCAGCTTTGCTGCTTTTGAGCATCTGTGCTCCACTTATGCTCTGTGACATCTCTGGAGGTTGTTTGCCTCGCCCAGGCTGGAAAGTGCCTAGAGCTGGGCAGGAGAGGGCAGAGAGCACTTCCATCTGACAGCAGGTTGCAGATTGCCTCGGAAAGAGCCGTGTCCTTGGAATGTGCAGCAAATCCTCTTTCTTTGCAAACCGCGGTTAGTGTGCAGTGCAGGTACGCTCTCCCCTTGCCAACTGGAGTGGGAAAGCTTTTCGCTAAGCTAGAGATGACTAGAGAAGCAGAAGCGCGGCTCCGGAGCTATCCGGAGGAAAGTGCCACTTCCCGGCGTCTTTCGGCTTGAAGCGGCGCTCCGGAGCGCTGCGCTGGCGCTCTACTGAGCTGTGCGCGAATTAGCCGCTTCTTCGCCTCCGAGAAGCAGAGATCGCGGTTGCTTGGAAGAGGCGAAGAACGAAGCCGCAAAGAAGCGGGCTTGTGTGCCAAGCCTTCCGACTGCCGGAGGACGGTGGCTGCCGCTCTCCTGCCTCTTGAATTCACTCTCGGCAAGCGAATGGAAAGCGTTCCAGGACAACTTGCCTGGGTTTTGACTTGGTCCTGATGCGTCCCACCTTGGCAAGTCTTGCTCGTCGCCAGAGGCTCCGAGATGCACAGAAGACGGTGGCAGCTGCTGAAAAGAAGGGCAGCGGTGAGTTTGTCGACAAGCAAGAACATAGGCAGCTGCCTGTGCTTGGGAAGGAGCAGCTGCCTGGTTTTGGCAATTGCCTTCACAGCGCCCAGAAGCCCGGTGCTCTGCTGCTTTGTTTTTCGCAGTCAGTCAATTGCACACTAGTGAAGCTGAGCCAGGCTCTTCAGCTTTGCTGCTTTTGAGCATCTGTGCTCCACTTATGCTCTGTGACATCTCTGGAGGTTGTTTGCCTCGCCCAGGCTGGAAAGTGCCCGCTAGTACCTAGAGCTGGGCAGGAGAGGGCAGAGAGCACTTCCATCTGACAGCAGGTTGCAGATTGCCTCGGAAAGAGCCGTGTCCTTGGAATGTGCAGCAAATCCTCTTTCTTTGCAAACCGCGGTTAGTGTGCAGTGCAGGTACGCTCTCCCCTTGCCAAATGGAGTGGGAAAGCTTTTCGCTAAGCTAGAGATGACTAGAGAAGCAGAAGCGCGGCTCCGGAGCTATCCGGAGGAAAGTGCCGCTTCCCGGCGTCTTTCGGCTTGAAGCGGCGCTCCGGAGCGCTGCGCTGCCGCTCTACTGAGCTGTGCGCGAATTAGCCGCTTCTTCGCCTCCGAGAAGCAGAGATCGCGGTTGCTTGGAAGAGGCGAAGAACGAAGCCGCAAAGAAGCGGGCTTGTGTGCCAAGCCTTCCGACTGCCGGAGGACGGTGGCTGCCGCTCTCCTGCCTCTTGAATTCACTCTCGGCAAGCGAATGGAAAGCGTTCCAGGACAACTTGCCTGGGTTTTGACTTGGTCCTGATGCGTCCCACCTTGGCAAGTCTTGCTCGTCGCCAGAGGCTCCGAGATGCACAGAAGACGGTGGCAGCTGCTGAAAAGAAGGGCAGCGGTGAGTTTGTCGACAAGCAAGAACATAGGCAGCTGCCTGTGCTTGGGAAGGAGCAGCTGCCTGGTTTTGGCAATTGCCTTCACAGCGCCCAGAAGCCCGGTGCTCTGCTGCTTTGTTTTTCGCAGTCAGTCAATTGCACACTAGTGAAGCTGAGCCAGGCTCTTCAGCTTTGCTGCTTTTGAGCATCTGTGCTCCACTTATGCTCTGTGACATCTCTGGAGGTTGTTTGCCTCGCCCAGGCTGGAAAGTGCCCGCTAGTACCTAGAGCTGGGCAGGAGAGGGCAGAGAGCACTTCCATCTGACAGCAGGTTGCAGATTGCCTCGGAAAGAGCCGTGTCCTTGGAATGTGCAGCAAATCCTCTTTCTTTGCAAACCGCGGTTAGTGTGCAGTGCAGGTACGCTCTCCCCTTGCCAAATGGAGTGGGAAAGCTTTTCGCTAAGCTAGAGATGACTAGAGAAGCAGAAGCGCGGCTCCGGAGCTATCCGGAGGAAAGTGCCGCTTCCCGGCGTCTTTCGGCTTGAAGCGGCGCTCCGGAGCGCTCCGCTGCCGCTCTACTGAGCTGTGCGCGAATTAGCCGCTTCTTCGCCTCCGAGAAGCAGAGATCGCGGTTGCTTGGAAGAGGCGAAGAACGAAGCCGCAAAGAAGCGGGCTTGTGTGCCAAGCCTTCCGACTGCCGGAGGACGGTGGCTGCCGCTCTCCTGCCTCTTGAATTCACTCTCGGCAAGCGAATGGAAAGCGTTCCAGGACAACTTGCCTGGGTTTTGACTTGGTCCTGATGCGTCCCACCTTGGCAAGTCTTGCTCGTCGCCAGAGGCTCCGAGATGCACAGAAGACGGTGGCAGCTGCTGAAAAGAAGGGCAGCGGTGAGTTTGTCGACAAGCAAGAACATAGGCAGCTGCCTGTGCTTGGGAAGGAGCAGCTGCCTGGTTTTGGCAATTGCCTTCACAGCGCCCAGAAGCCCGGTGCTCTGCTGCTTTGTTTTTCGCAGTCAGTCAATTGCACACTAGTGAAGCTGAGCCAGGCTCTCCAGCTTTGCTGCTTTTGAGCATCTGTGCTCCACTTATGCTCTGTGACATCTCTGGAGGTGGTTTGCCTCGGCCAGGCTGGAAAGTGCCCGCTAGTACCTAGAGCTGGGCAGGAGAGGGCAGAGAGCACTTCCATCTGACAGCAGGTTGCAGATTGCCTCGGAAAGAGCCGTGTCCTTGGAATGTGCAGCAAATCCTCTTTCTTTGCAAACCGCGGTTAGTGTGCAGTGCAGGTACGCTCTCCCCTTGCCAAATGGAGTGGGAAAGCTTTTCGCTAAGCTAGAGATGACTAGAGAAGCAGAAGCGCGGCTCCGGAGCTATCCGGAGGAAAGTGCCGCTTCCCGGCGTCTTTCAGCTTGAAGCGGCGCTCCGGAGCGCTGCGCTGCCGCTCTACTGAGCTGTGCGCGAATTAGCCGCTTCTTCGCCTCCGAGAAGCAGAGATCGCGGTTGCTTGGAAGAGGCGAAGAACGAAGCCGCAAAGAAGCGGGCTTGTGTGCCAAGCCTTCCGACTTCTGGAGGACGGTGGCTGCCGCTCTCCTGCCTTTTGAATTCACTCTCGGCAAGCGAATGGAAAGCGTTCCAGGACAACTTGCCTGGGTTTTGACTTGGTCCTGATGCGTCCCACCTTGGCAAGTCTTGCTCGTCGCCAGAGGCTCTGAGATGCACAGAAGACGGTGGCAGCTGCTGAAAAGAAGGGCAGCGGTGAGTTTGTCGACAAGCAAGAACATAGGCAGCTGCCTGTGCTTGGGAAGGAGCAGCTGCCTGGTTTTGGCAATTGCCTTCACAGCGCCCAGAAGCCCGGTGCTCTGCTGCTTTGTTTTTCGCAGTCAGTCAATTGCACACTAGTGAAGCTGAGCCAGGCTCTTCAGCTTTGCTGCTTTTGAGCATCTGTGCTCCACTTATGCTCTGTGACATCTCTGGAGGTTGTTTGCCTCGGCCAGGCTGGAAAGTGCCCGCTAGTACCTAGAGCTGGGCAGGAGAGGGCAGAGAGCACTTCCATCTGACAGCAGGTTGCAGATTGCCTCGGAAAGAGCCGTGTCCTTGGAATGTGCAGCAAATCCTCTTTCTTTGCAAACCGCGGTTAGTGTGCAGTGCAGGTACGCTCTCCCCTTGCCAACTGGAGTGGGAAAGCTTTTCGCTAAGCTAGAGATGACTAGAGAAGCAGAAGCGCGGCTCCGGAGCTATCCGGAGGAAAGTGCCACTTCCCGGCGTCTTTCGGCTTGAAGCGGCGCTCCGGAGCGCTCCGCTGGCGCTCTACTGAGCTGTGCGCGAATTAGCCGCTTCTTCGCCTCCGAGAAGCAGAGATCGCGGTTGCTTGGAAGAGGCGAAGAACGAAGCCGCAAAGAAGCGGGCTTGTGTGCCAAGCCTTCCGACTGCCGGAGGACGGTGGCTGCCGCTCTCCTGCCTCTTGAATTCACTCTCGGCAAGCGAATGGAAAGCGTTCCAGGACAACTTGCCTGGGTTTTGACTTGGTCCTGATGCGTCCCACCTTGGCAAGTCTTGCTCGTCGCCAGAGGCTCCGAGATGCACAGAAGACGGTGGCAGCTGCTGAAAAGAAGGGCAGCGGTGAGTTTGTCGACAAGCAAGAACATAGGCAGCTGCCTGTGCTTGGGAAGGAGCAGCTGCCTGGTTTTGGCAATTGCCTTCACAGCGCCCAGAAGCCCGGTGCTCTGCTGCTTTGTTTTTCGCAGTCAGTCAATTGCACACTAGTGAAGCTGAGCCAGGCTCTTCAGCTTTGCTGCTTTTGAGCATCTGTGCTCCACTTATGCTCTGTGACATCTCTGGAGGTTGTTTGCCTCGCCCAGGCTGGAAAGTGCCCGCTAGTACCTAGAGCTGGGCAGGAGAGGGCAGAGAGCACTTCCATCTGACAGCAGGTTGCAGATTGCCTCGGAAAGAGCCGTGTCCTTGGAATGTGCAGCAAATCCTCTTTCTTTGCAAACCGCGGTTAGTGTGCAGTGCAGGTACGCTCTCCCCTTGCCAAATGGAGTGGGAAAGCTTTTCGCTAAGCTAGAGATGACTAGAGAAGCAGAAGCGCGGCTCCGGAGCTATCCGGAGGAAAGTGCCGCTTCCCGGCGTCTTTCGGCTTGAAGCGGCGCTCCGGAGCGCTGCGCTGCCGCTCTACTGAGCTGTGCGCGAATTAGCCGCTTCTTCGCCTCCGAGAAGCAGAGATCGCGGTTGCTTGGAAGAGGCGAAGAACGAAGCCGCAAAGAAGCGGGCTTGTGTGCCAAGCCTTCCGACTGCCGGAGGACGGTGGCTGCCGCTCTCCTGCCTCTTGAATTCACTCTCGGCAAGCGAATGGAAAGCGTTCCAGGACAACTTGCCTGGGTTTTGACTTGGTCCTGATGCGTCCCACCTTGGCAAGTCTTGCTCGTCGCCAGAGGCTCCGAGATGCACAGAAGACGGTGGCAGCTGCTGAAAAGAAGGGCAGCGGTGAGTTTGTCGACAAGCAAGAACATAGGCAGCTGCCTGTGCTTGGGAAGGAGCAGCTGCCTGGTTTTGGCAATTGCCTTCACAGC